>NC_064634.1:331507646-331815765 GCF_023864275.1 Schistocerca cancellata
GTGCAGTAGGTCGTATAGCAATTAGCAACCCCATCAGTCAAGCTAATCAGTAACAGCTTGCACTGTACGTGCTTGAGCACTGTCTTACAAAATGAAGTTCAGGTCCTGCAGAAAGTGTCATCACTTCTGTCTCTAAGCTGGTCGTAGGTTGTGTTCCAAAAAAGAACAGTATACAGGCAGAAGTAAGTTCGACTCTGTTTCTAAACTGAGGGAAACACTTCACGGCATTCGCTTCAGAGGCGGCCGGTGTGGCCGTGCGGTTCTAGGCGCTTCAGTCTTGAACCGCGTGACCGCTACGGTCGCAGGTTCGAATCCTGCCTCGGGCATGGATGTGTGTGATGTCCTTAGGTTAGTTAGGTTTAAGTAATTCTAAGTTCTAGGGGACTGATGACCACAGATGTTAAGTCCCATAGTGCTCAGAGTCATTTGCACCATTCGCTTCAGAACTGTCACAAATTCTTCGGGCAACAGACTGCGCCGCTCGAACTATCAACACAAGACACAAGCACTGCTAAGAGTATCCTACGACTTCCACATGGCTGACAACGGGTTATACACAATGCTGGTGACTACTTTGAAGGTCAGTACAACTTTGAAACACGTATCTATTTGGTACGAGGTGTAAATAAATAGTTATCACTATTAAAGTTCCTACCCTCGTATATACATGTAGGTACATAGTGAGCGTTATAATGGGCTGCATGCATCTCGTATTTATACAGATAACTGAGGCTAGGGAAGATGAGTAAGCAATGCCGTAAATGTAATAGTTAAATGCAGCATGGGTAGTCATTAATTAAAATTAGTTCACGTGGCAAAATGAGCGTCTGACAATAAAACGTTTACTCACATACAATATGTGAAATTATATTCATAATTAAAATCCGCATAAAAGGTGTAAACAAAAAATTCCGAAGCTCCTAGCTGGCAAAATAAATAACGCACAGGGAGGACTTGAACCTCCGCCGGGACCAGCCACACAGTCCATGATTGCAGCGCCTAAGACCGCTCGGCTAATCCTGCGCGGCGCCCGTATGCAGCTAGGGGTATTCATTTCATTGTAATTGAACGCAGTTTTTTTTTTAAGTTCTTATTTCATGTTTCCGTCACGATTTGTCGGAATGGTGTAGAGTGTTGGAGTAATGTCTTTATTCAGTACCGACCTTTTCCTAGAACCGTAAGGACTCGGGTAGTGCAGTGTCTGCTAAGGAGTCGGCTAAGTTTATCCGCAATGAGCAGCACAATATTTGTTCGTCGGTGGTGTTCTTCTTTTCGTCCCCTACTGAATGGCCTCCGACATGTAACTGACAGTAGTGGTTTTCCAGAACATTTACAGTTTTTGAGACTGCCCTTATTCAATGTACTAGGAAGAGAGAATCTACATTTTCGTCTACTTCCTATATTTTCAAGGTACTTGAGCTCGAAGAAAAGACGAAGTGTTCCACAGAAATTATGTCTCCAGATTCCGTACAGATTTTTTGCAGATGCTTCTATGTTTTAAAGAACATTATTGTATTTAAACTTATAAAATGTTCCAGGATTGTGTAACAGACAGACTTTAGGGACGCTGGTGTATAATTTTGCACGTCTGTTGTTATAACCTTCTTAACAGGAACATACCTTGCTGCTTCTTTGTGATGTAGAAAACTTTCCTGGAGCCAAATTTGTGACATACATGGGCTAAGGAAGGGCTTAACTACTCAGCGTAATTCAAATAACCTGGAAACTTCAGATAATTTCTGAACCGTTTAAGAATCGTTATGCCGTTTTCACTAAAATGAGTTCTAAGTCAGTACTCAGTAAATGATACATGGTCTCTTTTATTACCTATGTTAATTGCAGACATGTCAGTGTCAGCTTCGATTTTTTAGATGGAACTGTAGCAATTTATTTCTGTTGCTAACATCGTAGTTCCAAAAGAGTCAATTTTGGTAGCGCTTCACCCTTCAACATGGGGTTAGTAGTTTCGGAGAAATTATGCTATATATTTATTTTATTTAACCTGATGTGTTAAGGCCATCTAGCTGTCTGTTATATTGGACCAGAATTTCACACCTACTGCAGTTTCCTAAAAAATAAAACTTTTAATATGACAAATAGCTTTAAATTGATTTCAGTAAATAATACCAACTATGAACTAATAAAATTAAGCCTTGTAGTCCTTGTACTACTGCAGTTGCTGCAACTGACATGATAATAGTAATAACAATAACAATAATAAACAAAAAGGAAAAGAATATCCTCATAAACACTTTTCTAAACTTTCATTTACCACACCAACTGTTCTAAATTGCCACCATCTACATCAAAACACAATTACAGCCGCTGATGCAAGGACTACTGGACATTGAAGAGATTCCTTCGCTACCATTGCACAGACTACAAGTCCTCTAGGATCTGACTTCGTCTTTAACCCAGAAAAGAAAGTTCCATAGGCGACAAATCACAGGAATATGAAGGCCAATTGATAACGCCTTTGCATTCTATGCAACGACAAGAAAAGTGATAGGTGAGCCTTTCCTAGCTACAAATGGGTAGTGAGCCAGGCACCCATCATGCAGGTGCCACATAAATCAATGTATTTCAAGTGGCACTTCGTCTAGGACAGCGATAAATGTGTCTTCAGTGACGTAAGGACCACTCACGTCGTCTCCAATACTCCTCTGCCACACATTCACACTCCACTGCCCGTGGCGCTCAACCTGTCTTAGCCAGTGCAAATACACTCCTGGAAATGGAAAAAAGAACACATTGACACCGGTGTGTCAGACCCACCATACTTGCTCCGGACACTGCGAGAGGGCTGTACAAGCAATGATCACACGCACGGCACAGCGGACACACCAGGAACCGCGGTGTTGGCCGTCGAATGGCGCTAGCTGCGCAGCATTTGTGCACCGCCGCCGTCAGTGTCAGCCAGTTTGCCGTGGCATACGGAGCTCCATCGCAGTCTTTAACACTGGTAGCATGCCGAGACAGCGTGGACGTGAACCGTATGTGCAGTTGACGGACTTTGAGCGAGGGCGTATAGTGGGCATGCGGGAGGCCGGGTGGACGTACCGCCGAATTGCTCAACACGTGGGGCGTGAGGTCTCCACAGTACATCGATGTTGTCGCCAGTGGTCGGCGGAAGGTGCACGTGCCCGTCGACCTGGGACCGGACCGCAGCGACGCACGGATGCACGCCAAGACCGTAGGATCCTACGCAGTGCCGTAGGGGACCGCACCGCCACTTCCCAGCAAATTAGGGACACTGTTGCTCCTGGGGTATCGGCGAGGACCATTCGCAACCGTCTCCATGAAGCTGGGCTACGGTCCCGCACACCGTTAGGCCGTCTTCCGCTCACGCCCCAACATCGTGCAGCCCGCCTCCAGTGGTGTCGCGACAGGCGTGAATGGAGGGACGAATGGAGACGTGTCGTCTTCAGCGATGAGAGTCGCTTCTGCCTTGGTGCCAATGATGGTCGTATGCGTGTTTGGCGCCGTGCAGGTGAGCGCCACAATCAGGACTGCATACGACCGAGGCACACAGGGCCAACACCCTGCATCATGGTGTGGGGAGCGATCTCCTACACTGGCCGTACACCACTGGTGATCGTCGAGGGGACACTGAATAGTGCACGGTACATCCAAACCGTCATCGAACCCATCGTTCTACCATTCCTAGACCGGCAAGGGAACTTGCTGTTCCAATAGGACAATGCACGTCCGCATGTATCCCGTGCCACCCAACGAGCTCTAGAAGGTGTAAGTCAACTACCCTGGCCAGCAAGATCTCCGGATCTGTCCCCCATTGAGCATGTTTGGGAATGGATGAAACGTCGTCTCACGTGGTCTGCACGTCCAGCACGAACGCTGGTCCAACTGAGGCGCCAGGTGGAAATGGCATGGCAAGCCGTTCCACAGGACTACATCCAGCATCTCTACGATCGTCTCCATGGGAGAATAGCAGCCTGCATTGCTGCGAAAGGTGGATATACACTTACTAGTGCCGACATTGTGCATGCTCTGTTGCCTGTGTCTATGTGCCTGTGGTTCTGTCAGTGTGATCATGTGATGTATCTGACCCCAGGAATGTGTCAATAAAGTTTCCCCTTCCTGGGACAATGAATTCACGGTGTTCTTATTTCAATTTCCAGGAGTGTATTCAGCGGTACGTATTTCTTACGTTCAGCGTTCCTTGATTTGCAGCGGTAGTTTCATCGATAAAAAAATTTCTTTGAAGAAATAACTTATGGTGTGCATCATCTGCAATCCCACTGGTTGATATACTTGTGGAGTGATACATGATACGGAAGGGGAGCTGTTTGTGCGCAAAACATGAACGATGCTGTGATGACTTATTTCGGAGGCAATAGCAATTTTTCTGGAGCTGGCAAGTTCATTACGAACAACAGTTGCCAAAACATGCATTTTCTTCCCTCCCTATTTGCAAGCATAGTATTCCTGTACCCTTCCAAAAATATTTTCTTTTCGTATTCACTATATCGTCTTTCTTGTTGGGCACCGTCTGTCGGGATATGTTTGTGCGTACAACTGCGCTTTTCGCATTCTAGATGCATTCTCCGTAAAGAAGTGACGTACCTACCTTCTCTTGATTTGTGGAAGACATTTATGTTTTCGAACTAGCCACCATTCGACAAGCTACATTTCTTCTGTGCTACTTTTAAATCTGCATCACGGCAGTGTAACACAGGCTTTCCTTCTTATGCGACGTGAGGTATTTCCCTAGTGAAATTTGATACCACAGGTTAAAGGTAGGCATCTGTTAACCACGGAGCAGATTGGTTTGTATACAGGGATCCTTGAGCACAAAACCACTTAGCCTCTTCTTAAATATTTGTTTTGCCGAACACACAAGACTAAAATTTTGCATACTAGAACGACCACTGGTTAATAATATATCCAAAACAAAGTCTGCAACTGGATATTGGGCTTATGCCCTCAAACAGTTAATAAGTTAATAGTTGTAAGCAAACTTTTAAAACAGTCCTAAGAAAGGATACCGGGCTTTGTTCCTTAGCAGCTGAGAATTTAAACAGCTGTGAAATTAATAAAAGATCTCAACAGATGAGGCGAACAATTAGAAGGCTCTTAGCTACGTTAGGTAAATATTCAGTTATTTGAATTGCACCTGAAGAGGCATGCAATTACTTTTAACCAAAACACAAACTTTAAAGTAACATAGGGAAATAGTGCACGGCCTATGCCCACGATTTGCTTTCCCCTGTTTAACCAACTTTTGCCAGTTAACAGATTAAATATTAACCAAAGCTCTGGTGATTAACATCATTAATAAGAAATACAACGAATACGATAATAACAATGTTCACAAATACAATCTCTTGCTGCAATCAAATCCGAAACTGTGCTCTAGCCAGCTGTACAAATTTTCATTCATAGGCACACGTTCAGGAAAATGGTGTCTGCTGTGTCAAGCATGCACGAAGTAACGGTTTCCGACAACCGCATGTGTCGTCCACCAGTGTGTCACAAACCATGCCAAATTAATTTAATGCTCACAAATACTAGAGGGCTTCTGCAACAGAGAGAGCAACGCAATTAATTACACGTAGTAAAACAAGTTAATTGCACAAGGATTGACACTATCGGCTCGCCCAGGCAAGCAAATGGCTGCAGTTGGCAGTCAGCAGGACAGACAAACAAATCACGACCACAGGGGTCAACAGCTCATCAGAACCAATAGAATGAGTATTTACAGTCCAGTACTGACAGAGCGCACGCTGGTACCTAAATATTCGCTGAGCGCAACGTGCAAGATTGTGCTTTAATCAAATTCGGCAAATAACGGCCTATTGTTCGTCGGTAACATCCTGCACACTAGTCACAAAATAAATTTAAGAGTTCAGTGAAGATGAAGAAACTTGACTTAAGTGCAGAGCAAATTCCTTCCGTTAACCAGACGTCGGAGAAGAGAACGAAATTTCATCTTTCAGCCAATTGCGGCTTACGCACCTTACTTTATTTGTAAAGGACCGTCTACATCACATGAATCGTACAATTCACAATTACTGGTTCCGTCTGTTGCCATCTACAGATCTGTTACAAATAGAAAAACAGTGCTGAAACCAACTAAGTTCAATTAGCTCAAGCAAAATCTACAACAGGCCTACAGAAACATGAGAAAAGCCAAAATATTAGTATGATTAAGAACCATGCATACCAGCCACACAAACCGTAAAATATCTGCCGTAGGTATCAACATCAAAATATACATATATAAGTGCTTAGTAAGTGCTGGTAATGGCCTGGATGCGTGTAGCATCTATACTAATAACTGAGGGGGGCGGGCGCTATGGTAGGGTACATGATTGAAGGGTATCTGTTGGTGAAAGATCTTGTTGGGGATCGGTGCTCGTGTTGAAGGTGTCCATATAGATGAGGCATCTATTAACATAGAAGGTGCATGAAAGAAAAACCTTTGATGTTCAAATGTAGTGAGTTGCCGAATCTGCACGTTTATGATAGCTAAGTAAATATTAAATAAATAACTTGGCCATATTCATCTGTTGCAGAACGGATGTCAGTAGGACGTAAAATGGACGTTTGCGTGGGAATACGTAAGCATGCGCTCTGTAAAAATATCACGTTTAGTCAACGACAGCTGAACAAAATAATTAGCTAAACAACTAAGAAATGAATGATGGTTGCTGTTCTTCATGACACTCTCAGCTTAGTTACGAAATCACATTTACAACTGCGTCATGGAGACCCCAGCACGATTTATTATTAATTATTAATTATGGAAGAGGAATCTTTCAATGGTGATATTCACGCACACATACACATATAATAGATATTTGAGACAAACAAAAGAACAACGGAAAACATCACCAGTATGCACGTCGTTGGCAAATGGTCGTTCCCTTGGTTTGAGTGCGTGAAGCAAGTGAACAAGAATTAATCGATGAGAATAAACTGTTAATAGTCGCACCATAGAAGAGGTTCTGAAAATAAATTGGAAGTTTCCGGGAACACATGGTACTCACAAATAGAAATTCTGCATAAAATGAGAGCTGAAATTGAGAATAGCAAAGCAAATTGAAAGGATATATTAGTGTGAGACACGATCTACGAACCTAAGACTCTCAGATCCGTACTTAGAATGTGCTGAGACAAAGACATGTGGAAAACAGATTACGACATGAAATAGAAATTATAGAAGTTCAGAAATGTGTTCAATTATGCTATACCCGTCAGATCAACAAAGAACTAAATCAGACTGAACCGAGAAGTTACAGCCACGCGGAACTGGCCGAGCGGTCTGAGGCGCTGTAGTCATGGACTGTGTGGCAGGTCCCGGCGGATGTTCGAATTCGCCCTCGGGCATGGGTGTGTGTGTGTTTGTGCTTAGGATAATTTAGGTTAAGTAGTGTGTAAGCTTAGGGACAGATGACCTTAGCAGTTAAGTCCCATAAGATTTCACACACATTTGAACAACATTTGAGAAGTCACATCACGCGTCAACATATCTGAACAAGGGTAGACTCCGTTCATGCTTTTCATTCATCAGGTGAGAGGAGGAAAGGATGTATAAACTGACATACTGCACATATATGTATTGAATATGCGTGTTGGGTTCCGATAATTACAAATAATCTTAGTAAAATGTTACGTGGAATGAAGGTAATATACCTTGTGGCGACTATAGACACACTCAGCTGCTCAGTTGTTTTTTTTTTTTTTTTTTTTACGTAGTTTACAGTTTACGCCCACAAGTGCGGTGCAGAGATGGGTACATTAAGTTAAATGTTCAACAAAATGACGAAGAAGCTCGTGTAGAGACGCTTAATGACTGACCAGTATTTTAAAATCAGTAGTGGCAACGGCCTTGCCGCAGTGGTTACACCACCAGCTCCCGTCAGATCACCGAATTTAAACGCTGTCGGGCTGGACTAGCACTTGGATGGGTGACCATCTCGTGTGCCGAGCGCTGTTGGCAAGCGGGGTGCACTCAGCCCTTGTGAAACAAAATAAGGAGCTACTTGACTGAGAAGTAGCGGCTACTGTCTTGTAAACTGACATACGGCCGGGAGAGCGGTGTGTAGACCACATGCCCCTCCATATCCTCATCCAGTGACGCCTTCGCTCTAAGGATGACACGGTGGCTGGTCGGTACCGTTGGCCTACATGGCCTGTTCAGGCGGAATTTAGTTGTGTTTCTAAAATCAGCTGTTATTATTCAGTATGCGTAGTCATTCATTACAATTACTTCATATTGTAAAATTGGCGTCTGACAGCAAAACGTGAAGTGACATACAAAAAGTGTGAATAAAATTCATATTTAAAATCCACATAAAAGTTTAAAGGGTAATAATACGAAACTCCTAGCTTGGCAAAGTAAATAGGACATAACTGAGTAAAAGTCAGGATAAAATAAAAGTAACATTGCATCTATAAATCGAGATATTTCATCATGGCAAAAAACCAATTGGTTCAAATGGCTCTAAGCGCTATGGGACTTAATATCTGAGGTCATCAGTCCCCTGGACGTAGAACTACTTAAAATTAACTAACGTAAGGACATCATACACATACATGCCCGAGGCAGGATTCGAACCTTCGACCGTAGCAGCAGCGCGATTCCCGACTGATTCGCCTAGAACTGCTCGGCCACAGCAGCCGTCCAAAAAACTAAACATAATTGTAAGTGTAAGATAATTAACAAGACAGTCAATTTTGAAATCCGGCTGGTCTATGACACATTCGGAGAAGAATCTCAGTGGCGCCACCTTGTGGCTTTTTGTAAGAAGTTTTTGCTTTCCTGTGGGCGAACTTGCGTAACAAGACACAGTCTCCTCGCCTCTGTTGGCCGGCGCACACGACCACGTGAAGCTGCTGCGGTGTATAGCTATTAAACTGATTCGGCGACATTTCTCTCAGTTATCCTCTCTTGCAGTTTTCGATAATGTATGGATGATATTTTTCCGAAAGTCAGATGGTATATCGCCAGATACATACATTCTACGCACCGATGTAAATAGTAGTTTTTATACCACCCCCCCTCCACCACTATTATTTTAGAAATCCTGATTGAATGTTATCTATCTCTTCTGCCTTATTTGATGTTATGTCCTCCAAACCTCTCTTAAATTCTGTTTCTAAAACTGGATTTCCTATCTCTTCTAAATCGACTCGTGTTTCTTCTTCTATCATATCATCCAAATCTACCCCTCATAGAGGCATTTAATGTCCTCTTTCCACCAATCCACTCTCCACTCTGCATTTAACAGTGGAATCCACGTTGCACTCTTTATGTTACCACCCTTGCTTTTAATTTCACCTAAGTTTATTTTGATTTCTCTAATGCTGAGTCTGTCCTCTTACATTTCTTTTTCAATTTCTTCACACTATTTATGCAGCCATTTCGTCTTAGCTTCGCTGCACTTCCTATGTATTTCAATCCTCATCGACTTGTATTTCTGTATTCCTAAATTTCTCTAAACATCTTTGTGCATAGTTCCTTCATCGATCAGCTGATGTATTTCTTCAGTTAGCTATGGTTTCTTCGCAGTTACCTTATTTTCATCTATGTTTTTCTTTCTGACTTCTGTGATTGCCCTCTTTAGAGATGACTATTCCTCTTTCACTGTACTGGCTACTGAGCTATTCCTTCTTGCTGCATCTGTAACTTTAGAGAACTTCAAGCGTATCTCGTCATCTTGTACTACTCCCGTGTGCCACTTCTTTGCGTTTTGGTTCTTCCTGACTTATCTCTTAAACGTCTGCCTACTCTACATCAGTACCTGCTCCTGGACACCTTTGTCTGACCACGTTGTAATCTAACTGAAATCTTTCTGTATAACCGGCGTTTTCCACGTATATCTCCTCCTCTTGTGACTCTTGAACAGATTATTCGCTATTACTACCTGAAATTTACTACAGAACTCAATTAGTCTCTCCCATTTGTAAATGATCGGATATAAATTACAAGGCGATAAAATGCCTTTTTTTCTTTTATCTTCAGTCTGGATACCTGTGGTAGACAGAGTTTCAACAATAAGTATACCGGTCGTGGCTCTCTAATACCATGACCTTTCAGCTCCCCCAACTTGTACCCGTTGGATTATTGCGTTAGTGTGTGTGTGTGTGTGTGTGTGTGTGTGTGTGTGTGTGTGTGTGTGTGTGCAGCTTGCCTTCACATGAACGGTGGCCATGAACAACATTTGTAATGCGTATCTACAATTTGGATTTCCGGGAACACTTTTTTGTGTTCATGTACTCAGTCGTACTACCTGTAAGAGAAAGCATTGGTTCCTGGGCCACTACTAGCTCTTTTCTTTTGTACCTATAAACTGCTGATCCGTAAAACTGCAGCATGCTATGTTACAGATGATGATGCACAAATCTTCTGTTCACAAATAATACATATACTTGGTGGAATAAAATACTGACGCTTCTTCAGATACGACAAAAGGCTCACGAATCATCTTTAGAGCCGAATGAGGGGCAACGCAACACGATCGACACCGAAAGTCTGACAAGGTTCAATATCACTAGCATCATTTGTGCCTTACATTCCTTTGGTTACGAATGGAAGCGGCCGCATACTAAGACACACCTTAAGGTGACTGTAGACGCAGATCAAGAAAACTGGAAAATGTTTCAGATTGCCCTAACCGAACGCTACTTACAGCACTGAATACGACATACTTGCAACATAATGCACGTAGGATTGAATGAACTGTCCGCAGCTCGTGGTCGTGCGGTAGCGTTCTCGTTTCCCGCTCCCGGGTTCTCGGGTTCGATTCCCGGCGGGGTCAGGGATTTTCTCTGCCTCGTGATGACTGGGTGATGTCCTTAGGTTAGTTAGGTTTAAGTAGTTGTAATTTCTATGGGACTGATGACCATAGATGTTAAGTCCCATAGTGCTCAGAGCCATTTTTTTGATTGAATGAACTGCCGTACCGATAACGCCAAGGTCACGGAACGTAAGCGATAGTGCAGGTTGGTACAGACGACTATATCGTCAGTGACTTGGCAGGAGTTGATTGATGCGGAACGTTGTATAAAATTAGGAATGCGGACATTTCGGTGGATTTCATTGATGAAATCTTCTCGGGTTATCAGCCGGGTCGTATCGTTGTGTTGCACCGTTCGACGTGCTAACTATCCCTCACCTTCAAGCGTACTATTGGTTTCAGGTCCAGTTAGATCCTTCATAAATACTGGACAACACATTCCTCTGCTGAGCCGTCCTGAAGAGATCTCACCGCTGGTAGCAGAAGCTGTTTCCAGGGCATAGAGTCGAGGTGCTGCCTATCTATGACAATCTGTGTTAGGAAATCTATCTAACTCCTCAACACTCAAGAATTTGACAGGAATAGAGCCAGAATGCTATTACCCACAAAAAATACACAAACAAGTAGTTCCTGTACGTCCCCTACTATTAATTCGCCGATATATCGTATATATGGTGGAAACAGGAATCAGGTTGATGAAATGGTACTCGTCTATCATTGCCGTAATTCTGTCGGCGGTCATTGGTTTGTGTATGCTTATGACTTGGGTAATTATCATTATGATTTGAAAAATTCTGTTGACTGTACTGATGAGTGGTGGGCGATCAAAGGTTTGTCGTCGTTGATAGTAATCATTGGTTCCATATGTTTGATGGCAGTTCTGGTGCCACATTTGCTTTCTTTGTACAAAAGAAGTATTGGAATTATTCCACTGATTCTCTCAGTTTCTCTGGTTGTTACTGTACCGCCGATTATTTTGTTGGGTATTGCCATATTGACCATTGCGGAATGACACTGATGGAAGGGGATGATAATTTTGATTCCGGGATGGGTAAGCATTCACAACATTCTGCTCATGTTGGGGCTGTGGAAGAAAGCGTCTTGCATTTCCATATTGAGGTCTATTATTCGGAAACTGCCTACCGTTATTACGGAAACGGTTGTCTGTATTCTTTTGTGTTTCCGGGAAAGAGTGTTGAATAGATAGTGGATTGCGTATTTTCACCCAGTTCAAGAAGCTGTAAAACATCACGAAAAGTGTTCAAGTTTTCTGTGCGACTCCCTGTCAGCAACGGAACTCTCAATGATCTAGGTAATTTTGAAATACAAAGCTGAATGAGACCGGAAGGGCTGTAAGGTTCAGTTAAATATTGATTCTGTTGAATCCTGGTCAAAATATTGTGTCAAAGTGCCAAATTGTGAGTTATAAAAAGGTGGCATATTTAGCAACTGATCCTTCACAGCACGCTGTGAAGTTGGATTCCAGTAAGCATCAAGAAATTGTTGTTGGAATGACTGGAAAGAAAAACATTGCCGTGCAATGTATCTCATTCGCGTTGCAGGTTCGCCCTCCAAGAAACTGCAGACAAGTTCTAATTGACGTGCCACTGGCCAATTTGGAGGTAAAGCGAATGTAAAATGCTGAATCCAATCAAGAGGATGTAAACCATTCGGGTTATTCCGGAATGTTTTAAATTTCTTGATTGACAGGAAGTGTTTGTAATCTACATTGTCTTGGCATGCAAAGGAAGGAGCATCATGGGACAAAGGAAAATTGCCTGGGAAGGTACTACTTTGTACAGGGTAATCTTATGCAAATGTAGCCTGCGAAGATAAGAATGGGGGCTGTTGCTGCTGGTATGCAAATGGATTTTCCTGCTTTTCTGGGACAAAATTACGAAGCGCACTGTCGTCCTGTAATTGTTGCTGAATATCGGAAAGTTTACTAAGAACTGAGTTGAGTTCTCGTTTTTTTTGTTCATTAATAGTGATTTGTTTACTCTTAAATTTAGCAAGAGATTGGTGTTCAGTTGTCTCCGAAAAGAGAACTGGGTTTGTCTGATCTAATTCATTTTCTGCATGAGTTTCCAAAGCGGCTATTCTTTCCGTTATGTTTTCTAATTTCGACTGGAATTGCTCACCCTGTTCACTGACCTTTGGTTTAAGTTGAGTGACGTCAGATGTCAGCGATTCGGTACATGATTCTAAGGCCTGTATGTACTCAGAATGAGCAGCGGAAGTTTGTTGCAACTTTTCAAAAAAATTGTTCAAATGGCTCTGAGCACTGTGGGACTTAACATCTGTGGTCATCAGTCCCCTAGATCTTAGAACTAATTATACCTAACTAACCTAAGGACATCACACACAACCATGCCCGAGGCAGGATTCGAACCTGGGCCCGTAACGGTCACGCGGCTCCAAACTGAAGCGCCTAGAACCGCACGGCCACACCGGCCGGCTGTTGCAACTTTTCAATAGACTTTGGTAGAAGTACTGCATTGATTGTCCCTAAGGTCAATAACGTCGCGCTTATGCGTTTCAATGATATCCTGTAATTCATTGTCAGTTACTTCTTTAAAGGTGTCGATAGTTTGGGTTAATTTCTGAGTGTCATCGGTAAGGTATTCATCACGTTTTGCGTTCTGTTCATCACGATTAGTATTGTCAGCACACAAAGCGTCTAATCGTCCTGTTAATCTTTTGTCACGTTCTGCATTGTCTGCACAGTATTGATCCAATTGTTCATTTCGCTTTGCGTCACGTTCGCTCAGTAGCCGAAGAAAACAATCTAATTTATCTTCAACTACTGCTGCGGATGTCACATCGGGATTTGGGTATTGCAACTCATATTGCTGGGGAGGGTTGCTAAAAAGTGTTCGAGAATCCTCAGACGAAACAATTTCTCTGTTTGTGGAAGAATATTGCAAGAGAAATTGGCTGTCGGAATCAACCACATGGCTTTGTGAAGGTTGAATTAACATGAACGAGCCATGGGAAACTGTTTCTAATTGGCTTACTGCGTTCTGAGAATCCGAAGGCAGAATAGGAACCGATGCGGAATTTTGTGACTCTGTGGCATCATTACTTGCCGCAGCATTGTTATCAAATTCAAGATAAGTTTGTGAAGTAGGAGGATTAGATACCAAAACTTGGTCATTGTCGGGTTGTCGTTCCTTACGCGATTTTGAGGAACTGCGTAGTTGCACTTTATCACTCTGTCGATTTGCTTTGGACATCTTGAGGGAGACAATATGGCGGACAAAAAATTCAAAATGGTCGTAATTCACAAGAGATATGTTGTACACAAAAAGTAAAATAATTACAATGGACACATAAAATCAGTATAAGCAGAAGCAGGGCTGAAAAAAGTATTCACAAGCGTAGCAGCTAACGCAATATTACGCAACTAACAATGCAGCGCACAGCTGAAACAGTGGTGGCAAAAGGAATGGTCGAAAACAAAGTCCACAGTTACGGAAAATATATCCAAGAAAGTCACCACAGAGGATGGCACCAAGTGAAAGTATCATGTCCAAAATTATCTTTAAAAGCGAAAGTATCTAACCAAAATTGTTTCCTTTTTTAATTAGTGGAAGCATTAAAGATAAAATTGTTCCAAAATAATTATTCAACAAACGTGCATCTGACTGCATCTACGAACTTGTTTCTTGCACTCCTCCATTTTGCCAGTAATGAAACATGTATCTGACTCAGCAATCAAGTTTAAGACAATAATGCCGTTTGTGCAATGGCATTAAGATGGTACTGAGAAATTAACTTTTGGCCATGACGTTTACTTAATGAAATTATATCTTGACTTGAATAATGCCAGATGTGCAATGGCATAAAATTAGTTATTTCAAATAACTTTTCACCGATAACTTTAGTTATACCAAAATCGATTTCAAACCATGAACTGCACATATATATTGCATAGAGGCCTCATTTTCTTTACGTTCTTTCATTTGATGGGTAACTTTACTTTACTAATCATTTTCATATTCAGTACAAGCATAGGATGTGGATTATGATTCAGGCTGTTAGATTTAAACACAAAGTTGATATATATACAGGGTAAGTCACCTAACGTTACCGCTGGATATATTTCGTAAACCACATCAAATACTGACGAACCGATTCCACAGACCGAACGTGAGGAGAGGGGCTAGTGTAATTGTTTAATACAAACCATACAAAAATGCACGGAAGTATGTTTTTTAACACAAACCTACGTTTTTTTAAATGGAACCCCGTTAGTTTTGTTAGCACATCTGAACATATAAAAAATACGTAATCAGTGCCGTTTGTTGCATTGTAAAATGTTAATTACATCCGGAGATATTGTAACCTAGAGTTGACGCTTGAGTACCACTGCTCCGCTGTTCGATCGCGTGTATCGGAGAGCACCGAATTAAGTAGGGATCCAAAGGGAACGGTGATGGACCTTAGGTACAGAAGAGACTGGAACAGCACATTACGTCCACATGCTAACACCTTTTTACTGGTCTTTTTCACTGACGCACATGTACATTACCATGAGGGGTGAGGTACACGTACACACGTGGTTTCCGCTTTCAATTACGGAGTGGAATATAGTGTGTCCCGACATGTCAGGCCATAGATGTTCAATGTGGTGGCCATCATTTGCTGCACACAATTGCAATCTCTGGCGTAATGGATGTCGTACACGACGCATTACATCTGGTGTAATGTCGCCGCAGGCTGCCACAATACGTTGTTTCATATCCTCTGGGGTTGTAGGCACATCTGTACACATTCTCCTTTAACGTAGCCCACAGAAAGAAGTCCAGAGGTGTAAGATCAGGAGAACGGGCTGGACAATTTATGCGTCCTCCACGTCCTTTGAAACGCCCGTCGAACATCCTGTCAAGGGTCAGCCTAGTGTTAATTGCGGAATGTGCAGGTGCACCATCATGCTGATACCACATACGTCGACGCGTTTCCAGTGGGACATTTTCGAGCAACGTTGGCAGATCATTCTGTAGAAACGCGATGTATGTTGCAGTGCTCTCCGATACACACGATCGAACAGTGGAGGAGTGGTACTCAAGCGTCAACTTTAGGTTACAATATCTCCGGATGTAATTAACATTTTACAATGCGACAAACGGCACTGATTACGTATTTGTTTATATGTTCAGATGTGCTAACAAAACTAACGTGGTTCCATTTAAAAAAACGTAGGTTTGTGTTAAAAAAAACATACTTCCGTGCATTTCTGTATGGTTTGTATTAAACAATTACACTAGCCCCTCTCCTCACGTTCGGTCTGTGGAATCGGTTCGTCAGTATTTTATGTGGTTTACGAAATATATCCAGCGTTAACGTTAGGCGACTCACCCTGTATATGGTGGTAAAAGTTTAACTCATATAGAAAAACTACCATTTCCAACATTTTTGCAGCACGAATCACTCTTACAAAACATTTTACAAAACGCTTACTGCGTCAAAACTTGGACATACAAATCCTAACTCTGAACATTATCTACCGAAAACCATTGTGAAATCATTTTATAGCTTCTCCCATTAACGTGCTAAAGTTTGCTCAGTGTACAACCTAAAAACCGTGTAGAGTGAGTCCTACCTTAAAGCTGTCGCGACACATCTGCTTCCTCTGTGCACCTAGCTGCGACGACTGACTTTTTAACTGCGCGCGCCCTGCTCTCTTAACCATCAAAGATCCTCCTACTCAAAGATATTACACTCATTCCACCTTGCGGTTGGCAACTATCGACTTCATTTTTTGGATCTACCCTGATCACACCTTAGCACATACCTTTCAACGTATTTGTATCTTTCCCATCATGAAAATGTCTGTCAGAATATTGCATCCTGCACAATAACACAACAACTGAACACAGCATGAATATCTCACATCTTGTCATGCTAGGGTAGTTATTTAAGGAATTTGCTATTATTTTTTCCAATAGTATTATTTAAATGTCGCTATCAACGAATATTAGAAACTGTGGTGATTTAAAAGCGCTTAGTGATATGTTAGATGACACCACAATTGGAAAGAGAATCAAAAGACTCTTCTATCAAGGAGGCACAAATATCTGTTTAAACAATATTTAACGACAATTTGCTGTCATTTGACGCGAGCGCATTGGTGCAAGAATGCTGGGTTACATACTATGAACAAAGCCTTGTTTATATTTGTTGTGAATGGTCTGAAAATAATCGAATGCTTATAACATTTCTTTGTTTAAATATTGTTGTAATAGATTAGTTTAGGGTGGAAAGCGGTCATGTTGAGTCAAAACTATGTCTATAGAACGGAAGAACGACGTAGCTTTCGTAGAGACGGCCTTCAGTCAGAGGAGAAGTAGACAATGGCAGGGAACTGCTGGAGTCAAATGGAGATGAACAGTTTTGAGTGGTCCACTCAAGGGAGTGATTCGAGCACTATTTACGTGAGTTCACGAAGAAAGCAGACCTACCTGTGGTAAAGAGAGTTATTCGATCAAATAGGTGATTGATTCTGGGTGATGAACGGCCGCTACGATACTCCAACGTTTGAAGGGGCTTTAACTCAGATGAGTTCCGAATGTGCTCCATTACAGAAATTTAACGTTTATCGATTGCATTACAGAATCGAGAACAGACAGTGTGTGAATTTCTACCCGCTTACCTCTTGCGCGTTAATTTTTAAATCGTCATGCTGAAGAGCTGGGGAATGTTTTGTTTATTTTGATCACGAAATAGACTTCGTTTTCGCGAATCTTGGATGACTTCTTAGTTTGTAGATTCTGCTACCATTCTCGTAACACTCTCAACACAACTTTATTGCATTTGATAAGATTATCTCTGTTTGTGTTATACTTAGTTATCGTAGGATACTTTCCGTTTATTTGACACTCTGTCTGCGTTTTACTTACTTATCGTACGACAGTTTCCGTTTATTTGAATTTTATTTTCTTCAATAAACATTATTCAACATATTTCTCTATCTTCTACGTCTGATACAGATGATAGAATAGAACGCTTTATAATAATTATTCATTTATCTTTATTCAGTACATTTATTTATTAATTCGCTATCACAGTTAGAAGGTATTATTTGCCACAAGTAAGCTTTTGGGTATGAAAGCAGACGTGTGTGTGGGTCGACCCTACGATATTATCGAGCTATTCTTTCTAAACAGAGCCCTACAATTACCTAAAGAACGAGCAACATCAGGTAAAGTCGCAATTGGTTTGCTAGCAAGGCGTGATAGTTAGAGAGCAACTACCCAGCCCGTGGTCTGAGGGTAGCATCTTTGATTAGTAATCGAAACTTTCTAGGTCCCGCTATTGAACCCTGCCACCGCTTAAATTTTGAATAAAAATCATCAGCATTGCCTGCCGAAGAGTTGCGTGGTAAGAAGTTAGCCTCGTTGTGCCAACGACGTTGTCAAAACGGGGAGGAGAGGAGAGGGGTTCAGGGCACTCTCTTTCCCTGGGGGATGGGAAACTGCCAGTAAAAGGTGGAAGAATCAGCAATGGCCAATGGCATGAGGATGCAGGAGGCAATGGAAACCACAGCATTAAAAACAAATAATGTGTATCCGTAGGACATGGTGCCTGTAATTGTAAAAGTGTTATGATGATCTCTCCATTGGCAAGAGATTCCTGACTAGTCCCCCATTCGGATCTCCGAAAGGGGATAGCCATGGGGCAGGACGACCATGAAAAAAATATTGAATAACAAACTAAAGGATAACGGTCCACAAGTGGGGGGGGGGCGTGGAATGTCAAACGTTTGAACGTGGTAGGTAAGCTAGAAAATCTGAAAGAGGCTCAATGTATAAATAGTGAAATGGAAAGAAGATAAGGATTTCTCATCTGACGAGTATAGAGTAGTATCAACAGCAGCAGAAAATGGTATAAAGGAAGTGGGATTCGTTACCAGTAGGAAGGTATGGCAGAGAGTGTGTTACTGTGAACAGTTCAGTGACAGGGTTGTTTTCATCAGAATCGACAGCGATAGTTCAGGTATACGTGTCGGCGTCGCAATCAGCAAATGGAGAGATAAAGTATGCGAGTATATTAAACGGGTAATTCAGTACGTAATCTAATACTCACAGAGGATAGGCATGCAGTTGTAGGGGAAGGAGTAGAAGAAAGAGCCACGGGAATTGTGGACTTGGTAATAGGAATGACAGAAGAGAAAGACTGAGTTCTTCAATAAATTTCGATTAGTAATAGCGAATACTCTGTTCAAGAATCATAAGAGCGACCGCCGTCCATATGCCTTTTAGTATATCCATTTCAGGCTAAGTGATTCTCGCCTTTGTACCTAGGCCGGGAACTGGCTTACGCCAGCTAGGTTCAACCGTACAGACAAATTTTCCTTATAGGTGGCTGAACAACTTGCCTACATACTCTTAACGTTAAGAGCCATCCGTTTGATTCCTGCTTCCCTCAATTACTTAACGTTTCCTATTTCTATAATGTTCCGGGATTCGCTTCTTTATTGACTATTGTAAATTTCCAGAACATTCTACGTGTGTATAAATAGGAGGAAAACAGTTTGTTTCGCGTATACTGTCCATGTGCGCTGTATAAATGTTCTTCCATTCTGAAATGTTTGGTCTTGTTTGCGTATCTACTGTTGCAGTTGCTACTTGATTCTTGATTCTTGGTGGAAAAAATACATTAGCAAAGAGTGTAACTAAGTTCTTTGATAAGAAATGCACATTTTTATGTTTTATTTGAGATATGACTATGAATTATATTTTAACACCATAATATAGCAAAAACCTAAATAATGCTTAAGTACAAAAATATATATCCATAACCAGTCGAGCGAGTTTATACACTGGGTAGCAAATAATCTCTCTGAAACTTACTTGAAACAGATAAAGTTAGTAGCTTGCTACATTTTGGATACTTTCCTCAGTGTAATGTTTTGAATGTTAAGTCTTTCGTTGTTTACTCACATACGTTGAATTTGCTTCGACCACTATGTGAATATTAGAATTAGGCTTCAACCACTGTCATAGGTAGTGATCAGCAAGCTCTGGTATTCTAGTTATATGTAAAATGATGAAACATATAATGGGCAACAAATAATTTTCTAACACTATCTGACTCGTAAAACATCTATGAAGTAATTACAAAGTACACAGTTTCATATAATGTAACACAACAGAAGAGATAAAAGGCTGCATGTAAAACATGGTACTGAGTACTTAAGTGAATAGCTTCGTTGAAACAACAGGTTGTCTTAACATGTGTGAGCTTCTCGCTTACAGCGATCAACTGTGCTAGGGGCAGTTTCCAGATTGTGTAGGGATCAATACAGAGCGCAGAACGAGTTAACTATCTGAAAGATCAATTAAGAGAATTCCAGCAGCCCTCCTATATTAAAAATGATTACAGTTCAGTGACACAGTGCTACACCGGAAGTGTTACGTTGATTCTCAGTCTTGGCACAACTGAGCCAAGTGAAATGTACTCAGCCCCAGAGTATCAAGCTTGTTTGCGTTGCCATCCTCCGTAGCAAGCACAGAAATGTTTGTGCAGTAAGAAATGGCGGTTTTTATTTACAAAACAAAAAAAAGTACTCAGTATTATTGTAGATCTTCAACCATCGCTCATTGGCCGTATATTAAAAATATATTTAAAATTAAAAAGAACAAATAAATGCGACATACACACATCACCAATATCATATATTTGAAAGTGAGCTAAGGTCAAAGCAGGCCAGTAGTGTAATTTATATGCATGGAGGGTCAAAGGAATAAAGTTGACAGCTGTGGTGGTTAACATAGTTCAATCATTCAGACAATGCTGTCGACCCACATATGAAGAAATTATAATAATGTATTATGACCTAAATTTTCCATTAATCTTTCAGCATTTTTAGACTTACCAGCAAATTGCTTGACACTGCCCGGTGTAGAGGTAGAGGGACGATATTAGCTAATAAGAACTGAAACGAATTGCCTCTTTCGAATATAAATGACAATCGCATAGAAAAAACTACGTCTTTCAGGACACAGTTAAATAATACACGTTTTCAGTCATAAGTCTGCAAGTGTGAAATGTCACCCTGTATTGATTTACGATCCAATGGGCCCGCACCATTGAAGATATATCTTGCAGACATTATGTAATAAAATACGGATAGCTGTAGTTTATTGTTCTAATTGTTCAGGGTCCATTTAGACTAGATTGCTATATACAGACCATCTTGAAAAGTAACATAATATTTTTATTTTATTTTATTATGCTGTTGGTTATCGAACTTTGAGATATAAAAATTTTTTTCTTACCTCCATATATCGTCGGTGGTCGCTATCACTTTTTGTTTTATTACAACGTGGTGTATGTTTAGGGCTGTTATGCTAGAAGCTGTTTTGTGGCTTGCTGCCGTTTATTTACTTTCTAGTAATTTTTCTCATTTGACGTTTCATCGTCAGACATGGCAGTTGTGCTATGCAAAGATGCTATATGGTTGCAGTTTCTATGGCATGTTAATACAGTTTAACATAAGAATCGCGACATGCCGTTTTGTTTTTATTACTTGCACAAATAGCAGCGCCACAAGCTGTCAGCGATCAACACTTCTGAATACCATATAGGATGCATGGGGGTCTTAACGTTTATCTTGATTCGTAATATAGTTTTTACAATATGGAGTGTATGTAGCGCCATAAATATCTACGATAACTAAAAAATAACACTACATTTTTGATTATTTAGTTTCCTAAGGACTCTGGGTCACACGAAATGGTGCATTACAGGTCAGTTTATTTACAACTCTCTTGTAACGTACAGACATTAACAGAATAACGTAATTTTCCTTTAATAACGAAAAATTTCTAGTAAACCCCAGAAAACTCGACTTTTGCAAAAGACGTCTTACATCTATCAAACATAGCAGTTTTCTTCTCTACACTTTCAGCCAAATCAGTGAATGTGGAACATACGAAGCCTATATGGAATGTAAAACCTACATTATTTAACGTAACAACTAAGCTACACACATGTAGCTTACGGAAAATCCACAGAGAAGAGATAATAAATCGTCAAAAGCAATAAAACTGTTTCCCAGCACAGGAAAAACAGATTCCACATTTATTGCTAAATCTGAGCCAAAAAAGGCAACAATCTTCAACACATTCATTTCTGAAGTAAAGGTAATTTATAAACATTATCGTGTGTTAGGAAGTCCAGTGAAGTGGAAGAAAGGGCGAATCAATGGACTCCATAAAAAATTTTGGAGTGTCCAGGAAAGTGCCTATGGTAATAGCAACAGAAATAGGGGCTTCTCACGCATGAAATGCGTCAGAAGAATAAGCTGAAAATATAGACATATTCATGGATGAGTTTTAACTTATGTTATTGAATCAGTGTGATTCGGCTGTGTTTATATGTATTTCACGATAATTCGTGTCTCTTGGAAATTTATCAATTAACGGAACGCATAAGTGTAATAACTATACCCTTAATTAAATAGAAAATAATTAAATATGAACATTATTCTTACGACGCATGTGACTGCTTTCTCATCGCTTGGGGTGCTAGTGTCGCTCCAGCAGTCAAACTGTAATAGCTTTCGCATCAGAATGCGTCGTGACTGTGTCCATTAGACTGTGTGCCCACAGGCATCAGTAGAATCCATATATACAGTCCAAAACGATAACATCAATACACCATAATATCCAAAGTCTATGACAGCAACTGTAACCGTACAAACATCCTTGGTCAACTGTCACAGCTATCAAATCTGACGATAAAACATAGTTATAAAAATGAGTAAAAGCAGCAAATCACGAAACAGCTTTTAACACAAGAGTCCTAAATCTGCACCACACTGTAATAGAACACAAAGTGACAGAGACCATTGCTGATGTGTGGAAGTAAGTACAGAATCTGTATAACTGAAAACACGGTAACGAACATTACAGTAAAATAAAATAAAAATATTATGTAACTTTCGCAGATGATCTGTAGATGACAGCCTAGCCGAAGTGGATCAATCGCAATGAAAACACTGCACTACTAAGGCAGCAATGTGGATTTTGTTACTTAATGTCTCTGTACTGATTTGCAGACAAACCGTTCCCAACGGTAGGACTAGTGGCTTGTGCTGCCTTCGTCGGACAGGTGGTTCGCGCCCTATCACTTCGAGACCCGCTGTTCTGGATGAGCATTGGGGTGAGGAGGGAGAGAGAGGGAGAGGAAGGGGGAGAGGGGGAGAGAGGGGGAGAGGGAGGCAGAGAGAGCGAGAGGACGCTGCTGGATGGAGATAAGGCACGCGGCGGCCCGGGCGCTGCTCTGGCCGAGATAAGCGCCGAGCTACGAGGCGACGGAAGCACAAATTAAGGCAGCGCTGGCCGCGATTCTGTTAATGAGCAAACTGCACTCGGCATTGCTGCGGCTCTGGGAAAACACGGGAAAAAAGGAAAACGGGTGGAAACAGAGCACTCTGACGTGTAATCTCGCAGGAAGACTTTTCATATCCGCGCTCAGCATTGCTGTTCCTGGTTTAGCATTTCCGAGGAATTTTTCGCTTTACATCTACTCGTGACTGTAAACTCTGTGAGCCACAGCACAGCGACCGCATGCCGGATGACCCTTGGTAGCAATAGTAGAGCTAAGCATAAGTAAATGTAACGCACGTCTATGGATACCAGCGGAAAAGTGCTCCTATAGGAACCCAAAAAAGAGGAAAATGCTCCTGTTTAAAAGACTCTGACTGAAAAGTAGGTTGCCACCTGCCCCATTCTACCTTCCTCAGCACCTTCAAAAATGTTCTCAAAACTTTTGGCATGAGAACATATTCCCACTCCTTCTAACATACAAATCCTCTTCTCACTCCCACAAAGTCCCTCTCATTCATTCATCCCCACTGCTGCTGTCTCTTCTCACTGTCACAATTTAGCACTTCCTCTTTGTAACTGTCATAGACTCTAACACTTTGTCATACCCACTTCCACATTCTCCTTCTCTTTATTCCTCTCCCAGTGGCACTGTGTACTTCACTCCTTTCGTAGCACTGTTTTGTTACTGTCTGGTATGTTCAACTGCCATTTTGTCCCTCTCTTTCTCTCATACTGCCATTGACTCCATCGATCCTTCTATATCACAACCACTGTATACTATGTTCCAGCGTTTTTTACACCTCTTTCCCACTGCCGTTATCCCCTTCTCTCTCAGAGTAAAAAAGCACGAATATGTCAGCTGCCAATATTTTTGGTAAAATTTTTAAAGATGCTGAGGAAGGTAGAATGAGGCAGCTGATACCCAACTTCTGAGTCAGAGTTTTTTAAATATAAGCATATTTTCTGTGGTAAGAGCGTTTTTCCGTTGTTTCTCTTATTTTCTTTGTCACATCGGGGCATGTTACTAGTGTGGAAAGAACTTTATTGGTTAGTAAATATTGATATTTTATTTTTCTGAAATTTAAGTAACCCTAAACAAATAATTTTATACCTCGCACCGTATTTTACGTGCACAAAGATTTTGTATGTGCTTCAGTACAACAACGTTTGGTTCCCAGAATCCTTCTGATGATTATGGAGGAACTTAATAGCATATTTCTCCGTGCTATGTCTCTTGATAAACTACGTTTTTGGCTCACGCCGGATTTGACGAGTAGGGTAGCTTTGAACGTCTGTATCTCAGAAACATAAATGTATAAATAAAATTTTCATGTTTATTTGAGATATGGTTCTTAGTAATATATCGTATATATTAGAGTCGTTTTTTGTTTATAGTTGTCTTGGAATCAGCGGCTCGGTTGTGGCACAAAAAATAACATGTTTTTGGAGTTCCTCTCGATAACGGATAAATATTTTTGAAAATGGGAAGATGACATTTCTAGATATATGCCTAGATAACATAACATTAAAATTTGAGGAATTTGCTGCGGTTATTTAGATATCTGCTGCTGACCGCTAAAACAAAAGAAAACGTGTTTTCTCGGGAACAGTCCGTGTATTAATGGTGACACCATAAGCCCCTTAAGGCGCAAGGTAGACTACCTCTAATGAAGGGAAAAAAGTTTCCAACTTATCTGGCCCGTCTGCCTAAGTTGGAGGAAGTGTGTAATATTCTAAATTTGTCGCTGTACTGTAGGATATTAACAGTAAGGCGAACCATCTGTTGGGTATACAAATAGCCTCTAGAACAAGTTTGTCCACATGACTTGAGCGTACCTATCTATCACTAATAGGACCCGACGTATCAGGCTCGGAAAAATCTAGTTTTCTGCGCTAAGTTTAGGAACGTATTGGTAAGCATGCTGTTGCATGCATACCAATACTGATCCGATATCGCCTGACTTATTACCAGCGCTTGACTACTTAATAACGCTTGATTTCTTGGTATCGCCTGATTAATTAACATTGCTGTTTTCAACAAGAATGGGAGACCCAGAGATAAGAGCTCTGTTTAAAAAGGATGGATCACGGGTATGCAGTCTTTCTCCTCTACGGTTTAACCTTCAAATTGAAGAAGACAGAAAAGAAAGCTTTGGAAGCGAACTTATAGTTAAGGGTGAAATCTACATCTACATCTATACTCCGCGAGCCACCTTACGGTGTGTGGCGGAGGGTACTTATTGTACCACTATCTGATCCCCCCTTCCCTGTTCCATTCACGAATTGTGCGTGGGAAGAACGACTGCTTGTAAGTCTCCGTATTTGCTCTAATTTCTCGGATCTTTTCGTTGTGATCATTACGCGAGATATATGTGGGCGGTAGTAATATGTTGCCCATCTCTTCCCGGAATGTGCTCTCTCGTAATTTCGATAATAAACCTCTCCGTATTGCGTAACGCCTTTCTTGAAGTGTCCGTCACTGGAGCTTGTTCAGCATCTCCGTAACGCTCTCGCGCTGACTAAATGTCCCCATGACGAATCGCGCTGCTTTTCGCTGGATCATGTCTATCTCTTCTATTAATCCAACCTGGTAAGGGTCCCATACTGATGAGCAATACTCAAGAATCGGACGAACAAGCGTTTTGTAAGCTACTTCTTTCGTCGATGAGTCACATTTTCTTAGAATTCTTCCTATGAATCTCAACCTGGCGCCTGCTTTTCCCACTATTTGTTTTATGTGATCATTCCACTTAAGATCGCTCCGGATAGTAACTCCTAAGTATTTTACGGTCGTTACCGCTTCCAATGATTTACCACCTATGGCATAATCGTACTGGAATGGATTTCTGCCCCTATGTATGCGCATTATATTACATTTATCTACGTTTAGGGAAAGCTGCCAGCTGTCGCACCATGCATTAATCCTCTGCAGGTCTTCCTGGAAGTACGTACGAGTCTTCTGATGTTGCTACTTTCTTGTAGACAACCGTGTCATCTGCAAATAGCCTCACGGAGCTACCGATGTTGTCAACTAAGTCATTTATGTATATTGTAAACAATAAAGGTCCTATCACGCTTCCTTGCGGTACTCCCGAAATTACCTCTACATCTGCAGATTTTGAACCGTTAAGAATGACATGTTGTGTTCTTTCTTCTAGGAAATCCTGAATCCAATCACAAACCTGGTCCGATATTCCGTAAGATCGTATTTTTTTCATTAAACGTAAGTGCGGAACCGTATCAAATGCCTTCCTGAAGTCCAGGAATACGGCATCAATCTGCTCGCCAGTGTCTACGGCACTGTGAATTTCTTGGGCAAATAGGGCGAGCTGAGTTTCACATGATCTCTGTTTGCGGAATCCATGTTGGTTATGATGAAGGAGATTTGTATTATCTAAGAACGTCATAATACGAGAACACAAAACATGTTCCATTATTCTACAACAGATTGACGTAAGCGAAATAGGCCTATAATTATTCGCATCTGATTTATGACCCTTCTTGAAAATGGGAACGACCTGCGCTTTCTTCCAGTCGCTAGGTACTTAACGTTCTTCCAGCGATCTACGATAAATTGCTGATAGAAAGGGGGCAAGTTCTTTAGCATAATCACTGTAGAATCTTAAGGGTATCTCGTCTGGTCCGGATGCTTTTCCGCTACTAAGTGATAGCAGTTGTTTTTCAATTCCGATATCGTTTATTTCAATATTTTCCATTTTGGCGTCCGTGCGACGGCTGAAGTCAGGGACCGTGTTACGATTTTCCGCAGTGAAACAGTTTCAGAACACTGAATTCAGTATTTCTGCCTTTCTTCGGTCGTCCTCTGTTTCGGTGCCATCGTGGTCAACGAGTGACTGAATAGGGGATTTAGATCCGCTTACCGATTTTACATATGACCAAAACTTTTTAGGGTTCTTGTTTAGATTGTTTGCCAATGTTTTATGTTCGAATTCGTTGAATGCTTCTGTCATTGCTCTCTTTACGCTCTTTTTCGCTTCGTTCAGCTTTTCCTTATCAGCTATGATTCGACTACTCTTAAACCTATGATGAAGCTTTCTTTGTTTCCGTAGTACCTTTCGTACATGATTGTTATACCACGGTGGATCTTTCCCCTCGCTTTGGACCTTAGTCGGTACGAACTTATCTAAGGCGTACTGGACGATGTTTCTGAATTTTTTCCATTTTTGTTCCACATCCTCTTCCTCAGAAATGAACGTTTGATGGTGGTCACTCAGATATTCTGCGATTTGTGCCCTATCACTCTTTTTAAGCAAATATATTTTCCTTCCTTTCTTGGCATTTCTTATTACACTTGTAGTCATTGATGCAACCACTGACTTATGATCACTGATACCCTCTTCTACATTCACGGAGTCGAAAAGTTCCGGTCTATTTGTTGCTATGAGGTCTAAAACGTTAGCTTCACGAGTTGGTTCTCTAACTATCTGCTCGAAGTAATTCTCGGACAAGGCAGTCAGGATAATGTCACAAGAGTCTCTGTCCCTGGCTCCAGTTCTGATTGTGTGACTATCCCATTCTATACCTGGTAGATTGAAGTCTCCCCCTATTACAATAGTATGATCACGAAACTTCTTCACGACGTTCTGCAGGTTCTCTCTGAGGCGCTCAACTACTACGGTTGCTGATGCAGGTGGTCTATAGAAGCATCCGACTATCATATCTGACCCACCTTTGATACTTAGCTTAACCCAGATTATTTCACATTCGCATTCGCTAATAACTTCACTGGATATTATTGAATTCTTTACTGCTATAAATACTCCTCCACCATTGGCGTTTATCCTATCCTTGCGGTATATATTCCATTCTGTGTCTAGGATTTCGTTACTGTTCACTTCCGGTTTTAACCAACTTTCCGTTCCTAATACTATATGCGCACTATTTCCTTCAATAAGAGATACTAATTCAGGAACCTTGCCCTGGATACTCCTGCAGTTTACCAATATTACGTTAACTTTTCCTGTTTTTGGTCTCTGAGGACGGACGTTCTTTATCAACGATGATAATGTCCTCTCTGGTAAGCCGTCAGGTATTTTATCGTTTCGCCCAAGGGGGGGTCCCTCTAACCTAAAAAACCCCCGTGTGCACGCCACACGTACTCTGCTACCCTAGTAGCTGCTTCCGGTGTGTAGTGCACGCCTGACCTGTCTAGGGGGGCCCTACAGTTCTCCACCCAATAACGGAGGTCGATGAATTTGCAACCATTATAGTCGCAGAGTCGTCTGAGCCTCTGGTTTAGACCCTCCACACGGCTCCAAACCAGAGGACCGCGATCGACTCTGGGCACTATGCTGCAGATATTAAGCTCAGCTTGCACTCCGCGTGCGATGCTGGTTGTCTTCACCAAATCAGCCAGCCGCCGGAAGGAACCAAGGATGGCCTCAGAACCCAAGCGGCAGGCGTCATTCGTTCCAACATGTGCTACTATCTGCAGCCGGTCACACCCAGTGCGTTCAATAGCTGCCGGAAGGGCCTCCTCCACATTACGGACGAGACCCCCCGGCAAGCACACCGAGTGCACACTGGCATTCTTCCCCGACCTACCCGCTATTTTCCTGAGGGGCTCCATAACCCGCCTAACGTTGGAGCTCCCTATAACTAATAGGCCCGCCCTCTGTGACTGTCGGGACCTTGCCGGAGAATCGGCCACTGGCCCAACAGGCGAGGCATCCTGTGGTGGCTCGGAAACGATGTCATCACCACTAGGAAGCACCCCGTACCTGTTGGAAAGGGGTAAGGCAGCTGCCACGCGGCCAGATCCCACCTTCGCCTTTCGGCCAGGCACGCGAGAGCCCACCACGGTCCGCCATTCACCCTGGAGTGATGGCTGACCGGTAAGATGCTCACTGCCGGAAGACGCAGCGACATCAGGGGTTCCATGTGATTCCAAGGCCACCGAAGTAGGCATAGGTCTCACCACAGTTGCCCCAACGCCACTACGAGCCGACGCCTGCGCCTCGAGCTCGATGAGCCTAACAGACAAAGCCTCCACTTGCCCCCGAAGAGTGGCCAATTCTCCTTGCGTCCGCTCACAACAACCACAGTCCCTACACATGACTATGTTTACCCTACCCTATACGGTGACAAATTCCCAAGATAATCTTCTGATGAGCTACTCTGATAATCAAGAAACACTCACTGAAATACGAGACGCGAAAACTACGCTAGGTTTTCCCAGAAAAACTATTTAAAAGCTAAGCGCAGCAAATAAGTACAAAAACGCTTTATACAAACAGTACTGTGCTGCTGCTGGTGCTCTCGCTCTCGCTGTCACAAGACAACTGCTGATTCAAGTGACTAGTGGCTAACGGCCGCGAAACAAACAAATGACGGTTTTAGGGCGCTTTCTGTTCTAAACGATCAAGAAAACACTAAGAAATCTAACACGAAAACTACGTAAAGTTTTATCAAGAACTTTTAGTTACTATGCAGAGCAGATAAACACAAATAGAATCCCTTCCTTAGTGGAAGGTCGTAAACAAAATGCAAAATAAACGCTTTATACAAACAGTACTGTGCTGCTGCTGGTGCTCTCGCTCTCGCTGTCACAAGACAACCAATGATAAGAGAGAAAATCCTGACGGGCCGCATAAAACCTGTCAGAAGACTGACGACCGGAAAAAGAGCTTTCAAAACTTACAGCTATGGAACTTAGGAGAGCGCTTGCCTAATTTGTACCTAAAATTTCCCCGTAATTTCCGACCGAGAAAGATAACAAGGTAGTTAAAATGCTGGGTTAAAACTCCCTGGTTTCTGTAAAGCTTTTAAGGAAAATGCTGTTGTGATTCCTATGAAAAGTACGCCACCAGAATATTCCCCCCCCCCCCCACCAATCACACAAGCAAAGTTCGGTCTCCAATCAACGCGTTGTTATCGATATGTTTAATACAATTTTATCGTATAATGCTGAGATACAGGCAGTCTGAGGGCATGGATTCGAATCCTTGTGGAGAACGAAAATTTCTTTACCGGTAGTTGGCCGTCAACAGGTAATGCGATGACGTTACAATTCTAACCACCATTTCAGTGTTTTCTTTTAAATCACACTCACATTGATAATGTCTCGTGGTGTGAAGGCATGTGAAGCTATGGAGAGATCTGTCCATTGGTACGGACGTTTCGTGCGGAAGGTCCCTGTGTGTCGGGTATATCGTTTGAATTCTCCATTCCATTCATTCTGTATTCTCCCGTAAAATACTGAATATAACATTTAACTACAATAACCAATGACCCATCTCAATCATGCAACACATACACAAACTAGAGATGTAATTGGAGCTCGGAGGATATGAACAATAAACCACCTCCACTACGGGTTCCACAAAACAGCAAGCAGCGATTCCTGCATTGTCTTCAACCCATCAGAATTTGCCATTGGAGCCCCTTGTTTCCCGCCACCGGCCTACCACTGAGTACTTGTAATTATATGTGGGCACAGTCTGATGGTAGGAACATTTTCGAGCTCTAACGGTACGAAACGACTTACAGCTGTTCTCTTGTGTTCACAGGGATCGTATGGCATCGTGAAGCTGGCCTACAACCAGGAAGACGATACGCACTATGTGAGTACTATACTTTTTACATCATCCACAAGATACTGGGGTTCAAGGCAGAGAGACTGAATACAGAGTGATTATGTGTTGTTTAAATACTACAGTACTGTGTTATATTAGGCTTCCCCGACGCAGGAAGATTTTCAACAGAAGGACTCGAGAATTGACGCTGACATAAACAAGAGTCTTATTCCCAGAGTACCAGTCTCTCCTAGAATTTACGGTGTTCCAAAGATACATAAGGAAAGTTACCCTTTGAGGCCAATAGCGAATGGGATCAATTCGCGTACTTACAATTTGACAAAGTATCTAGTCTGAAAATTAAGACGTCTATTTGGCAAGAAGGACTCTTACGTGAAGAACTCGACGCACTTTATACACTCATGCTCATAGATTAAGGATAATTGCAGAATGTGCTGCCACACAACGTGGCACTACTCAAAACTGGCGCTAATAGGATAGGCACATAGGTATTCCACACGACACAGATATGTAAGTCCATGGTATGGGTGATAAGTTGAGAAAACCGTCCCAAAACACATGTGCTACAAAACGCCACTGTTTCTTGCCCATGTACCCCAGCTTCAATATGTGATATGATCACCATGCACACGTACACACGCCGCACAACGGGTTGGCATACTCTGGATCAGGTGGTCGAGTATCTTCTGGGGTATAGCCTCCCATTATTGCACCAGTGCCTGTCGGAGCTCCTGAAGTGTCCTACTGATTTGAAGATGTGCAGCGTTACGTCGACCGAGAGCATCCCAGACGTGCTCGATGGGGTTTAGGTGTGGAGAACTGCCAGGCCACTCCATTCGCCTGATATCTTCTGTTTCAAGATACTCCTCCACTATGGCAGCTCAGTGGGCCGTGCGTTATCATCCATCAGGAGGAAGGTGGGACCCACTGCACCCCTGAAAAGGCAGACATGTGGACATACTGGTGCAAAATGACGTCCCGATGCCTCTGTCAAAGACATGCAGGGGTGTATGTGCACCAATCATAATCCCACCCCAAACCATGAAACCACGATCTCCATGCAGGTACCTTTCGTGGACATTAAGGTGTTGATATCTGGTTCCTGGTTCGCGCCAGATGGAAACCCGACGAGAATCACTCTTCAGACTATACCTTGAGTCGTCCGTGAACATAACCTGGGACCACTGTCCCACTGACCATGTGCTGAGTTCTTCACACCAGGCTTTACCGGCTCTTCTGTGACCCGGGATCAGTGGAATTACCTTGCAGGTCTTCAGTCGAATAAACCACGTCTGTTCAGTCGTCTCTAGACTGTGTGTCTGGAGACAACTATTCCAGTGGCTGTGGTATGGACCTGAGCAAGGCTACCCGCAGTATTCCGTGGCCGTCTGCGGACACTGATGGTGAGATATCGGTCTTCTTGTGGTGTTGTACACTATGGACGTCCCGTACTGTAGCGCCTGGAAACGTTTCCTGTCTGCTGTAATCGTTGCCATAATCTTGAGATCACACTTTGTGGCACTCAGAGGGCTCGCGCTACGACCTGCTGTGATTGACCAGCCTCCAGTCGCCCTAGTATTGTACCCCTAATAACGTCATCAATATGTGAGCAATTTTCAACACACAGTCACCATTAGCACGTCTCAAAACGTCTGAACACTTATTCACTTCGCCGTACTCTGACATGCACCAACACAACTCTGCGTATGTGGGCTGCTGCAAGCGCCACCGTGCGACGACCGCAAGTCAAATGCACCGCATGGTCATACCGTGAGATGATTTAAACCCGAAAATCGCCAACCAAAGCGTTGTTTCACCATATATCAGCATTATCCTTGATTTATGAGCGTTAGTGTAGAACGCCTAAAGGGAGAAACAATTTAACCTACGAACATCATTGTCAGCTTTGAAGTGAAGTAACTGTTTACGAAAGTGCCAATAGATGAAACTATCCGCATTCTTCAGGAGCTTGTTCCGCTAGACATATGCTACCTGTTTGAGTTGTACCTGACTTCAACGTACTTCAAATGGCAAGGAAAATACTACGAGCAGTCAGACGGCGTAGCAATGGGGTCTCCCCTATCTCCTCTGGCAGACGACATATTCATGGAAGAATTTGAAGCAACGGCCCTCGGTTCAGCTCCTTTACGCCCACGTTGCTGGTTCAGATACGCGGACGACATGTTCGCTATATAGCCTCATGGTGAAACGGTGTCTGCACGCCCAATCCTACCACCACCCAGCGCAGAAGTATTCTGTCATCCATCTTTTGGCAATCCGTGGGCAGCGCCTAAGTGATGCTCAAAACATAATACCTGAGCTTAAAAGGCTACGCACAAAATTTATAGACAATGGCTACAGCCATAAGTTGATCCACACAGCCTTGTCGACGAACAGGAGTAAGAAAGATAAGCAAGATGCAGACAAACCACAACCAACAGTGCGCTTACCTTATGTGAAAAATGTTACTGACCGAACAAGCAAACACCTTCGCTGGGTTGGGGTGCAGCCTGTCTTCTATAGTGGTTGCAGGATCCAGGACATGCTAGGCCCCACTAAGGACAAGGCGAATGCATTACACACTTCAGGAGTGTACGAGGTGGAACGCGAATGTGGAGAGACATACATCAGCGAGACTGGCAGGCCAATAGCAACGCGCATTCGGGAACAAGAGCGCTATATTCGTCTAGGGCAATACAACAAATCAGCAGTGACAGAACATCAGCAAGATTGTGGAAAAGGTATAAAATTCAGCGGGGCCTGTGTGTTGGCCAAGCAGACGGTTATGAAGAAACGCAAAATCAGAGAGGCCATCGAAATATTTAAACATCCTAATAACATGAACAGGGAGGTTGGACTCAGGGTTACCCCATCTTGGCTGCCAGCAATCAGAGCCCAACAGACTGCGCTGTCAACACGAGGCATGAGCACTACCAGCGAGTAATAGCCGCCGTGCGGCCGACGTCCAGCATTTGGTAAACAGAAGCCAACTTCTCATTCGATGGTGACCACCAATCATGGCACATAACACAAGAGCCAATAGACAATAGAGGTTACCTTCTCCCTCCACCGCAATGACCTTCTTCCTTAAGTGACCACTGAAACTATCTTCTTAAAATTATGACGTAATGTCATGCACAGTGAACAGTAACAACAAAATATAAGGGACACCGCATAACTAGAACACATGCCGTCCCCCACACAGATCCTCTGCGACCTGATTCCTTTCCCCCATCTGCTCCTATTCCTCAAACATATCCGCATACTCTAGACCTCTCGCCGCCTTGATGCCCCCATCCCCTGGTTGCTCCTCTCCTCTCCAACCCCCGCCCTTTGCCACGCCTTCATTGTTGTGTCCCCCCTACCCTCCATCTCTACACCCTTCATCTCCTTTACGAAGGTGGCTTCCATCAACTCTTCCTCCCGGACGATGCCCTCTCTCCCTCCATTTATCTGATCCTCATCTCGTTTCCTCTTTCCTTTCCCTGGGCTCCCCCCCCCCTTCCACCCTTCCCCACGTACGCTCTGTCTGCCTCCCTTCTCCGACCCTCCCCCGAGTCCTTTGCATTCCCCTCCTCTGCCTTTCCCCATTCCCTCTCGCGCCTGCTCACCCCCCCCCCCTCTTGCGAGTCCTCGTCCTTGCCCTCCGTCGGCTCCTTCCCCCCCCCCCACTTCGTTTTTCCACTCCTTCCCCCTTTTCTTTCCCACCATCTGTCCAGGTTCCCCCCGTCTGCCCTCAGCTGTGATGTGTCTTATTTGTGCCTACTTTTTAGTGCAAGTGAGTGTTCAGTGTTGTGCGTCTTTCCAAAGTGCTGCAAACAGAAATCATGCTGACGCTGGGTGTCATTTTTATATCTTTTGCGAACAGAAACCATACTGTCGCCGTGTTTTTCAATTGTCTGTCTATTATTTTACCTGTCTGCTTCCTTTGTATTTTATTGGCATCACCAACCCTCTGTTTTTAAATTTTACGTTCCACAATTTGCCGCCATTTTAGCATTTAAGTCACCGATGTTATCGCCTGCTTTTGTTATTTATTATCTTCATTTTTTTTTAAACAAATTCTGTAGGCTGAAGAGCGGCGTACTAAGCTGCTGCCAGCCGGCCGGGGGGAATCGAAACTCATTAAAGGAAAAAAAAAAAAGCTAGAGCGCACCATTAGATCCAGAAGAAGGCCGCTGCAACCGTGGCCGAAACGTTGGTTTTCCTCCAACAGCAGTAGTCTTACACATTATCACATGATATCATTCCCAGAAAACTTTTATGTTCACTCTCACGGCATTGTTTGAACGGCATGAAGAGCGTTACGAAGTTAGGGCACTGCTGCCTGCGGGAAGGACTGAGCAACACGTAATGCACCCAGGAATATTGTTGAACATGATCATTTTGGCGGTCTGGGAGTTATGGTGTGGAGAGGCACAAAGTCGTATGAGCGTGCTGACATCGAAATCTGTGAACACGGTATTCTTACCGGTCAACGTTACACTGTAATCCTTCCATATGTGCGTCTTTTCAGAGTGCATTCAACCGTGACTTCTTATTTTACGGATGTCTACTCGAGTGCGTCGAACACCGTAGTTTAAGGAGATTTTGAAATGAGAAGTCTGGCTGGCCCGTTCCCCCCGATTTAAATCCCATCGATCACATTTAGGATGCTTTATGGAGGCTTATTACAGCACGTCCACAAGCGCCAGCGACCATTCAGAAGTTGTTAAGCACTCTAGTGGAAGAATGGCACGCTATACCACAAGACCTCTTTACCAACTCTGTGGCCAGCATGGAAAAACATAGTAGAGTATGCTCTGCTGCCCATGGTGGTTATTAAGAACCTCAGTCCACCCTTAGTAAAGTCCAGCGGGCCATCATGAACTGCGGTGACCTACTGTCTTTGAATAAAAGTGGTATTTCAGTTCGTCTCATTGCGTATTTCTTGCAGTTGCCTTCTGTTCTATAGTGTAGCAGTTCTTTCTACGTATGAACTCAGTTTCAAAGAGGTATGCTACTTGGCAGGGAAACACCAAGCGAAAGATACTTTCGTTAAGATTCACACAACCGTTCATGTAACAGAGATGTGAAGAAAACAGGTGTCATTCATGGTCAGTGAGAAAGTATTGCTGACAATAGAGGTGCATGGCGGATGGCTGTATGCGGTGTAATTCAAGCAGCAGAGGAGAAAGTAAGTAACGAACTCTCTGTATAAAGAGTAGAGTGAAAAGAGAGAGCAGTTTCAGTCAAAGCGCCTTCAAACTTTGTTTAAAGTGTGCGAAGAGCTACCCTCCAGAGTAGGTTCTAATTAGCCACTCCCAGAAATTTACCAATTAAATCTTAGTCTGAAGACGGACGGATCCCTAGTTACCTAGAAGTCTTTTTTTATTATTTTTCTTTCTGCTATGAAGGTGGTGAAATAGTATGGGACGCACTCCTGTCGACAGGGATGGATGTGAAACTGTTGGAACCCAACTGTTAAGCTGCTCAAAACGGGGAATCTGACGGAAGAAGAATGAAAGGGGTTGGTTTTAGAAGTACACTATCTGTATAAATTTCTTTTGATTTCAAACTAAACACGGTCTGTAAGACGTCAGGCTATGCTGTGGAAGGTATATGACAGAAAGCATAATCAGGTAACATGATATTCGTGTTCTCCGCCAGTATGAGTTACCGGGTCACCGGAGAGGATTGTTAGTGTTGATCTAAATATGTTGCCCCCAATCTCTCTCAGACCTTACCGCTGAGTGCGAACAGATTTCCATCATCAGCACTGGGGCCCAACTAAACCTTACTATAAAAAAGATTTGTCTTTCAACACTTGCATTTTTAATGTGACGAAAATAAATGGATCTAGTTTTTGAAAGATTTGTTAAACACCTCCTGCGGGTCCAGCTGTTAGAATAGGCCTGAGGTATTCCTGCCTGTCGTAAGAGGCGACTAAAAGGAGTCTCACACGTTTTGGCTTTTATGTGACGGTTCCCTGTCGGGTCTGACCATCATCTTTCTAAATTTTTCGGAAGAGCGGAAGAGCACCTTACAAGGTACATCGTGTCCATCGTGCATTGAGATCTATAGCCCAATTTCCTTTCGTCGCATTGCAGTCCCGCTAATTCTCCATCTCTTAGGCGAGGACACCTTCCTTGGTGCGTTTTCCACCATGCACTATGCAGTGTCGCTTTCTACGCCGACGATAACCATGGACTTCTTAGCACCTCATATCCAGCACGGTAGCCAGTCCGTTGTGGTGGGGCCGCCATGTACCCTGTTGGTTGTAGCCCCCTGACAACACAGGATTGCTCTGCCAATGGCTGCGCCGTCAACTCCCCACGTATGCCATGGAGTAGATGCCCATCTCCCTGGGGCATTGGGACTCCCGGCAATGACCATCCTGCCAGGTGGCCCTTGCTGAGTCTGGGTGGTGCTTGTCAAGAGGGCCCCTGGTCAGAGTGGGTGGCATCGGGGCAGATGACACGCCATGAAGGGTAGTACTTCATCTATTGCTGGTTCTCAGCTGCTAGCATTCTCTAAGCGGGCAAAGTCTAACTTCAGTGGTAAGCAATATGACCCCAAATCACCAAGCTAGGGATGGCAGAGAAGCTTATACACCCCTGTACCTCGTATGTACGAGAGTTGAGGAATCTTTCATGTCCATGAAGCCTCATTTTTTGGTGGAGCATTTGAAGGACAAGTTTGGGGAGGTGGAGGGCTTGTCCAAAATGCGCTCTGGGTCAGTCTTGATAAAAGCAGCATCCTCTGCCCAGTCACGGGCGTTACTCCTTGTGACAAGTTGGGGGATATTTCTGTTACCATCACGCTCCATAAGAGCTTAAATATCGTCCAGGGTATTATATTCCTCAGGGACCTTCTTTTGCAGTCTGACGACGAGCTGCTCGCCAATTTAGACCGGCGAGGTGTTCACTTCGTCCGGCGCGTCCATCAGGGTCCAAGGGATAACCAGGTTACCACCAGTGCATCTTGGCCTTCGAGGGTGACACCTTGACTGAGAAGGTCAAGGTGATGGTCTTCTGCTGTGATGTCAAGCCATATATCCCTCCCCCAATGCAGTGCTTTAAGTGCTTGCAGTTTGGCCATATGTCTTCCCACTGTACTTACAGTGTCACATGTCGCGATCGTGGATGTCCATCACATCCCAATACTCCATGTGCCCTACCACCTCCCATCTATGTCAACTGCAGACAGCATCATTCATCTGGCTCACCAGAATGCTGGATTTTAAAGAAAGAGAGGAAAATCATGGAATATAAAACCCTGGACCAACTGACCTACACTGAGGCTAAGAGGAAATTTGAGCACCTACATCCTGTGGCTGTGACCTCCACATACACCGCTATTAAGAGAACAGTTCTTATCCCATCAGTTCCTCGCATTCCTGTCGCCTCTCAGAACCAGAAGACTACTCCTGCCCCCTTGATGATGGGGGACTCTTCTCTTCCTCCCACACCACCTACTTTGGGAGCAACACCCCCTCAATGATTGGGGATATCAGTCCCCACTTCTGGGCCAGAGAAGCGTAAGTCTTCTTCGGCTCCACTCGCTAGGAAGGGGTCCCTTGCGTCACTCCCTTCCCAGGTTTCTGCTAGTGGGAAAGATGACGCCCACCAGTGGCTGAATGCTTAGCAGATGGTCGTTCGGCTTCACGATCATCATCAGTCCCAGAGACTGAATCAGTGAAGTCCTCCTAGCCACGGAAACCCAAGGAGCAGTGAGAGAAATCCAAAAAAAAGGTCTCCAAGTCCAAGGGAATTGCGGTGGCATCCACTCCACTGCTACCTACCAGCTCTGTGTCTGCAGATGAGGAGGAGATTCTGGCATCGGCTGAGTACCTAGATCTCGCTGGACCCTCAGACACAATGGATATAGTCAGAGCAGGCAAAAAGTCAATGGCAGCAGGTGACCCTGAGAAGTAAACTGCCTCAGTGAATGTTCCATGCCTTCCCAGTCTCACGATGACGTCATCCTCCAGTGGAATTGAGGCGTTTTTTTTCCACCGCCTGGGTGGGCTACGGCAACTGTTAAGCTTTTTGATACCTGCTTCCAGCCCTCCAGGAAACCTGGTTCCTGGTAATGTGGACCCCGGCCCTCCGCAGCTATAAGGGATACTACAGGTACTGTAGCGACTATAATCGAGTTTCAGGTGGAGTTTGCGTTTATGTCCTAAACTCTGTCTGTAGTGAAACGATACCCCTTCAAACCCCTCTTGAAGCTGTGGCTGTCAGAATAAGGACGATGCAGGAAATAACTGTCTGCAATGTATATATTCCTCCAGATGGTGCAGTAACCCTGAATGTATTAACTGCACTAATTGATCAACTCCCTAAACATTTTGGGAGATTTTAACGCCCATAACCCCTTGTGGAGTGGCACCGTGCTTACTGGCTCAAGCAGCAATGTCGAAAGTTTACCATCTCAGATCGACGTCTGCCTCTTAAATACTGGGGCCGCCATACACTTCAGTGTGGCTCGAGGTAGTTACTCGGCCACTAATTTATCAATTTGCAGCCCAGGACTTCTCCCATCTATCCAATGGAGAGCACATGACGACCTGTGTGACAGGTCACACTACCCCGGCGTCAGACAAACGGACGCCCAGATGGGCCTTAAACAAGGCGGACTGGGAAACTTTCACCTCTGCTGTCACCATTGAATCTCCCTCGCACGGTACCATCGATTGTAGGTGACTACAACCATGGCTCTGAGCACTATAGGACTTAACTTCTGAGGTCATCAGTCCCCTAGAACTTAGAACTACTTAAACCTAACTAACCTAAGGACGTCACACACATCCATGCCCGAGGCAGGATTCGAACCTGCGGCCGTAGCGGTCCCGCGGTTCCAGACTGAAGCGCCTAGAACCGCTCGGCCACCAGAGCGGCTGACTACAACAATGCCATGGCCGGTATTGCCAGAACTTTTTACTTATATGGATACAATGTCTGTTGTTTCGGACATGACTTTCTTCTTCTGTGCCGCTGCACACATATTGCCCGAACTCTTACTGGACTAGTAATATTTCCTTTAATGTGTGTAAAACTTAGTTAAAACGGTGGCTACTTTATTGAAATTGTGATTTACATTACAAATAGGCTATGTAAACTACACATGCAGCACTGTGTCTCTAAGGAATGACCTCATTCCTAGCAAATAATTGAAACAGTAAGGAGCATTGCATGAAAATGTAAGATGGACCTTATGTACAAAACACCAATATTTTTAGATTACAGTGGTCATTATGGTCAGAAAACATCTACACATAGAAGGAATTATGCAATATTATATGCCAGATACAAGGTAAAGTTAACAAGAGGAGTAACTAACAGAACATCGTTATCTTCTATTGACAACAAATCGACATGAAAATCTACATGAAAAACTAGTATGCACACAATAATAGAAAATGCTTCGTTACTCATAAGTAACAACTGATTTGTTAAACATAGGAAGAGATGTAATAAAAATAAGTACATGAAAAGCATAAACGCAACTTGAGAGGAAGTAGGTATATACAACAAAGGCGGAAGACAAGCAAACAAATGTATCATGGTTCACGTAACGGAAAAGGAAACAGAATTAAGTGCACTCTACAGTCTCGGTGAGACTGTGTGATATTTTACTCTAGTGTTATGCACTATTATAGTGTACTGACCAGCTTTCTTACCTCTGTATTGGGTTCATACTGTCTGTTCTCTTTAATCTCAGACTTTTCTCGTAATATCCTTGATCTCAATTTAACTGTCACAAACATCATATTCACTTAATAATACCTTTCAGGTCAATTTTCCTGCCAAAAAAAGTCTGTTTGCTTAATTGCATTATCACATCATACCCACACAATGTAAACAATATTCAACCGGCCTGCCTTCACATTTCCACATAACAATCACATTTCTTGCTCATATCTAGATGCATCTGCTACATTTTCAACTTACTCTCTGTGGTGTGCGTACTGTAAGACCTTCGGTACACACACCATCAGATTATTTGACTTGTCGCTCTAACGAAGTAGGCGAGTGTCAGCAATATGTCTCGTGGTCTTATCGTGGCGTGTTTATCTTCTGCCGTTAGGTCAGACGATAGAAATGCCACTTGCGCGCTTAGAGTAGCCGATTGACGGTGACCAACTTTAAACAGAACTTGATTAATTTTCACACACATTTATTAAAATAATAACAAGCATAAAAATAACTAACTTGGTTCTGGATGCTATTTACAATTGACAATCTGAAGTTCCTTTGGCCTTCGTACGTTAATCTTATTCTCCCATATCTCTGATACTTGACAAAGTGTCTATACATTTATCTTCATGGCTATGTACAGGAATATGATAATCTTATTAGTCGCAGACTGAAACTTGACTATAGACTGGTACAGACAAATGCAGAATAATGCAGACTGGTACAGACTGGTGCAGACAAACGCAGACTGACTCATCGGGGGGCTGTACACTCGTTATACTACCTCGCGCGTTCAGGTATCACTGCACGAGTGTGATCCGCGAGGAGAAAAGGTTCTACATTAGCAGCAATCTCATTGGCTGCATTACATATTAATACGCGGCTCGGTGCAAGCAGAATTTGGTCCGTCTGTATGACAGCGCAATCTCGTAGTGCGGAGACGGACGAGCGTTGCGCCTGCGCTGTTGTGCTTAGCGGCGCGCGCTCTACTGGGAATGTTGTGTACGCGCTGACTACGCGGAACTATGTACACAACACTTTCTTCGCACACCAATTTTTGATCCATTTGTTATGTGATGACATTTACCTCTTTACAGGCTCTAATATTAATTGCTTATCCACAGTGAGCTCTCATAAAACTTTAGACGCAGCAATATACAACTATGCACAAAAATAGTTTTTCAGGAAGTCAATGCAGCCAAATTCATTATCCTACACATATCAGCATCACAAATATTTGATCAGATAGGGAATGCAGCAAAGTATATTATCCTGCGCATGTGCAGCAAAAAATCATTATGATAAAGCAGTGAACAAAATGAGGAACACATTCTTAGGCTAACGCAAATCATACACAAAAGTTTATCATAAAAGCGATGCTGCAACTAAAACAAAGTATGTCATCACAAAATGCCAATAAGATAGCAATGTCAAAAGTTTGTTGGTGTACCAATAATTGTGTAATGGTTGCGTTCACGTAAAGCAATAGCTATGTTAAGCGATAATCATATTACGGAACAAGATTATACATTTCACAACACTAACGTAAGGGTACAATTCCTGTTTCTATTTTTTATGGGCGGCAGTTTAACGTCGTGCCTGGACGATCAGCAGGAAGTCTTTAACAAGTTTTGTTACTGTCACTAAATGCGTGTGATCGAAGTTTCACGTTTTTTCAGACTCGGGATGTACTTTGTCGCCAATATGACACAATCTTAACCATAGGTCACAAGTCACTAAAATTGCTGTCAACATACTTATACTAGGATAGGAGGAGAAAATTCCTTGTACTTATCCAATAAAACTGGTAGTACAAGAAGACGAGTGTGCCAAGAAACTGAAAAATAGTTAACATCCAGCTCTGGAAGACATAGTTCGTCAATCGCTGTATCCAAAAAAGTATAATGGATCCCCTATCTACACTTGAACGTAGTAAAATGTTTGGAATTCAGATTTCCACTGGTTTTTGTAGTCTTTGGCTCCAGTGCTCAGTATAACAGCGCTCAAAATGTTCACTTTTTGTGTGTAAATGCATTTTTGTACAAGAAAATAACGACCTAAGTTGACTGTATGACAATATTGGCAATGGTAACTGTCAGCTTTCTGGATCCACAATATTTCTTTGGTATGCCACCAAGGCCGTTCATGTTGCAATTGCGAGTAGAAACTGTATTCTCGAGGAAAATGACCTAAATACTTTGAATACATACCAACACGGATAGTGGCAATATATATAGAAGAGTGACCAAAATAATCGCACTTAAGTTTGCTTTCACTACTTGTTAGCTGGTCGTCTATAAGTTGTTCCAAAGCTTTAAATTTGTCTGTACGTGAGGAACAAACTAATAAAATGTTATCTGAATTTCTGCTTCTGTTATTTGAAAAGATAGGTATTTGTTCGTGTTCTTCACGGTTTGGAATAGCAAGAGATTCGATTTTTTTTCTCCATGAGCTGTACTGGTGCAGGATATTACACTGTTCTCTTTAGACAATTGTTGTACTTTATCACTGCGTGGATTTGTTTCACAGTTTAAAACTCGTATCGGTTAATTTTGTGTTAGTATTTACTTCGCGTTATAGTTGTATAGTTTTTAAATTATTTTGTTCAGTTTCAAGGCTGCATAGCGTGGCGTTAAGCCTCGTAAGTGACTTTGTGTATTGTCTGTTACGTGCTGTCTTCCTTGTTTCTTTGCCCTCTTTTCCCGCAGATGAAGACATACAACTTGCTTTGCATTTTCTATGATTGTTCTGTGTTCTGTTCTAGTGTTTCGTCTATTTTCTGATACTGTTCTAATGCTTTTTTCATCTTTAGTAGCAACTCTAACAAAGCTAAATTATTGATTTCCGCATTCATGTTTACTGGGTTTTCAACGACTGTGTGTGTACTGTCAGTAACTGATACTGCCTCGTGTAGTGCTTGATTAAGAGAAATGGAAGCAAAACCTGAATCAACTGTCTCAGTAAGTGAAATTTCTTGTTCACTGTTGGAAATATGTTCTGTTGCATTTCGTAATACTGAACCCATCTGTGTTGGACAGTTATTTTCATTTTCTGAAATCTCAAATAAATTATTCTGTGGAATGACTGTTGAGCTTCTTCTGTTTCGTTAAAAATTCCGTCATTATTTCGTAATGTGGTTTTCCATCTACAGTAGTAGCACGACAAAATATTGTGTTGCTAGCCATAATGCTGAAATGTAAAAATTGAATTAACAAACAAAATTTCTAGTTGTAGCTAAATAAACGAAAGTAACAAATGACTTTATGCAGCAGAAATATCCGAGAAAAATGTAGCTCACACTGAAACAATTCACACAGATTGAACTATTGTCTCCAAGCACAACAAAGATCTTCACACTCAGTGTTTTTGCTAAAAGAGCAGAAAAAAATTCAGACACAAATATGACCATTGAATTGCAGTATCTGAAACAGAACATCAAATATTAATATATACAGGCGTAGCGCTGATTTGATTTAGAGAACCTCTGTTGCAATCTAATTTCGTAACCACAGAAAACCAGAGGATTGTCCTAGATGAAAGCGGTCGGAATGTGTAAGCTTGCTGTTACAATTTATGTCTGTATGTTAAAGATCTGAATACAATGATTTCAAAAACTTTCCCCTCATGTAAGATGTACTTAGACAAGTATTACATTGCTGAACAAGACTGAGTGTTGGTTGGCCCTGTCTTGCGCATGTGAACAGTGTCGTGAATTAAAACTTTAACCCTCTTGAAATGCATGATAAAGAAAATGAATCTAACTTAATGCCAAAGGACTCTGAGTGCTCAGTCAAAACTGTATAACTATAGTTCAGTATCGATGCCCGTTATGAACGATGCGTAATGTGAAGTGCAATGTTAGACTAGGAGTATCCAAAAACGTAAATTACTGTTCTACTCGCAAGAAAATAATTATTTGAAATTATCAACACTCTTCACTGAAAATCAATGTACTTACTAGCACGATGCCTGTCAATCCTGAGTACACGCTGCTTGCACAAGAAGGCAAGGTGAGATCTGCCCTTCAATAAAAGTGACTTTACTCGCGCTGTTTTTGTGTCTGGAGTACTGACGTTCTCGAAAGCAAATAGAAATCAGTAGATGGAGCAGTTAAAGGTAAATAATCTACTCTTCCTTCGCGTGGCGTAAGGTGCAATGCATACAAGATAAAAATACAAGACTTTGCTATGAGTAACGGAGGTGGGTTTTACTTTAACGAAAATCTTGTTTGTAAAATAAAACTGATTATGGGAAAAAGGACTGAACATCATAAGAAGAATATAATTACAAAATTCTCTTTACAAAGACACTGTGCGAGACGCCTGTAGAACATCTTTGAATGCACAGAGAAGCGCAGTATTATTTTGTAGCGACGAGCACACGGACAACCTGCTTTACTCTTTGATTTCTATGACTGTTCTTTGTATTATTTAGATTTTTCAGTCGATTTGTGTTTTGAGTTTAAAGAAATAAAAAGTTACTGCCTGATTACTTCGTTGGACCACATTAGCAGACAGAGATAAGTGGTACTTGGCTAAAGACAACAAACATACCGTTAAAATTCGTCCAAGAAATTCTCAATCAATAACATGAACAAGGAAGCATTAAATGAATTTTTATCTCCATAATAAAGTATTCCAGATAGCTTGTCTCACATTCACAATGACAGATGTCATTCCTTGAAAAACTCAACTGCTCGCTGGTATGCCTAAAGTCAGAATGTCTCAGCGCTGCACACTGGCTCTTTAATAAGTTAATCATAGATAAAACTGAACACAGAGTCAGGGATCTCATTCACTACTCCTACAATGGAATCATTCATCTTTGTCCTAGAACAGTAAATGTGAATTACACTCGTGCTCATAAATTAGGACAATGCTGATACATGGTGAAACAATGATCTGGTGGGCGGTTTGCAGGTTTAAATCACCTTGGGGGATGACTATGAGGGCATTTGACTTGCGGTCGTCGCACGGTGGCGCTGGCAGCGGTCCACATACGCAGAGTTGTGTTGGTGCATGTCAGAGTACGGTGCAGCGAGTAAGTGTGCAGACGTGCTAATGGCGACTGTGTTGAAAATGGCTCAAATAACATATATTGATGACGTTATGAGGGGTAGAATACTACGGCGACTGGAGGCTGGTCAAACACAGCAGGTCATAGCGGGGGCCCTCCGTGTGCCACAAAGTGTGATCTCAAGATTATGGCAACGATTCCAGCAGACAGGAAACGTGTCCAGGCGCTACAGTACGGGACGTCCACAGTGTACAACACCACAAGAAGACCGATATCTTACCATCAGTGCCCGCAGACGGCCACGGAGTACTGCAGGTAGCCTTGCTCGGGACCTTACCGCAGCCACTGGAACAGTTGTCTCCAGACACACAGTGTACGACTGAACAGACATGGTTTATTCGCCGGGAGACCTGTAAGGTGCATTCCACTGACCCCTGGACACAGGAGAGCCCGTAAAGCCTGGTGTCAAGAATGCGGTACATGGTGATTGGAACAGTGTCTTAGGTTATGTTCACGGACGAGTCCAAGTATAGTCTGAAGAGTGAATCTCACCGGGTTTTCATGTGGCGTGAATCAGGAACGAGATACCAACCCCTTAATGTCCTTGAAAAGAGACCTGTATGGAGGTCGTGGTTTGATGGTGTGGGGTGGGATTATGATTGGTGTATGAACACCCCTGCATGTCTTTGACAGAGGAACTGTAACAGGTCAGGTGTTTCGGGACGTCATTTTGCACCAGTATGTCCGCCTTTTCAGGGGTGCAGTGGGTCCCACCTTCCTCCTGATGGATGATAACGCACGGTCCCACCGAGCTGTTATCGTCGAGGAGTACCTTGAAACAGAAGATATCAGGCGAATGGAGTGGGCTGCCTGTTCAGAACTAAACCCCATCGAGCATATCTAGCATGCTCTCGGTCGACGTATCGCTGCACGTCTTCAAACCCCTACGACACTTCAGGAGCTCCGACAGGCACTGGTGCAAGAATGGGAGGCTATACCCCAGCTGCTGCTCGACCATTTGATCCAGAGTACGCCAAGCCGTTTTGCGGCCTGCGTACGTGTGCATGGTGATCATATCCCATATTGATGTCGGGGTACATGAGCAGGAAACAGTGGCATTTTGTAGCACATGTGTTTCGGGACGGTTTTCTCAACTTATCACCAATACTGTGGACTTACAGATCTGTGTCGTGTGTGTTCCCTTTGTGCCTATGCTATTAGCGCCGGTTTTGTGTAGTGCCACGTTATGTGGCACCACATTCTGCAATTATCCTTAATTTATGAGCGTGAGTGTATTTACAATTGCAGAAAGCATACGAGAACCTTAGAATGTTACCAAAGTACACCTTTATCTTACTCAGATTAAGCACACGAAATACATCATTATATCGTCTATCGTTTGCATAAAAAGAACCAAAGTGTCGGACATGTGTCGGAAACATCCTGGGTACTTCTCATTCCGCTTTGAGAGCTTCATTAACGTGTGTGCCCACTATCACCCACTGAAACCTACGTGGCATGCTCCCTATAAGTCTACAGAGATGATCCCATTGTATCCGTTCCCATTCTTTACTAATAGCCCATTACAGAACTTGGAGAGTCTGCCGGATAACGACGACCACGAACACGTCTGTGAAGCACGTGCTACACATGCACGACGGGGTCGGGACTCACCGGCGGCCTTTCCGATGCTTGAATGTCCAGGCTTCGCAAGACATCCCTACCGATGCCTGCCACATAGGCCCTGGCATTAGAATGTATTCGGGGTCACCACTCTATGCGGCAGGCATCACATGGTCCAACAGGATCTGTTCGATATGCAGCTGGGCTGTAAGGTAATCATGGACAACAACAAGATCCGTATGGCTGTTAACACTGAAGCCTCCCGCAATATCCTAGAATCCTGGAAATTTGTCCATTTCCTGGACAACATTTGGCAAGTGCCGCTGACCACGGGTCTCCACACACGAGCACGGACTCGTGTGTAAATAAGACGTTTCGCCAGTGACAAAGTTGCCAATTGACTTACCAGAACTGAAGGCGAGATGCAAGATGATGTCGTGTCAAATAGGGTACTCAAACAGACTCTCTCCTGTAACCGGTTCATTACAGTGTGATCGGACACTGCGGCTCCAGTGGCCATTTTCAGAACATACTGCAGTGCTCTGGCGGTAGCCGTATGACGCTGTAGCGCGTAGACACCAGATATCGGTCTTCACGTGGAGCTGCAAAGCGTCGCCGCCCTTGTCCAACTCGCCTCATGCACTGATTTGTCTCCTTGTAACGAGTTCACAAACTGTGGATGACATATGGAGAGCCATTGGCATCTGTAGCAATGGCCGAATGTCCTTCCTTTTTGGATTCAACAGACTAACAGACTGCCCTTGCAACTTGCACAGCATTAAGATGTCGCATTGCATGCGCTTGGTTGAACACAATGTCCACAAATGATAACTGTTATCTGCGTACCTTACTAGAAAACAATGGGACGCCGATACTCAGTTCCTGCTGAGGGTTCACCTGACACTGTAATGCATAACACTGCCAAAAGATGGCTAATAATTGCAATACTTGCGCACATTGAAAGCGAAGACCACAAGCCGCAAGTAAGACCACAGCTACCACCTGTATAAAATACATACGAGTACTATTCGGAAAGTAAGGAACGATAGGTCGTGAAATGGAAACCACAGTGAAAATCTGTTGTATTTGAAACGGTTAGCTACACCTTCCAGCTACTTCTCTACACAGTCGCCGCTCAGATTTAGATATCTGTCGTAGCGTTGTACCAACTGTTCAAGTTCCCTCGTTATAGAAGACAGCCGCCAGTGCTTTTCGACAATTTTCTACTCTGGACTGCAACTCGTTGTCTGTGTCAAAATATTGCCTTCATAGCCAGCAGTTCATTTGAGCAGAGATGAACCTCAGGGGTAGCCAATTACTGGCTGTAATGTGGATGATCAAATACTTCCCATCGAAAACGCTGCAGGAGCATCTTCGGTGCCCCTGCAGAGTGTGACCGACAATTGTCGTGTAGAAAAAACCTCATAACAGTTATGCTATTTGGATTGCATAGCTTCAGGCGAAATCTTTCTCCAGGCCCTCATACTGTGTGGGAGACGCTGATTTCTAGCCATCTGTACGTTCTCACTGTGAGCTCAGAACTGAAAAGAGCGACATAATGCGATCGACGGGCGTACTAGTCACAGTGCCCAACACATCTGTACAAAGCTTCATCAAATTTTCACTTTATTTTCCATTTCGAGACCGATCGTACTTTACTTTCCGAATAATCCTCGAATACAATGCCAGACGTTGATACATGTTTTCCCTTAATTCTTTTGAACAGTCTACTTTCTCCACCACACCACATGCTTATAACGCTACAATGCAGCTTTCAGTCCCTAGCAGGTGGTGATCATAATGGTTTGGCTTGGGCAGTACTTTAACGAAACATGACAGTCTTAAATGACAGCGGATATGAGATTAGCGGTAAACGTAATTTCTAAATTCGAGAAGATGTAGTAAAGGATGTGATGGAATTCCAAAATTCCCTGGGTGATTGAAATTGAATGCTGGACCAGGACTGAAAATTGGGACCGTGTTGCCACAGGAACTAAATCAAATGGTTCAAATGGCTCTGAGCACTATGGAACTTCGAAGATCATCAGTCCCCTAGAACTTAGAACTACTTATACCTAACTAACCTAAGGACATCACACACATCCATGCCCGAGGCAGGATTCGAACCTGCGACCGTAGCAGTCGCGCGGTTCCGGACTGAAACGCCTAGAACCGCTCGGCCATCACGCCCGGCTGAGTGTTTTTACCCAGCCCCTGCTTACGTGCATCTCAGAAACGACGAAGTGCGTTGTTCGCGTTCTAGTTTCTTCAAGGTCTGTGGAAGGCGGTTGAACGACTGTGAAACGAGAAACGGCGGGCAAGGAGCTGGATGTTCACGCCTCATCACAGAAAAGTGGAGGTCGGAGGCTTGCCATCTCTGTTAAAGCAGTATAGACGGCAACTTGTGGCAAATCTGACGTCAGAGTCAATTCTAGTCCAGGCATGAGGGTTTCGGAGCACACAATTCAACAGAAGTACTGGCCTTAACTTGGAAGGGGTTGGGAAGGGGCATGGATTGTTCGAAAAGCGAATAAGATGAGGATTCTTCTAGCTCAGAGGTGAAATTTTTTAAGTTTGAAAAAAATGTTGTGATACTCTGGGGAACTGGCGAGGATATGAATACGCGGAAACACAAACTGTAAGAAGGGACACGATAAAACACAAATATTAAGATATCAGGGAATAGATTCTATGACTCCATCGGGGCAGGCAGAGGGACAGAGAGAGAGAGACCACAAAATCTAGAACAAATTAGGACTGCTGTTTTTGAATGATGCTACTAGCACAGAACAGGAAATTATGAATTAGATTTCACGAAGAATGGCGGCGGCCCATAGCGACAACGTGAAATTTCTGCTATTGTCTTCCGTTAAAGGAGCCGTTTTCGCTCGGCCCAGAAGTAGTGCGTTGGTCTTCCAGAAGTTTCCCTCGCTGCGACCCGACGCTCCGGTTCCCTTTGTTCGTTTCGTCGGGTGCGGCGCTTCGCCACTGGGGCTGAGAGCAGAAGGGGGAGGGGGACGAGAAGGGTAAGTGGGAGTGGAATTTATGAGGTGCTGCAATTGGACGAATGGCTCCCAGTGGACGTTGAGAAATAATCGAGTCAAAACGTGCACAGACGTTCCGGCTTGGCGGCTGGAATTCTGTTCTTGCAAACCAGGAGAGAGTGAACTGTACAGAAAGGAAGAAGGATAAATTAGGCTTTAGCGTCCTGTTGACGACGAAGGAATTAGAGACAAGGTGTAAAATCAGATTGGCGGTAAGGAGGGAATGAAATAGGCCATATAGTTTTCAAAAAACTATCCCAATACTTATCTTAAGTGGTTTAGGATAGTCCCCTAAAACCTGAGTCCGGTAGGAGGGTTTTGAACTGGCGTTCTCCAGAATGCATGTCGAGTGCATCATATTTCTAGGTGTTACTCGAAAATGATTCTGGGCTGCTACATATACTGTCTGATGAGATGTCTGCTTAACCTCATCAGTGTTGGTGTTGAAAAAAATAAAGAAAATGTTTTCATCGTGTGTTTTTGTCACACATAGTTACAGTCTACATTGCACTGTTGTAATTTTTATTTTTTATACTTTGTAAAATATTTAAGGTGCACACAAGTGTGCTTCGGGTATTAACCAGTAAACTAAACATATTGCATAACGAATACTAAGATAATTGTTCATAGATTGTTAAAAAGCAGTTGTTCTTAAGTACACACAAACGTATGTTACACTTCTTGCAAACAGTTCTGCACCCTTCATAGCAACTTTTAGACATTTTGCGTTATGGAGAAGGTGATCAACCTGGTCATATCCAGTTAGGTTTCTTGGCTGAGGGCCAACATTTCTTCTCTCGGATGCATTATCACCAGATCTTAAACAGAGATATCCCACTCAACCACAGATATTTCTCTGGAGAGACGTGACGAACTTCTGACAAGACAAGGCTTCATCAGCCTATTAACCAAATTCTGTCTAAAATTTATCAGGTCAGTCAGTTACATTTTGGGATTGCTTCCCTTCTAGAGAATATTTTGTCCATAAACCAAAAATTAACAACAATTAAATCAGTAAAATGGTTAAACAATCTACCTGGTCATGTTTCTGTTCCGTTAAGGGCGGTAGGACGTCAAACGAGCTGACTTGAAGCAGGAGAGTCACCACAGGACATTTTAATTTCTACTGTCTATACTTTTACACATAAATTCATAAAACTTCGTCACCATGACCAGGATGGATTGAGGACACACACTCATCGCAGTGGGAGTTCAAAAACGCAGCAAAATGCCTTTTTTTATGTGAAATTTCACCATTTTTTCACTTATTACTGGCTGCATTTGTTGCTATAGGTACACTTTTCTTCCTAAGTAAGAGAGATTCTTCGATGAATTTTTCATAGAATACAAACAGTAGTTACAGGTGTACGAAACTCTAGAATTTTCCAAATCCATTAAAAAACTGTAGAAAAAATTGAGATAATTAACTGTAAAACTTGATTTTTTTCCAAACATGAAGTTTAAAATGTAACAGTTCATTCATTTTTTCATAAATTAAATAACTTCTATAGTTTCATACACCTGTAACTGGTTTGTATGCTGTGCAAAGTCATCGAAGAATCTCTCTTACTTAGGAAGAAAAGTGTACCTACAGCAACAATTGCAGCCAGCAGTAAGTGAAAAAATGATGAACTTTCACATGTAAAAAAAATGTGTTTTGTTATGTTGTTGAGCTTCCACTGCTATGAGTGTGAATCCTGAATCCTTCCTGGTCATGCTTTAACGTTTTATGAATTTATTTGTAAAAGTACAGACAGTGGAAATTAAAATGTCCTGGAGTGCCTCTCCTGCTCCAGGTCGGCCCGTTTGACGTACTACCCCCCTTAATTTACCTACATTCTTCGAACACTTTATCATCCCTTACAAGTACCTTGTGGCTCACTTCCAACACACGAAGATAATAAACAACAGTTTGAAATCGTACTTCTCCATTATGCGAAGTATGTCTTCATCGTTGATAACTGAAAATAGTAAAATAAATTAACGGCTGACACTATAAGAATGTTTCGTAATAAGTTACTTATATCCAAAGCATTTCATAATTGTGAGGTTTGACTCACTCGAAACTTAAAAACGCTACTATTTACACCGTACAGAATATACAGAAATGCTTGGGGGATTTGTCCCTAACATAATTTTAAAAAGTTTTTCATTGTTCGTTGCCAGTGTAATTGAACAATGGTCATAAGACAAAGCCGCTATGCTGTTACAACTTAGGAACTGACACAATCAGTATTTACATAATTAAATAACAGCAACATATAAACGGCAGTCTCTGTTACGAAATGGTGAATATACTGATTGAGTCAGTTACTTTTCACGATGTAACGTCACAACGCCTTTGTTTTATGCCCATCGTTCAGTTACACTGCCCACGAATGAGGAAAATCTGTTTTTAATTATGTCATATATGGACTTTGTCATTAAAAAAAAAACATTTTAACGATGTGTAAAGCCGTAAACGTAGCAGCACTAATCACGAATGTTTTATGATCTGAAGATGCTAGGTTGTTAGCCGAAACTAGTAGACCATCCAAATAAAGAACGTTTCACGTGCAATCTTAACGTCACAGATTTTCAATGCCTAGCAAAAATTTGAAAAATTACAATAGATCGCATATTTCCTAGTTGATGGTGTCAATAAACTTGGTTATTAACCTAAATGGAAAGTACGTCAACACCGATAGTGTTGTAACATTCATTTCCCAGCCATTTATGTAGAGCTATCAAGAAGTTCCCATTTGAGTGAACTGCTGCAGCGTATATGCATTATAGCGCGACTCCGATGTGGGTATATAAGCACCGACGTGTAAGCAAGGTATTAATGTGGCATTCTTGTCTTTCTGACGTGTATGCGGTATGTGCAGAAATGAAGAACTATAACGATGCTATTACCAAATGCGTCCAAGATGCCGTTATTCTTTTGTTGACTACTAGAGGACAGACACTGGCAAATATCCATCTGAGAACGAAGAATGTATATGGAGCAGCATGCTTCTAGGAAACCACTGTTCTGCTGGTCGCAGTTCGACGCAAGACGCCGGTCAATCTGGGAGGCCAGCCTTATACATTACAGCATTACAGGCAAGGGGGGGGTGGGGGTACTCGAGCGCAGCCCTGTGCAGCCCCGATCTCCCGCCATGCGATTATCATGGCTTCAGCAACTGAGAAATGCCTCAACACCGCCACACTCTAGGACAGGAGAGGACAAACGTACCACTCACTCTAACCTGCAGGATCGTAAGGCCAAGTCACGTTTCGTAAGTGATGAAGTAGGCTTGGTCGCCCGAAGACAAGTATCCGCGCGGGCAGTGAGCAAACCTATGGAGCACCATGGATCGTCGAGGCAACCATTTTTGCAGCTTCCCTTGAGACGGAAAAAGGCACGTCCTCAGTCGTCCGACGAACGACGACACTGGAAAGAGGCGTGCCACCACGTTGATTGTTCAGACGTGTTCTAGTTCCGTACCGAGCGAGCTGGTGCAGTGATTAGCACACATCCCGGAGGACAACGATTCAAACCCGCGTCTGGTCATCCTGATTTAGGTTTCCATGATTTCCCTAAATCAGGCAAATGCCGGGTTGGTTCCTTTGAAAGGGCGCGGTCAACATCCTTCCCTATCCTTCTCTAATTCGATGAGACCGATAATCCCTCTGTTTGGTCCCCTCTCCCCCCCCCCCCCAAAAAAAAATCAATCAACCAACATAGTACTGTTTACAGCATCATGATAGACATATCCCTGCGTGGAGGCTGCGAGGGGAATGAATGTTGCCAAATTGCATTCGTCACGTCATAGAAGGCCAGCACCAGCTGCGATGGCATGGGGTGTAATTGGGTACACAACATGATCACCTCTGGCTCGCACAGTGGGTAATTTTGACAGCTGGCGTTACATTCCTGGACGCGTTATGGCCGGTGGCTGTGCCATATCTGCGAGAGCTCCGGCACACAGTCTTTCACCAAGAAAATACGAAACAGCAGGTTGCTCGACACAGAGGTTGTTCTACTGTTTCCGTGTCAAGCATATTCTCAAATCTCTCAGGAGCTGAAAACGTCTGGTCATGAGCCAAGAGACAGGTACGCTTCCACACGCTGGTCATTAAGACTGTTTATCTGTCGCATACAGTTAAAGAAGCATGTCTAGTCCTCAATCATCTATAAATTTAACCATGTATCCTTTCTACTGTGCTCCATACGCACAGTAAGATAAATTTCATTATTTTCTTTCCTTTATGGTATAATAATTGTAATGGCCAGTTCAGTAAATCTCTGGTTCAACGGCCTTGCCGCAGTGGATACACCGGTTCCTGTGAGATCACCGAAGATAAGCGCTGTCTGGCGTGGTCGGCACTTGGATGGGTGACCATCCAGGCCGCCATGCGCTGTTGCCATTTTTCGGGGTGCACTCAGCCTCGTGATGACAATTGAGGAGCTATTCGATCGAATAGTAGCGGCTTCGGTCAAGAATACCGTCATAACGGCAGGGAGAGCGGTGTGCTGACCCCACGCCCCTCCTATCCGCATCCTCCTCTGGGGATGACACGGCGGTCGGATGGTCCCGGTAGGCCACTCGTGGCTTGACGATGAAGCGCCAGTTCAGTTAATCTTTGGGTACACATATTTCCCACTAGTGCATTAACCCTCCACTGGTAGAATGTATGGTATGGCATGCAATGTCCCCCCTAAGTTTTATTTTGTAATTAACTGCAACATTAAAAAACTTATTGAGTGAAAATTGGTCCATTGTTATGTATTAACATTCTTATCAACATATTAACACCTTAGAGAAATTTAATAACGATTACTAGAACATTGTGCTTTAAGAGAAATCAGGTACACGAATTTCTTTTCTATGATAAAATTCTCTGGGACTTCTAGTCACGTTGAGTGGCCATTCTCAAGTGGTGACTGTCTTTTGTTTGCTGCTACTGTCCTTACGTATCGGCACACCCTCTCTGATGCCGCTGGCGTTCGATCCGGCGCCATATAAGGCAACGTTCTCGTTGTGCGCCCGGCTCGCTTGCTTCGGCCTTCCGATGGTCAAGTCACAAGTTGTCCATAGGTTCAGGCCGCCGTCTTTTTGAGAGTGTTGCCACTAATTTTTATCTCGATCGCTTCTTTTATTACGCTGTCGCAGAAAATGTTAGTCCGTGTAGAAACAGGTATCGCGCCGAATGCAATACGATGTCAGTTTTCTAGAACATCCTCTTCTGCCTCTGATTTCTCAGGGTATCGAAAGCGAAAAATATCTCGTGTTCTACACAGCACTGTTCAATAGCACGCACAGTATGTCCAACATAAAACTGAGGCCTTATGAGTTGTCGAATTTTTGCTGGAGCCCTGAAGTCCTCTGAAAGACGACATAGGCCTCAGAACGCCAGTAGTATATAAAACACTGTCTGGGGTGGACAGTTTTACGCTGGACAGACTGAGCGTGCTACTGAACAGCACTGCAAATAACACAAAAGAGGTTTTCGCCTTCGGTACACTGAAATATTAGCGGCAGCAGAGCATGCTCTAGAAAATGGACATTGTATTGCATTTGACAAGACATCTGTTATTACTGGACTTATAGATTCTCAGGCAGCGTCATAAAAGAGGCTATCGAGACAAAAATTTGTCACAGCGTCCTCAATAAAGACGGCGGTCTGCAGGTAAGTACGGCTTGAGTCCCGGCCATCGGAATTTCTGAAAGGGGCGCGCGACGAAAACATTACTTCACACTGGCCCTGTAGCCGGCACCAATGACTTCACAGAAGGCAGCATGGCTAGGTAAGGACGGTAACAACAACCCAAAGACGTTGCCTGTACCGCTGACAGCAAAGGGGGGGGGGGGAGATAAAATAAAAATTAAGAAAAAAAATCCAAACAGAAGTGGCCAAGGAATACTCGGCCGAAAGCTCGTGAATTTTAAACCTCTTGACGCCGATGCAACCCGAAGCGAGTTTTATAAGTACATATCACCGCAAGACCCCTAACGTTCCTTTTGTATGGTCATTGCATGCAGGCCAACCACATTTCACACAAGCTGTTTTCACTGCTGTGTGTGTCTCTAGGCGCTTCAGCCCGGATCCGCACTGCTTCTACGGTCGCAGGTTCGAATCCTGCCTAGGGCATGGATGTGTGTGATGTCCATAAGTTAGTTAGGTTTAAGTAGTTCTAAGTCTGGGGGACTGATGACCTCAGATGGTAAGTCCCACAGTGCTTAGAGCCATTTGATTTTTTTGTATATGTCTCTTGAGCACAAATGAGAAGTTGCTTGTTTATGCAGTTATGTGGGCCTTTGTTCTTGCTCTTGGGGATCCTTTGATCTCTTCGTTCCCAGAATTAATGTTATACTCACCGACAGGTCCAAGTGGCAAATTTTTCTGTAGGCGTCGTTACATATGTGCTGAAGCTCAAGCTGATGCAATTGAGAAAAGAATAAAACTATTTATCGCTGTCTAGTCCAAAATTCCATAAAACATGTGAAGTGGCCAGCATCGTGTACTCCTTGAAACAGAGTATGCTGTATTATTTCCTGAAACACGTCCTGCTTTGCTGCTATTAAAAAATTCTACGATCGCTGGTTTCTTCGTCGTCTGATCAACACCAGGAGCAGTGGCGCTCATTCCGTGAAATGAAGGGAATGAATCATTTCTTTACATTTTACTCAGAAATAATTATATCATTCATTTACCTCGGTGCACACTTAAATTTGTTTTCGAGAATAGTATTATATGTAATATTGTTGTACAGTCACATGCTTTAACGTTATAATTCTTGCAGTGCGTTAGAAGCTCTTCTCAGGAAAATAAACAATAAGCAATAACAGGTTACCAAGAACCACTTTGTAATACACGTAGTATTTCTGTTGTATTCCGATAGTCTAGCCCGATTACTTCGTTGTTCTACTGTCAGTAGTGTTGCGCTGTTTTTCCGAAGCACCTCGGACGAACCCGACTCCATTCGGATCTACGAAACGAGTCTTCTCAAGCAATTCCAGCGTTTGCAGTTATCGGCAGCTGTGTGAATAATCTTTACTTTCGTGTGTTTTCGTTACTAAAGAACTAGAGTAATATTCCGCAAGCATAAAATACATAAAACTAAATTAAATCAGGTCTTATCTGGAAGTTAATTCTATCTATTTAGTCGCAGGCGCTCAGAAGCGGGGAGGAAATGAACGGCCATGTTTCGTTCTGCAAATGAAGGTGACTGCTACCGAGAAACGCAAGACCAGGGCGGCAAGCGGAGAGAGCAGGGGAGGAGTGCGGAAGCATATTAGACAGTCTTCTTATCCGGGTTTTTGGAACGCAGTCCTTTGAAGAGAAGAAAAAGATACTGGCCCGCGGAAGATCGCCTTCTCCACTGCCAAATACAAAAATGATAACAAAAAGATATGGTCGACTTTTGAATGCCGAATACTATAATCAAATAAAGTGGTCATCTGGAAGTATAAAGAGGTCAAAATTATATTGGTGGCCATGCATGCTCTTTTTTTTTTAACGAAAATAGTGAACGGTCCTCCTTAGGATTCGACGACTTGAATAACCTAAAAGGTGCAAATCGTCCAGAGCAGGCACAGTCGCTTGTAAAGGTAGAAATTTTTTTCATTCCTTTTGGTACCGCAGTAACTGATTTCCAATTGGATCAGCTGCGGAAGGTAGACATCCTTGAACACAACGTAATTGTAAGGCAAATCAGGCAAGTAATCTAATGTTTCATTGACGTAGTTTTCCGTATCGCTCAGAAAGAACTTCCATTTCAGGGTCACGCAGAAAATGTACATTCCATAAATCGTGGAAACTATGTTGAATTGGTTTTCTTGTTAAGAAAATACAACTAAATGTTGAGCCACCGTATACAGATGGCAAGAGTGTTCTCTGACCTATCCAGCCACTTTCAAAATGACCTAATATATTCAAATGCTACAGTTCTACCGAAAGAAAGTGAGAAAGAGATAAGTAATGCACACTTCATTGCTGTCATTGGGGATGAAACCAGCGATGTATCGAAGCACTCTCAACTCTTTACTGTACTGTTGTACGTGTATGTTAGTGGTGAAGTTCAAGAAAGATTTGTTGGTTTCACTGATACTAGTGTAGACCGTAGCCCAATTGCTCTGGAAAATCATGTGTAGCTTACAATCAAAAAACTATGAATGTGGTTCAGAACTAATAGTAAGTACCAATATAATACCGCTGTGTTAATTCGAGAACTGAATGGCCTTCAGAAGAGAGCAAAGGCAAATAATCTGACGCAACGTTCGTGCACTCTCTTGCTCATAGGTTAATGGTAGAGCTTTCTCACCCCGTATCCTACAACAGGAATGCAAAATATTTTAGTAAAATGAGTAAAATTCCCAGTGAGACAACTATGTCTAGTTTTGATAAGCAAAATATTTTCATGAGACAAAGTAGTTTTACTGCCTTTTTCTGATTCCACATAGAAAACTGCTGCTCTGGACAGGATTGTCAAAAAAAAAAAAAAAAAGATTTCCAAAAGTGCGCCTCACACACTAAAACTATGATGGACGGGTATTCGAAACAGTAAAATAACTTATTCCCGACCCTTTAAATATGTTCGATAGCATTCTTGATAATCTCGATCTGTACTACGGAGATCGAAGTTTCAGTAATGTTCTCCCAGAATATGAGTTTCAGTTCTTATCACTAAGTCCTCAGACCATGGGTCATTCACCTTTACAGATTCGATACTTGAGAGGCCAATGAACGCTAGTAAAGAAATCTCAACTATGTAAGCGGTAACAGGGGTGATATATAACGCAAAACATTATTCAGTCTCAGGTAGTGCCTGAAGGAACTTCATTAACAGCTCGACTGACCAATAACTTATTTACGCAACAATGACAGAGCAATAGATAGGCGAGACAGGAAAGTAAAACCATTGTATCCAGTGTTAGAGAGGGAACAAAGTATCGCTGGAGCGAGCATCTCCCTTTTTACTCATACCATCGTAGGGTTAAGAATACAGACGTAGTTCATCACTGGGTAAAAGTAAAGAAATGAAGGACACAAACTGCTCTGGACGAATAGTTTCGAGGGTGATTGATGGAGAAAGGCAGTTCACCTCAGACGCAGGGGTTTCACGCTGAATTAGTCGGAGCAGTAGGAGCACAGATCAGAAACAGCAACTGAAAGCGATGTTGACTTTCATCAACAGGCGAGGCGATCAATATTTGGCTCACAGCTTCATCTGCGTTAAGCTCGTGTTCGCCTTTCGTGTTTGACGTAAACAGGAAGCAGCTACACCGTCGTCGCGCTTGTGTGTCCACACGGTAGATGTGCTTCGATCCGCTGCAAATAAGCTCCGCCATGCCGAATGCCGCTTCACCGATTTTATTGCGTTAGTTGCGTCGGCCGAGGCGCTCTGTTCACTTTCCGCGTGCGTCGTCCGCGATTTTCAGGCCACAGACAGATATATGCCGCTCCTGCATTAATTTGATTGCGCAGTGACATTGTCTGGGTAACGAGACTGTGACCCACATTCGCAGCCGCGCTTCCATTGTTCTGTGTCCGCCCGGGGCAATGTGGTACTCTGAAATTGCGACACGGAAGAGATCGCTGTACCGTGAGGTAATCCAGTAAAAGGAGAGTGACCGCGAGAGCTCCAAGCACGTATCTTCACCGCACTGACGGAAATAGGCGTGTTACACCATGAACCACCATTTACCAAACATTGTGGAGTAGTTTATCACATGACTGGTACTAAAAGAATCAACTTCCATCCCATTCGGAATTAATGTCCTTCATAAACATCGGCATCAATTGCAGTCCCCATATGTAAGGGAGCAAACAGTTTAGGAATGTTGTCTTGAAAATTTCTTGCCAAGCTTGAAACACAAGCTGTGTCAGTTCGTGAAGGCTAATGGCTAGAGCCTAGTATGACAGTAATAAATATGTCTTCCCATCACGTCCCAGGCGTGCTCTCTGGATGACAAACAGAGGACTGGGCAAATATGTCAAGAATCTGTACATTGATACAGACGTTTTTCGTGTGAACTGAAGTGTGTAGTCATGCAGTATGTTGCTGCTATATGCCGTTTGGTACACTGATTATGAATGATATGACAGCAAATCAAAGCGGCAATTGTTTAATGTGCTCAGCATGGAGTGTGACCACCTCTGGCAGGAATAAACGCTTGGCAACGACGGGACATCCTCTGAGTGATGTCATCGGTCTCATGTTGAGGCAATAACACCCATTTCTCCTGCAGAGCTGCTCGCAAGTCTTGGAGAATGGTTGGTGGATGCTAACGTGATGGAGACTGTCTCCCTAGTCCATTCCAGACATGATCTGTGGGATTAAAATTCGAAGAGCGAGCAGGCCACGCCATGCATGCATTATCTTCCGTTTTCAAGAAAACATCAATTACCTGTGCTCTATGACGTCGAGCATTATCGTCCATCAATAAGAATTCTGGGCCCGCACCACCTCGCGACAACCGCACATTAGGTCCCAAGATCTCGTCGAGATACCTGACAGCAGTTAAACCTTGTGGATTTACCTGTACAATTTCATGAAGAGGTGTTCTAGTGGTCAACATAATCCCTGCCCACACTATTAAGCATCCTTCTCCATACCAGTCTCTTTCCCCAATGTTTGGATTGCAAACTCGTGTTCCATGTTCCTCCAGACGCGAATCCGTCGAGAATCACTCTCCAGACCAAATCGGGACTCATCTGCGAAAAGAACATCGGCCCTTTGTTCGATTGTCCATGTGGGATGTGCACGACTCCACTCTACACGTTCCCTTCTGTGAAGATGCATCAAAGGTACACGTACAGAATGTCTTCGACGATAAAGGCTACTCTGCCGAAGCCTTCTGTACACCGTGTGTCTCGATACGACACGTCCAATGGATGCTGCGAGGTCAAATGTCAGTTGCCGTGCAGTAATAAGGCGGTACCGTCGTTCCCTTACTGTCAAATAACGGTCCTCTTTCATTTATACACACCTGGTCGGCCCTGCCCTGTTCTTCGGGATACATTTTCGGTCTCTGTAAATTGTCACCACCTCAGTGAAACAACAGAACGATTCACATTAAGCCATCGGGCCACGTCAATTTGCTACTGTCCTGCTTCCGTTTTTCTTTTGGCCCTCCACCGCAGAGAATCTGGTAGGCGTCTTCTTTCTGCCATACTGCACCGCCTGTGGCTGTGTACACAGCAATTGTGGATGTGGGACCAGCCGGCAAACACTACCCCTTTTGATAGGTGCCCTGATGTCATCGTTGACGTGGTTGTCCGTTTACCGGAATGCCATCTTCTGACATCTGTTGACATTTTGTATAATTATATAATTTTGGACACCACTTTATATACTGCGGGACGTTTAGGCTGCCTTCAGCAATTACAAAATCTGTCCCGTTGTTATCCAGTAGCTTCACTACATCCTGTGACCTTTCAAGAAAGCAGCGACATTAGATTGGTTTTTTTCGCAATTTTGGACAAAAATGTTTGCTTTGGAAAACATTTGGAGAAAAGAGAACCTTAGGGAACGTTTTGAGCAAGCAAATTTCGATATCTGGAAAACTGTCAACGTATTTTATCTTCCTAGCCGTATACTAATACCATCTCTGATTTTTTAGCTCAAACAACAAATACTTAGTTTTCTAGACATTCATTCTCTCTCTCTCTCTCCCTCTCTCTCTCTCTCTCTCTCTCTCTCTCTGTCTCTCTCCCCCTCTCTCTCTCTCTCACTCCCTCCTTCTCACCTTCCCTCCCTCTCCCTCACCCCAAACCAGTCGATACACCTTTCCCCTTGTCGTCTATGGTCTTAGATGCATATCAATGGACGCAAGATATCAAAATAGGCGTCGCACATATCGACATCACTACGTGTTCTGATTTTGTTAGCCGAAGCTGGCAGTCAATGTAATACCTAATACAAAGCTTTACTTCTCTCTTACCGAGGCAAAGAGAGATTTTTGTTTATGTCATTTACAGTTTTGTGGGCGTAAAAAAGAGTAAGCACTGATTTCGGTCAACATTAGACAAGTGATTTTCATTTCACCAAACTTAATTACGAGAACGTAAAGGCTTCAGTATTGCACACTGCATCCATTTCTGGTTCTTCTCTTACATTCACCACAGAAATAAATTATTACGAACACGGCTGCCGTAATTTGAAGGTGTGGATGTTCATTTTGTGGTGATTCTTTTGTGGAATCTGCGTGTTTTTGACATTTTTATGGTGAACTGACAAAGTGAGGAAGTACATATCTGTTACCCAAATTAATGGTAATGTAAAGATATCGGCGTGCATGGAAGTCGAACGATAATTTTTTGGTAAGTTTCTAAATTTACGCGGTTTCTAGTCGCTTTATTAGATGCAAACTAGAGTTTGTCTTATCTAAGAAGCCCAAATAAACGATTCTCATTTACTTTTTAGAATGAATACAATTATGGCGAATCATGCCGTATGAAATCATACCATTGCGATACCTAATTCTTGAATGACATCAATGAATACTTATTAGAGTGATGAAACATGTAAGGTGGGTTTGGGTGTCGATTTGTGCTTTCATTTATGTTGAGTTGGCTCTGTGTCTTCTCGTGTTTATTTGTGTACCATTAAAATAAAAAGTGACTCGGCGTATTAATGGCAATAGCAATGGTTTTATTTCCGTTTTTGTGGAACAATAGCTGCCTTATCTATTTCTAAAGTTAGCATACAGTCTAAAGATAAATCTGAAAACAGCATAAAGAAAGCAAGTGTGGCGCTCCTAGAGCAGGGGTCTTTTCTTTTATTTTTCTCGTCAGGCTATGTGTTTCCACCTGCAAATAAAAAAAAATTTCGTCTGTGTACTATAACTTTTGATATGTATGATAATTTTACGGTACTGAATGCATAATTCCACCTCTTCAAGGTAGCAACACTGGTAACAAACACTTCTTTGAATAAATAAATAGTTTTAAGATACTTGGGGAAAAGTTGCCCAAATAGTATCTTTCTCTTTTTTCTTCTGCTGTGATGAATTTTGAATCCTCAATCTGAAAGCGAGTACATTAACGTCTGTCTGTTTGCACGTTTTTGAGATATTTCTTCATTTGGCACTGTTGACTATGATCTAACCTCACATTGCTTTGCAGAAATATGTATTTATTGAGGTGAAACCCAACACAATATCTTCGCGCAATATCGCACGACAGAGAAATAGTAGAAGGAAAAACGTCTGTGTTTCACTGAAGTACTGGTTATTGTTGGGGATATTGTTTTCCCTGAAATGCTTTGAAAATTATGTTATTTGTATGTGAATATCTTACCATTTCACATTGACAGCTAACTTCATTTCAATATTTCTTAGATGGTATCTGATGATGGCAGTATCCAAGCTAGGACATAAAATGTAAAGCAATGAACTAAAAATTATTAGACCAGCTAGACTATATTTTTGGCAAAAATTCTTACTGACTGCAGACAAATTCCAGGAATTTATTTCCTTTCTTAATAATTTTAGTTACATACCTCTAAGAATAGACTCTTTCAGTCCTGCAATCACGAGAAATTTATATCCTCCGCGAACATTGTGTCCTTCCAGTAAATCTAGAATCTGCGTTTTTCTACGTAATTTTCAATTTTTCTTATCGCTTTTAATTGTGTTCCATACAATTTTCTTGTCTGTGTTTTGCATAGGATTCAGTAGCAAATTTTCTCTAACGTCCAGTATATACTTAATTAAATATTACTTGGCGAGCATAATATCTTATCTTCCAGGATATCTTTCCCTATTTTGCTTCTGTCAACACGTTAGTGGCAAAACTTTGTAACCATTTTACACTGTTTCTGTGTTCTACAATCTTATTGTGGTTCTATTTCTGTTGTAGGCAATGAAGATCCTATCCAAGAAGAAGCTGCTAAAGAAAGCTGGCATGTTTGGTGAGTCCACAAACTACATGCTACTCTTGCTTTTTTGTTAAACTTTGCTTTCTGCGCAATATCTCTTTTGTGAAATCTGCATGTTTTGATATTTGTAAGGACAACTTTTAGTACACCCACTCATTGGTAAGGCAAGTAGAAAAAATTACTTCTTTCTTCTTGACGCGCGAACTGGATTCATCGGGTACGCGCTTTGTTTTCACTGATGTTTAGTGTCTGGTGGATCATGTTTCACTCACAGTTGCAAATTGGCGCACATCAAAATTAGTTGGTAATTTTCCAATGTTCCAAACATTTCAAAGAAATTTGTTTTGACGTATTCGTGTAGTCTACATTCAGAAAATGGAGCACGTATCTTACACGAAGGTTTCTCTTATTTAATTCCATGCGTTAAATGATATCTCATATTATCTTCAATCATCAATTCTCCATTTCTCGAGAGTCGAGCTTGGACAGCTCACTGTTTTCATGACCATTGTCGTATCATCGGAACTACTCGACACCAAGACTTCCAAGTAATTTGATTAAAGAAGCCATAATGCAGGACAAAAAAGCGTCAAGGCACACAGAGACACTCACAGGACACCCCTTGAATGCGAGGTCGCAAAAGGTCAATTATGTTTACGGCATTCGACGTCCCACATGTCTACCATTCAATCACAATATTGGCTACTAATAGCAACAGGGGTCGGGACTGGAGGTATCCAATGGTGAACACAGAACGAGGCTACAGAGTGTAGTTGAACTGCTTAGTCGACGATTTACTGACAACAGTGCTACAGTACTAGTGGTACTGATACAAAGCGGAGCAATGGCAACGGTAAACACAGTAAACATTGCATTATATCTACGGCAACAGCTGCCAAAGTTGACATTTCGTCAGAATGGAATCCAACGAATTTCTCAGACTGAGAAGGAAGCGGCAGATGAAATATTAGTGTTTCTGAAAAGTCAGTCAGTGGAATATGTAGTATCGTATACGATCGACTGTGCGGACAATATATGTGAGAAGTACAGTGACAACGGTATGTGCTTAAGGTAGAGTCCGCAGCTCGTGGTCGTGCGGTAGCGTTCTCGCTTCCCACGCCCGGGTTCCCGGGTTCGATTCCCGTCGGGGTCAGGGTTTTCTCTGCCTCGAGATGACTGGGTGTTGTGTGATGTCCTTAGGATAGTTAGGTTTCAGTAGTTCTAAGTTGTAGGGGACTGATGACCATAGATGTTAAGTCCCATAGTGCTCAGAGCCATTTGAACCATTTTTTTAAAAAGGTGGCGTGGTGTTGAAACATGTGTCGAGCCGTGTAGTTCCTCATCGTTGTCCAACAGGGAGCCAGAAATTCCATCTACAATACAACGTAGAACAGGCAATCGCCGAAGTAGCGGGTAATGACGTACGAGTAAGATAATCCGCAGCATATCAAAAAAGATTATAAACAAATTTCGAATAAATTCGCAGTAATATGACCGTGCAGTAGATAAGAAAAACTACGGATATTCGAAAGAGGACAAGCCACACTTGTTACAAAACCCGCTGTATGCGAGTTTTGACGATGCACGATACGGTTTATAGGTTTTCCATGATAGTGACTTATTACGTTATGCATATCAAACAGCGCGCGGGGTAGATTACAGTGATTTCTATTGAATCAGTAGATCGTTGCATAACTTCAAACAGTGCTGCAAAATTGGAAGACGTAAGATAACGAAATTTCAAACAATGCATCAACTTGATGACGTACACCAAACTGTGGAGTAGGGCCATCTTTCAGTAAGGATTTTTTTTTCAACTCCGACCAGCTAGGATTTGAAGAGGAAATGCGTATGAAAGGAAACTTGAAAATTAGAAGTACCAAGACCAAAAAAAAAAAATGGTTCAAATGGCTCTGAGCACTATGAGACTCAACATCTGTGGTCATAAGTCCCCTAGAACTTAGAACTACTTAAACCTAACTAACCTAAGGACATCACACACATCCATGCCCGAGGCAGGATTCGAACCTGCGACCGTAGCGGTTACGCGGTTCTAGACTGAAGCGCCTTTAACCGCACGGCCACACCAGCCGGCGTACCAAGACCAGCTACTATCAATGCCTTAAGGTGAAACTTCTTGGCAGATTAAAACTGTGTGTCGGACCGAGACACGAACTCGGGACCTTTGCCTTTCGCGGGTAAGTGCTCTACCAACTGAGCTACCCAAGCACGACTCACAACCGGTCCTCACAGCTTTAATTCCGCCGGTACCTCGTCTCCTACCTTCCAATGCAGGAGAGCTTCTGCAAAGTTTGGAGGGTAGGAGACGAGGTACTAGCGGAATTAAGGCTGTGAGGACGGGTCGTGAGACGTGGTTGGGTAGCTCAGTTGGTAGAGCACATGCCTGTTAAAGGCAAAGGTCCTGAGTTCGAATCTCGGTCTGGCACACAGTTTTAATCTGCCAGGAAGTTCCATATCAGAGCACACTCCGCTGCAGAGTGAAAATTTCATTCTGGAATGCCTTAACGCGTTCGTATACAATTATGTCGACTGCTAATCTGGACGGTAAATTGGCTGGAAAGTTATTTATTGTCCTGTGAGAAGTTGGAGGTGCTCTGCCCCTTACGATTCTTTCTCGTGTGTGTTATCTTGCAAGGGCGGTAGGATATATTTACGTCATAGCAAGCAAGAGTGGGAAAATGGGTGTATGACCACTGCTTACATGAGCACTGCTTATAGTCAATAGCTGCTCAAAATAACTTTCTTTTTGCTTCATTCCTGGTCTGCGTATAAAAATCATAGTCGTTTAGAGCAAACTATCCCTCCGGTAAAGTGTGTGACATTGCAGTTCATACCACTTGGAACCAGTTGACAAATTCAGCTTCTTGATGTTTCTTTTGTCAGTGCCTATAAAACATTTTACTGCACAGTCTGCAACTACAGGTATGCCTTAAAGAAGAGACAGTTTCCCCGATAAGCTCCACGACAGAGTTTTGCATTCCGTTGCTTCCCATCACATTCCATCAGTTCTCATCATCCTGTTACATCAATACGATTCAATACGCCTTCTTTAAGAATGGATACCTAACCGAACGTCCTGCACGGTTTGTAATTCCAAAGGAGCTCGCCTTAATTCTTGATGGGGAGAACCTTTGTGACCACTGTACCGCGTCATTTTTCATTCCGTGTTCGTGGTGCAAGTTAATGGTTTGTTTCGTACATTTCTTGAATGTCGACGTCCATTTTTGAAGTGTAATGCATACATCCCATAGAAAGCTGATCTTTGCATCTCCCGGACAATCATTTTGTGTTGCCCTCCAAATGCGCATGGTGAGTTAGTAGCAGCTAATATTTTTTTCCTGTCGTAACTGTTAACACAACACTTTCAAATGAGCCTTACTAGATCCAACTTACGACCTCGCACTCGCGGAGTTCCTTTCGGCTTCTGCATGCAACATTCCAGCTGTAGCCATGAAATCAGTAAAATCATAGACCGGAACGACACAGATAAATAAAAGTATGTAGTGCATACAACTACAGAACCCATATAAACTGAAAATAACACATGATCTTAAATTAGAAACCAATCTTGCTTAATATGCACAAGCAATAGATCAGTTGTAGTGATGGGAACAGCCGAATGGAAACAATCGATTCAGCCAGGTGTTAAAACAGTCGGCTCATTCGGTTGTAATATTAATTCATTCTTTCGAGTGTGCTCAGTCTGTGGGAGCAGCCGACTCAAAACAGGCAACGCAGTCTGGCGCATTCACTTCTGAGCAAAAACAGAGGGTCTTTATAACTAAACTTTTGCTACTTGATCCAGTCAAGACGGAAAACTATTTACCGTATGGGTACCCAACTTATAAGAATGTGTTCAGACTGTGCGCTGCAGGATTTGCGTTATTAGTAGCGTGTGTCATAACTTACCGTTAGGCGTCGGTTCTGGTATGGCGACATGGGATTGAAACATCAGTGTGCGCTGCAGTTGCAGACGGTCAACGTGGGTCTGGACAAGATAACCAGAGCTTCACTCGTAAAGCTGTTTTATCAAAACAACAGCAATAGCGTTGCAGCTTTCCGCGAGTATCGACGCACTGAAAGAATACGCAGAGGTTCTCTTTCCACAGCGGGGTTGAAAAACATGGTTCGAAAGTTCGAAGTAACTGTCGATATAGGAATGATGGAAACTGAAGGTTGAGGAAGAGAAAGGAGGGGAAAGGAAACTAACTATTGATGTCGGCTGTGCAGGCCACTCCATTAAAGGGATGTTATTGTCGTGTAACCACTCCGCCTCAAGCCGTGCGTTATGAACAGGTGCTCGATCGTGTTCAAACATGCAATCGCCGTCCCTGTAGCAAGAAGGTGCTTCAAATATCAACGTAGACCTGTGCTGTGATAGTGTCACCCAAAACAACAAGGGGTGCAAGCCCCCTCCATGATAAACTCGACCACACCCTACCACCACAACCTCCGAACTTTACTGTTAACACTACATATGCTGGCAGAGGACGTTAACCGGAAATTCACCACATCCACACCCTGTCATCACATCGCCACATTGTGTACCGTTATTCGTCACTCCACACAACGTTTTGCCACTGTCCAATCGTCCAATCTTTACGCTCCTTACACCAAACCAGACGTCGTTTGACATTTACCAGCGTGATGTGTGGCTTACGAGCAGCCGCTCGGCTATGAAATCCAAGTTTTCTCACCTCTCGCCTGTCATAGTACTTGCAGTGGATCCCGATGCAGTTTGGAATTCCTGTATGATGGTGTGGATAGACGTCTGCCTATAACACATTACGACCCTCTTCAACTGTCGGCAATCTCTGTCAGTCAATAGACAAGGTTGGCCTGTACGCTTTTGTTCTCTACGTGTCCCATGACGTTTCCACAGTAACCGTAAAATTACCAAAGTATTACAATATTTTTGGAAATTTTACGGTTACTTTTTTCTTTCTCAGTTAGGGTGCTAAGATTTTGCTACTGAAAGAGTCTTTCTGTTCAGGTGTATTTTTGCTTCTGATGAAGGTATATTTAGAAATACCGAAACCGTGGTCAAGGATTTCAATAAGTCATTATCCTGCAACTGTTTCAGCCATGTTTAAAATCTTGTGACTTTATGACTGTTGGAGAGCAGAGTTATGTGGCAGATACTTGTAGGTTCCACGAAATAACGTCTTTCTTTATGCGTACCTTGTACATATAAGAAGTCCCTGAGGAATAATTTCTATGAGAGCTTCCCTAAAAAACTAACTAAATAATGCACTATTGCGAGATTTGCTACCACGGAATACCTGCCGACTTCTGTAACGATAACATATTAGCAGAACTCAGAGGTACAGGTGCTTAATGAAGCGTACAGATTGCTTGTGTGCGATTGTGTTCTAATAATAAATATCATTGCACCAGCGTTGGCATTAAGACAACTTCTCAGATGTCAATAAATAAAATAACTGAATAGTTTTTCGAAGTTATTAATAGTTTATTGGGGATCTGTAACCGTTATCTTCGTTAGGGAGGACGGCAGGTGCAGAGTCTATCACGAAGTGAGCAGTAAAGCTGTTACGCGGATTGTATTACCTTATTACAGTCTCTGGCATCCGCACGATAGGATTCTTAGTAACGTTCCTAATATTTAAATATTAAATTATGCATACTACACAATAATTTCCGTGTTTAATGTATCCGCTTCATTATGTGCTTGCGAACCAGTCACTCCACTCACCCATACATTTTTCCTTTTCTTGTTACGAATAATGAACTTTGGATAAATGCTTGAAACATATTAAAAGTTTCTAAACGTGAGTCAACACAGAAGAATGACCGTGAGGGGCAGGCTAACAAATGCAGGGCAAGAGATACCTTTTCAGCTGCGTGAGCCGCAGTGGTCTGATATAAGTTTTCCTACAGCACGCCGCTTCAGCGACTTCCGTGTTCCTAATGTACCGGAGTTATCCAGCTGTTTAAAGGGGACCTTCAGCTTAATGAGGGATCCGAACCACGTTTCTTTCCAGGCGAATCCTCAAATCATTGCCGGCCCCTGGTGACCGAGCGGTTCTAGGCGCTTCAGTCTGGAACCGCGCGGCCGCTACGGTCGCAGGTTCGAATCCTGCCTCGGGCATGGATGTTAGTGATGTCCTTAGGTTAGTTAGGTTTAAGTAGTTCTAAGTTCCAGGGGACTGATGACCTGAGATGTTAAGTCCCATAGTGCTCAGAGCCAGCCTCAAATCGTTGAGAGGTGGAGGCAAGACTGAAAGTAGACTGAAAATCTTCATGGTCTGACTGGGATTCGATCCCGCGAAATCGCGGTTTCTAGGCAGTGCTTTACTGGTAGACCACCAGGCCCGGCTTTCAGTTGGCTAAAGATGTATACAATAAGTCTATCTCTTCTCAAGCAGTTACAGTACTGGTCAAACTGGCTCAAGGAAATCAGATGCGATCTGAAAGAGATGTAGATTGAAAGATATGAAACTCTGAACAGAGACACGTTTCAACAGAAGTTTCTATATCCCCATCTCCAGAGAAAACTAAAACAGGAAAGGAGAGCAAAGCTGCTAGAAGTCGGAACAACAGCACTGTGATTGAACGAAAAATTATTTCAAAAACCCTAAATTAAATCGGGAGCAGTTATTTACATAGTCCAAGAAGAATCAAATCGATTAAAAAATGGTTCTACAAATTGATTAAAAAATCACATCGAATTACTCTAATTAATGTAACTTTAAAATTTACCGAAGTAGGTAACCATTCACGAATGTAGACAAAGGCAGATTTTCACTCTGCCTGTAGTACCACGACGTCTACCTACTGTTGTGTTTAGTATTGTTGACAACACAGTGGGAACGCTACATCATTATACTGATCTCGTTTTGTGGTCCGACTGTGAACTTTGTGATCCATGACGTCAACGTAGAGTTTTCGACGACAAATATGTTAGCCGCGGCTTTTCCGAACGTCAAAGAAAAGCGCAATAGCACTCTAGATGGAAATACCACGGCTTTTTCGGCCATTTTTTGATAATAACAGCTCTTGACGTTTTATTCAAATATAATACGAAAGATTGAATTGCTGCGATTTAAACGAGCAGCAATGGAATTGTGTTTTGCTTGTCAAAAATATTTGGCTATTCATTTCCGAATATGTTGCTTTTTCTTAGCTTGTAGTTAGACAGGATCTTAATACTAAATCTTGAAGTGGAACGAGCAGTGATACCGGTACATACCTCTGTTTCCGGTTGGAAGGGAGCCACAACGGTAGGGGAGGCTCTGGTCAGAAATGCCACTGTGCACAACTGGTTGGTCGGAAGTGCCATGATACCTGCGGCAGCGCCGGGTCGGAAACGCCACGGTCGGAAGGAGCTGTAGGCAGTTACTTAGCAGATTCTATAAAATCTATGTTTTTATCTCCTCTTTTTATCTACTGACAGTCTGAAAATGAATACTGGCTGGGAGAGACCGTTTATGGCATTGTAAAACGCTCATCTGAGCATAAAATATAAAAAGTAAAATAACACAAAGAAACCCCTTGATCTCGATGGACATTGTGCCATTTGTTTCCAGTTTTGATGTTATTCTAGTAGTTATTGTCCTTTCTACGATTCTCCGTCTTCTTCGTCTTTGCACTGTTTGTCTTACAGCAATAATCCTTGCTAAAAATGTCTTCTTTTCCTTTCAAAATTTATGTCTGTCTTAGAAATGGTCGTAAAGTGTACACTGTACTTGAATCTTAGGATTGCTTATTACTGATAATTTATTGGCTGAAAAGTTTTAGATTCTAACTGAAGCGGGCACTTAGACCCAAAAGAATCAGCCAACCCGGTCTTGGGGTGAGTTTTGCTGATGGCTGCTGCACACGTGTTTGTAGGTCGTGTGGCGCCGCAGCGGAAGTCGTCTACGGGGAAGCTGGTGAATCCTGCGGAGCGAGACCCGCTGCAGAGGGTCTACCGGGAGATCGCCATCCTCAAGAAGCTCGACCATCCCAACGTCGTGAAGCTGGTCGAGGTGCTCGACGACCCCATGGAGGACCACCTCTACCTCGGTAAGCAGGTCTACCGTCACAGTCCAATCGCTCCCTTACACTGTCAAACATACTTGCCAAATTCTCCCTTATTTATCCACAGATTCGCCGAACAAACCCATACAAGATCCAAAAATTTTGCCAATCTAACCTTACGGCAGCTCTTGTCATGGGGAAGCCTCATCAGAGAGGTCCACCGCATGAGCGTCTAGGCAAGTGATTCCAGTGGTTGTTTCCCGTTAGCTTCCACTGATGATGATGAAATGATAATGAAGACAACACAACACCCAGTCCCTGAGCGGAGAAAATCTCCGACTCAGCCGGGAATCGAACCCGGGCCCCTAGGCGTGACACAACGCAGCGTTGACCACTCAGCTATTGGGGTGGACTTTACACTATTAGGAACGGCTAAAAAATGCTGATAAAGCATTTCTAATATTTATTCGGGCACTCTGTTTCTTTATGTATTTATTTATTTAACTGATCAGATTAGAGCCATCAAGCCCCCTCTTACATCGGATCAGGGTGTCACACATACAGTACCTTTTTTACATTATAGTTTTCTAAGAAATAGCAATCTTAATGTGACAAACAGTATTAAAATGATGTGAATGTCTGTGCTATTTTGTTTTTATTCTTGATAGTACTTCCCATAGTTCCAGCTGCTGCCACTAAAACTGATCGTAGGAATAATAGGAATGATAATGATAATGATAATGATAAAGAAAAATAATAAGAATAAGAATAAAGGACGCTCATCCAGGGAATGGTTTAAGCCGAGTCAGAAATACACACATGAAAATCTATTAAAGGAAATGTCACTCACGCAACCTGGTGATTACATCAGCGTTCACAGAATGGACAGCTAAATTTTTAATAACTGATTTCGAATTACTTTGCCCTCACATTGAAACAAGCACGCGAAAATTTATTATCTTCTCGTTAGTATAACAACTTAGGAACATATCGCCCAAACCACCCGTGGAAGAACTGGAGAAATTCTATTTTTACTTTATTGCACTCAAGCTTATATGTTGTGCGTAGAATTACGATTTTCTTCTTAATCTCTTACTGCGTAATATATGGCTTGCAAAGAGGCTACATCTCTTTTTTTCTTTTTTTGCTAATTGTCTGTCGTATTTTGCGTTTATTCTTGATAGTACTTCCCATAATTACAGAAACTCATGAGTTTAATTGTAATAAAACGTATTTCCACTAAACATATGTGAAGAAGCATCAGCACAAACCGTAACTTCTTTGCTCTTTCATAGAAATGGTAGACACATCTTTAATTTTTTCAAGCTAATGAAGCATTATACTTCATTGCTAGGTCACTTCCTTAAAAGATTTCTGGACTAGGTTTACTGTCACTGTGCATTAGAACGGATGTCCAGCGATGACAGCGAGAAACAACCATATAAACCAGGGGCACACTGCACATACACACGTACACTAATCCACAGCAACAGGGACATCATTCTCTGCAATGCTGTACCAGTACTTATGCCATGTGTTTGTTACTCATTTCTGTCAGCATTCATACAATGAAGGCTTGCATGACCGGATGTTTCAGCTGCCGAGAATTCTTTCGGGTTGTATGGTCGTGGTCCATGGAACTCTTCTGTCCCTGACGTTTCGTCCAAAGCTACGATGGACATCTTCGGAGGTGCTCCTGGTTGTACTGAGTCTTGCCGACTCCAACGTAGCTTTGGACGAAACGTCAGGGATAGAAGAATTCCATGGACCACAGCCAAACAGCCCGGAATAATTCTCTGTCAGCGCTGTTATTAAAATATTGCTGATTGCGCTTCAAATTTTCTGTAATAACGTCGTATTTCAAACTAATGCAAGTTTTCCAAATTAAATGACTTTTTTTAAAAACAAAAGGTTTACACAGAAACGAAAAATTTTTGGATTGGTGTTACGGTTAATTGCTATTTCCGTTTTTTTTTTTTCACTTGGTTATTAGCAAAATAAAAGAGCACCTGTTATGACTGAGGCCAAACAAATACCGAAAAATACCGGTTATTTAGAACTAAAATACTTGTATCGGTCCTAACCGATCGGTTTTTTGCATCGATTATTTGTACTCACGTAACGCAACTGACGCTTGTAACTGGCAACAATGAGAACTTCGTGCGTGCGCCGACCTGTGCGAAACGCCATCGTTGATGGAGCGGACTACAGCAGCAAATTTACTCGGAGCCATTTGTTGTGAAATCTCAAATTTGCCATTCACTGCAAAAATGTGATTCCCCGTACGCTACGCCTAACTCAGATCTTGGGGACGCTCTCGGCATGCGCCACAGCGCTACATCAACGCTTGTGATCATTTTGCAACACCTCGGATTGTGGTCTATTGTTTTATCAGCTCCTTTGTAAACTATGTGTTTCGTGTCTTCTGGTGATCTCTCAACACTGCCTTTGATATCATTCGGTCAATGGCTTGTTACTGTGCTGCAAGAATTGATTCTGTTGTTTCTGTTGTTACTACTGCTAGCAATATTACTCTAACCACATGCATTATAATTCCACTTACCTATTAACAGTGGTATTAAACTGCAATCGCCGCGCGGATTGGTCGCGTGGTTTGAGGCGCCACGTCACGGATTGCGCGGCCCCTCCCAACGAACGTTCGAGTCCTCCCTCGGGCATGGGTCTGTGTAAGTTAGTTTAAGTAGTGTGTAAGTCTAGAGACCGATGACCTCATCGGTTTGGTCCCTTAGGAGGGCATGCAGCTTTACTGTATGGTTAAATGATGATGGCGTCCTCTTGGGTAAAATATTCCGGAGGTAAAATAGTCCCCCATTCGGATCTCCGGGCGGGGTATACTCAAGAGGATGTCGTTATCAGGAGAAAGAAAACTGGCGTTCTACGGATCGGAGCGTGGAATGTCAGATCCATTAATCGGGCAGGTAGGTTAGAAAATTTAAAAAGGGAAATGGATAGGTTAAATTTAGATATAGTGGGAATTAGTGAAGTTCTCTGGAACGAGGAACAAAACTTCTGGTCAGGTGACTACATGGTTTTAACACAAAATCAAATGGGGGTAATACAGGAGTAGGTTTAATAATGAATAGGAAAACAGGATTACGGGTAAGCTACTACAAACAGCATAGAACGTATTGTTGTGGCCAAGATAGATACGAAGCCCACGCCTATTACAGTAGTACAAGTTTATAAGCCAACTAGCTCTGCAGATGACGAAGAAATTGAAGAAATGTGTGATGAAATAAAAGAAATTATTCAGATTGTGAAGGGAGACGAAAATTCAATAGTCATGGGTGACCGGAATTCGGCAGTAGGAAAAGGGAGAGAAGGAAACGTAGTAGGCGAATATGGATTGGGGTACGAAATGAAAGAGGAAGCCGCCTGGTAGAATTTTGCACAGATCACAACTTAATTATAGCTAACACTTGGTTCAAGAATCATAAAAGAAGGTTGTATACATGGAAGAAACCTGGAGATACTAAAAGGTATCAGACAGATTATATAATGGTAAGACAGAGATTTAGGAACCAGGTTTTAAATTGTAAGACTTTTCCAGGGGCAGATGTGTATTCTGACCACAATCTATTGGTTATGACCTGTAGATTAAAACTGAAGAAACTGCAAAAAGGTGGGAATTTAAAGAGATGGGACCTGGATAAACTGACTAAACCAGAGATTGTACAGAGTTTCAGGGAGAGCATAAGGGAACAATTGACAGGAATGGGGGAAAGAAATACAGAAGAAAAAGAATGGGTAGCTTCGAGGGATGAAGTAGTGAAGGCAGCAGAGGATCAAGTAGGTAAAAAGACGAGGGCTAGTAGAAATCCTTGGGTGACAGAAGAACTACTTATTTTAATTGATGAAAGGAGAAAATATAAAAATGCAGTAAATGAAGCAGGCAAAAAGGAATACAAACGTCTCAAAAATGAGATCGACAGGAAGTGCAACATGGCTAAGCAGGCATGGCTAGAGGACAAATTTAAGGATGTAGAAGCTTATCTCACTAGGGGTAAGATAGATACTTTCTACAGGAAAATTAATGAGACCTTCAGAGAAAAGAGAACCACTTGTATGTATATCAAAAGCTCAGATGGAAACCCAGTTCTAAGCAAAGAAGGAAAAGCAGAAAGGTGGAAGGAGTATATAGAGGGTCTATACAAGGGCAATGTACTTAGGACAATTTTATGGAAATGGAAGAGGATGTAGATGAAGATGAAATGGGAGATATAATACTGCGTGAAGAGTTTGACAGAGCACTAAAAGACCTGAGTCGAAAAAAGGCCCCGGGGGTAGGCAACATTCCATTAGAACTACTGACGGCCTTGGGAGACGAAACGCTACCATCTGGTGAGCAAGATGTATGAGACAGGCGAAATACCCTCTGACTTCAAGAGGAATATAATAATTCCAATCCCAATGAAAGCAGGTGTTGACAAATGTGAAAATTACCGAACTATCAGTTTAATAAGTCACGGCTGCAAAATACTAACGCGGATTCTTTACAGACGAATGGAAAAACTAGTAGAAGCCGACCTCGGGGAAGATCAGTTTGGATTCCGTGGAAATGTTGGGACACGTGGGGCAATACTGACCCTACTACTTATCTTAGAAGCTAGATTAAGGAAAGGCAAACCTACGTGTCTAGCATTTGTGGACTTAGAGAAAGCTTTTGACAATGTTGACTGGAACACGCTCTTTCAAATTCTGAAGGTGGCACGGGTAAAATACAGGGAGCGAAAGGCTATTTACAATTTGTACAGAAACCAGATGGCAGTTATAAGGGTCGAGGGACATGAAAGGGAAGCATTGGTTGGGAAGGGAGTGAGGCATGGTTGTAGCCTCTCCCCAATGTTATTCAATCTGTATATTGAGCAACCAGTAAAGGAAACAAAAGAAAAATTCGGAGTAGGTACTAAAATCCATGGAGAAGAAATAAAAACTTCGAGGTTCGCCGATGACATTGTAATTCTGTCAAAGACGGCAAAGGACTTGGAAGAGGAGTTGAATGGAATGGATAGTGTCTTGCAAGGAGGGTATAAGATGAACATCAACAAAAGCAAAACGAGGATACTGGAATGTTGTCGAATTCAGTCGGGTGATGCTGAGGGAATTAGATTAGGAAATGAGACAAAGTAGTAAAGGAGTTTTGCTTTTTGGGGAGCAAAATAACTGATGATGGTCGAAGTACAGAGGATAGAAAATGTAGGCTGGCAATGGCAAGGAAAGCGTTTCAGAAGAAGAGAAATTTGTTAACATCGAGTATAGATTTAAGTGTCAGGAAGTCATTTCTGAAAGTATTTGTATGGAGTGTAGCCATGTATGGAAATGAAACATGGACGATAAATAGTTTGGACAAGAAGAGAATAGAAGCTTTCGAAATGTGGTGCTACAGAAGAATGCTGAAGATTAGACGGGTATATCACATAACTAATGAGGAAGTATTGAATAGGATTGGGGAGAAGAGAAGTTTGTGGCACAACTTGACTAGAAGAAGGGATCGGTTGGTAGGACATGTGTTGAGCCATCAAGGTATCACCAATTTAGTATATGATGGCAGCGTGGAGGGTAAAAGTCGTAGAGGGAGACCAAGAGATGAATACACTAAGCAGATTCAGAAGGATGTAGGTTGCAGTAGGTACTGGGAGATGAAGAAGCTTGTACAGGATAGCGTAGCATGGAGAGCTACATCAAACCAGTCTCGGGACTGAAGACCACAACAACAACAATATTAAACTGTGGTGCTTCCGATCATATTTCACGAAAGCGAAAAGAGGACTCCCCTAGTTAGTGTGTTACAGATACCATAATTTAATGGGTACGTTATGGCAATTGACAGTCGGTGCCAGACCGGAACACGAACATGGATTTCCTGAAAGAAAATCAGGTTATGTTAGTTTTTCTTTCATAAAATCCCCGTATGCAAACTGTTAAAGAAGTGCTGAGTGCTTCATAGTAATGTTAAAAAACCTTTATTTCTTTGGTTCTAACCAGTTGCACACCTCTGTAGCTGAGTAATCACAACGGATGACTAACAAATGAAGGATCCGCGTTCGAGTCCCTGTAGAGCCAGAATATTTTCTTTGGTGGGAGGACTAATGGCATTTGAGGAGCTACTTCACCGAACAGCAGCGGCTCCAGGTCACGAAAACTGACAACGGCTGGGAGAGCGGTGTGCTGACCCCACGGCTCTCCATAGAGCATCCACTGACGCCATTGGCAAAAGATGACGCACCGGCCGATCGGTACTGATGAGCCCTCCAGGGTCCGTGGTCGCATTTTTTTAAAGAGTTACTGCTAGTTAGTTTTAAAATCTAGTAGGAGACACAAAGTAAGTGATGTTAGAGAAAATTTTCTATTTAATAGTGATTACAGAATAGATTTTTCCACCTTTCGTACACAGACGTGAGATTTTCCGTTTCATTTAATTAACAGAACTCCAAAAGTGGCAATGCCAAACTGGTTTACTGGGCGACCGTTCAGTGCTTACATGACGAGGTACTCATATATCAGACAAGTACTCATATCAGCGCTTCGATTATACATTACTGGCCATTAAAATTGCTACACCACGAAGATGACGTGCTGCAGACGCGAAATTTAACCGACAGGCGGAAGACGCTGTGATATGCAAATGATTAGCTTTTCAGCGCATTCACACAATGTTGGCGCCGGTGGTGACGCCTACAACGTGCTCACATGAGGAAAGTTTCCAACCGATTTCTCATACAGAAACAACAGTTGACCGCCGTTGCCTGGTGAAACGTTGTTTTGATGCCTCGAGTAAGGAGGAGAAATGCGTTCCATCACGTTTCCGACTTTGATAAAGATCGGATTGTAGCCTATCGCGATTGCGGTTTATCGTATCGCGACATTGCTACTCGCGTTGTTCGCGATACAATGACTGTTAGCAGAATATGGAATCGGTGGGTTCAGGAGGGTAATACGTAACGCCGTTCTGGATCCCAACGGCCTCGTATCACTAGCAGTCGAGATGAGATGCATCTTATCCGCATGGCTGTAACGGATCGTACAGCCACGTCTCGATCCCTGAGTCAACAGATGGGGACGTTTGGAAGACAACAACCATCTGCACAAACAGTTCGACGACGTTTGCAGCAGCATGGACTTTCAGCTCGGAGACCATGGCTGCAGTTACCCTTGACGCTGCATCACAGACAGGAGCGACTGTGATGGTGTACTTAACGACGAACCTGGGTGCATAAATGGCAAAACGTCATTTTTTCGGATGAATCCAGGTTCTGTTTACAGCATCATGATGCTCGCATCCGTATTTGGCTACATCGCGGTGAACGCACATTGGAAGCGTGTATTCGTCATCACCATACTGGCGTATCACCTGGCGTGGTAATATGGGATGCCATTGGTTACACGTCTCGGTCACCTCTTGTTCGCACTGACGGCACTTTGAACAGTGGACGTTACATTTCAGATGTATTACGACCCGTGGCTCTACTCTTCATTCGATTCCTGCGATACCCTACATTTCAGCAGGATAATACACGACTGAATGTTCAGGTCCTGTACGAGCCTTTCTGGATACACAAAATGTTCGACTGCTGCCCTGGCCAGCACATTCTCCAGATCTCTCACCAATTGAAAACGTCTGGTCAATGGTGGCCGATCAACTGGCTCGTCACAATACGCCAGTCAATACTCTTGATGAACTGTGGTATCGTGTTGAAGCTGCATGGGGAGCTGTACCTGTACACGCCATCCAAGCTCTGTTTGACTGAATGCCCAGGCGTATCAAGGCCATTATTACGGCCAGAGGTGGTTGTTCTGGGTCCTGATTTCTCAGGATATAAGCACCTAAATTGCGTGAAAATGTAATCACATGTCAGTTCTAGTATAATATATTTGTTCAATGAATACCCATTTATCATCTGTATTTCTTCTTGGTGTAGCAATTTTAATGGCCAGTAGTGTATATGAATATATGGTGTCTGTTCTTTCGGCCATGTCTGACAGATAAGATCCCATGTTAACAGCGAAATACAAACTAAGCATCCGTAATAGATTATCGCGTATCTCCTGTCAGTGAGCTCCCGTGCTCTAGGGATAGCGTCTTTGAGTCATAATCAAAAACGTCTTCGGTCCTGGGTTGGAATCCCGCCACTCCTTAAATTTTGATTAATAATCATCACTGGCGACCGAAGACTACCGGCATTAGAAGTCAGCCTCATTCTGCCAACGGCCTTGTCAAAGAGGGCGGAGGAGCGGATAGAGGTTCAGGGCACTCTCTTGTCCTAGGGGTGGGAAATTGCCCCTAAAGGCGGAAGAATCAGCAATGATCAACGACATGAGGATGCAGAAGGCAATGGAAACCAATGCATTAAAAACACGTGACGTGTATCCACAGGACATGTCGCCTGTAATTGAAGAAGTGTCATGATGATATCTCCATTGGCAAAAGATTCCGGAGTAGTGCACTATCCGGATCTCCGAGAGAGGACTGCCAAGGGGGAGGTTACCATGAGAAAAAGATGGAATAATCAACGAAAGGATAACGTTCTACAAATCGGGTGGTGGCATGTCAGACGTTTGATCTTGGTAGGGAAACAAGAAAATCTGCAAAGGGAAATGCAAAGGCTCAATCTAGATATGGAGGGGTCAGTGAAGTGGAAAGAAGACAAGGATTTATGGTCAGATGACTACAGGGTAATATCAACAGCAGCAGAAAATGGTCTAACGGGAGTAGGACTCTTTACGAATATGTAGTGCAGAGAGTACGTTACTGTGAACAGTTTAGTGACAGGGTTGCTCTTATCAGAATCGACAGCAAACCAACACTGACAATAATATTTCAGGAGTACACGCCGACGTCACAAGCTGAAGATGAAGAGATAGAGTAAGTGTATGAGGATATTGAAAGGGGAATACTGTATGTAAAGGGGAATGAAAATCTAATAGTGGTGGGAGGCTGAAATGCAGTTGAAGGGGAAATAGCAAAAGAAAAGGTTACATGAGAATATGGGCTTGGGACAAGGAATGAGAGAGGAAAAAGACTAATTAAGTTCCGTAACAAGTTTCAGCCAGTAATAGTGAATGCTGTTGTGGATTGGCAGGAGAGCCAACCCTGTGTTACTAGAGGAAGCCGAAAGGCACGCCTTTTAGCTCACGCAGGCTGGCGTGAGGTCTGGAACAGGACAAGGAAATTAGACTTTAGCAAAAAACGTACGTAGCTGCTGGAATACTTAACTTTAATCCATAAATGGTGAACATCGCTCTTGACGGTACATGTTTTACAGCATCAATAGTAACTGGTAATGGCGCCATGCTAGGTCGTAGCAAATAACTTAGCTGAAAGCTATGCTAACTATCGTCTCGGCAAATGAGAGAGTAATTTGTCAGTGAACCATCGCTAGCAAAGCCTCTTGTACCACTGGGGCGAGTGCTAAGAAGTTTCTCTAGACCTGCCGTGTGGCGGCGCTCGGTCTGCAATCACTGATAGTGGCGACACGCGGGCCCGACGTATACTAACGGACCGCGGCCGATTTAAAGGATACCACCTAGCAAGTGTGGTGTCTGGCGGTGACACCAAATTCCTCCCCCGCAAATCGGCGCACGGTTGTGGCATAAGGCTTCCGCCCGCCGTGGGGAGGACCCCATGTTGACGTATGCGACGAGGTGGGGAGCCTAACAACAGGCGAGGCTGTGCCACCCGCACCCTGCCATTCGGACCGTGGGGAGCTAGCAAACGCCTGAAAACCTGCTCCAGGGTGCACTCCAACATGCGGTGTATGCGCCCGTGAAGAGACAGGAGGGGCCGAAGGGTCGACCTCCATCGGGCCGGGGCACCCGACGTGCGAAGACGACATATGGTCCGGAGCGAGCAAGAGTTCCATGGCGGAGGACAACTGGTCACAGGAAGCGATCGGCGGCGCGTGACCCAGGGAGGCGCCCGGCGGTAGCAGCGACGCGTCCACTGCGGGCGTCGCTGGCGGGAGGACAGGCGGCGGCGGCGCGTCGCCATGGGGCAAAATGGAAGGCAGAGTCGGTAACACCTGGGGCTGAAGCGAGCCAGTAGATAGGTCCCCAGGGCGCTGACCGGATGGCACCGTCGCTGAAAGCAGACGGGGAGCGGCAGATCCCGTGCGACGACAGAGGCGCAGCTGATTGAGATGCCGACGCACCTCACCAGAGGCCCCCAAAACCAGATACATAGCGCGGCCGAGGCAGCTAAGAATGCGCCCTTCGAGCCAACGCCGTGAACCTCGATAGTGACGATAGTAGACAACGTCGCCTGGGGCAAAAGCAGGTGTCTGCCGCTGCACAGGAACCTGAGGCGGCGTATGTAGCAAAGACATCAAGGTGCGATGAGGGCGACCGTGAAGCAACTCAGCCGGCGAGCGACCATCTCGGGGCTGAGAGCGATACGAGGACAAAAAGAGCAATAACGCATCCTCCCGAGAATGCGACTCTTTCAACTTCAACATCTGTGACTTGAAAGTCCTGACGAAACGTTTAGCGGCACCGTTTGACTGTGGCGAAAACGGTGCGGACGTCACATGTTGAATATCATTGGCCTTGCAGAATGACTGAAATTCTGCGGACACGAATTGTGGGACATTGTCGGAAACAATAGTCTGTGGAAGACCTTCAATGCAAAAGATAGCGGATAACGCTTGGATGGTGGCAGATGACGTCGCGGAAGACATCCGGACAAGGAAAATTACTGAATGAATCTACTACAACCAACCATCGAGCCTTCCAGAATGGACCAGCAAAATCGATGTGTTAGCGTTGCCAAGGGGAAGTGGCTTTTGGCCATGCAAAGAATTTCCGCGGTGGTGCTGATTGTTGTTCAGCACACATCATGCAAGAAGAGCACATATTCGTAATCGCGGCATCGGTTGGTTGGTTGGTTGGTTTGGGGAAGGAGACCAGACAGCGTGGTCATCGGTCTCATCGGATTATGGAAGGATTGGGAAGGAAGTCGGCCGTGCCCTTTCAGAGGAACCATCCCGGCATTTGCCTGGAGTGATTTAGGGAAATCACGGAAAACCTAAATCAGGGTGGCCGGACGCGGGATTGAACCGTCGTTCTCCCGAATGCGAGTCCAGTGTCTAACCACTGCGCCACCCCGCTCAATCGCAGCATCGATTCCGAACCAAGTACAGTGCTGACGAGCAAGTTGATTCGTTTGCACTATACCCCAATGTCCTTGGTGGAGAAGCTGTAAGACAGAGGAATGTAATGAACGTGGGACCACGACCCTGGACTGATCATTTTCAGAACGCAACAGCAAAACACCACGTCGTACAAAAAGTCTCTCCTTGTGAGCAAAAAATCAGCGAACCAACGGATCCCCGATCCGTGACTTTGACAAAGGCCATTGCGTAGCAACAAAATGCAGAACGGTAGCAAGGACAGGGTCGGCAGCTGTGGCTGTAGCTACACGACGAAAATCAGTCGGAAACGATTCGACCACGTCATCGGTTTCCGAATCAATGAACATGCAAGCAACTTCGGAGGAATCGAATGCTCTATCCCCAGCAACAGGCAAACGGGACAACGCATCGGCGTTTCCGTGCTTAGCAGTGGACCGATACAAGATATCGTAGCGGTACTGCGAGAGGAAAATAGACCAGCGAATGAATTTCTGCGCTGTACGTGGAGGTACAGGCTTGGTCGGATGAAAAAGCGATGTCAAAGGTTTGTGGTCTGTGATGATGGTAAAGTGACGACCATACAAGAAATCATGAAACTTTGTAACACCAAATACGAGAGGCAATGCTTCTTTCTCGATCTGTGAATAATTTCTTTGCGCAGACGAGAGCAATTTGGACGCAAAGGCAATAGGGCGATCGTGCGAACCATCTTCGCGCGCAAGCACAGCACCGATCCCGAAATCCGATGCATCCACCATCAACAAAAGGGGCTTCCGGGGATCGAATGGCGTAAGGCAAGTATTGGAAATCAACGCCGATTTCAACTGGAGAAAGGCGCGTTCGCATTCCGTCGTCCAGACGAACGGAACACCTTTACGGCGTAAGCGATGAAGCGAAGCTGAATTGGAAGAGGCGTGTGGGATATATTTATTATAGTAATTTATTTTTCCCAGCACACTCTGTAGCTGCTTCAAATTCTGTGGCGAAGGCAAGTCTTGCATGGCACGGAAGTGCTCTGGACTGGGATGTATGCCTTGGGCATTGAGTACATGTCCCAGATAGGGTAAGTCACGAGCAAAAAAGCACACATTTGTCCTTCCGCAAGCGAAGACCATTTTGTCGCAAGGCCTGAAATAATGTTCTGAGATTGGCTAAATGTTCTTTCTCCGTCTTTCCGGAGATCACAATATCGTCCAGATAGTTTGCTGCAGCAAGGACCGACGCACAAACAGTTTGTAGATATTGCTGAAACAATGCAGGGTCGGATGCACACCCGAATGGCAGTCGTTTGAATCGATACAAACCAAGATGCGTGTTAACCACCAAAACGCGCTGGGATTCTTCGTCCACCGGTATTTGAAATTATGCATCGGCTAGGTCCAACTTCGAAAAATATTTACCCGGGCACAGTTTTTCAAAAAGATCTTCCGGGTGGGGTAAAGGAAAAGTTGCAGTCACTAGTTGCCTTGAAGTCCACACAAAGTCTCAATTTTCCGTAAGGTTTTTTGCAAAATTACTAAGAGTGATGCCCAGAGAGAATCCTGCACACGTTCAGTTACACCTTCTGATTCCAAATCGTGTAATGTTTTTGCGACCTCATCACGCAGTGCGTGGGGAAAATTGCGCGCTCTGAAAAATTTCGGTTGCGCATTTACTTTCAGTTCCAAATGTGCTTTATAGTTCTTAGCGCAACCGAGGCCCGGTGCAAAAATGTCTGCAAATTCGTCACATTGACGAGAAACACTGTCTGAAGGCACAGTCTGGTTCACTGATAGGACCTGATTTACTATAGACAAGTTTAACAACTGAAATAAATCGAAACCAAACAAGTTCACTGCAGCAGAAGAACGAAGGACGTAAAATGACACAAGTTTTGTTTTTCTCTTGTATGTTGCAAGAAGGGTGCACTGTCCTAACACAGGGATCACGTGACCTAAATAGGTACTTAACATTTGCGTCACGCAATGGAGTTGTTCCCAGCAGTTTGTAAGTGTCTTGATTGAGCATTGAAACTGCAGCCCCGGAATCGAGCTGGAATGGTATCACTTTGCTGTTAATGTCCAAGTCCACAAAAAGTTTATTGTCCTGCTGACGACAAGAGCGACTGTCTCGTGCAACGTGAACTGACACTGGTACAAAATCACTTGCGACTTGACAGGAGTTCCTGCGATGTCAGCGCACACTATTTGTGGGACGAACACAGTCACTGTTCGAGAGAGTGGCACTGGACGGAGTGGCATGAACTATATGAATTTTCAAGGGCAAAGTGTCATGAGCCGGAGTATCCTTGGTTCGATTCCGATTCCGGCGTGAAGCAAAGGGCCTGGAATGATTTTGAGCTTCCGATCTGAGCTTTTTCTGGCAAACACTTTGAACATGTCCTTTTTTATTACAGAAAAAGCAAATAGCTTGGCGTGATGGGCAATGCTCACGTGAATGTCTAGTAGCACACCATGGGCATGATTTTAGCACTGCATTTGCTTGCCGGCGCGGTACATGTGGCTGAGAGCCAGGCGGCTTTGGCGTGGCCGGGCGCGAGGACTGTTTACTGTTCCGTGCAGCTCGCCTGGCGGGCCGGTTAACCTGACACACGGGTCGCGAAGTTTCAAATGATTCCTGAGCAAAGTCAAGTGTGTCCTGCCGATCCAATATGTCCATCACTTGTTGAAGGGAGGGATTGACTAGTTTCAAAATCTGTTCCCGTATACGAACATCAGAAACGTTCTGTACAATTGCATCACGCACCGTAGTATCTGAATAAGGGAGTCCACATTGACACTCAAAAGCAAAATCCCTAGTAAGGCCTTGCAAGGTTGCAACCCACTCCTGATTAGTCTGACCTGCCATACGTTTCGTACAAAAGAAGGTATACCGTTTCTCAACTACATTGACTGATTCTTTGAAATATGCATCTAATGCAGAAAAAATTTCGTCATAGGACAGAGTTGCTACGTCGCGTCAGGGAAGTAATTTGACTATCACATGGTACGTGGTCACCACGACGGAAGATAATAAAAAAGGCTGCCGCTCGTTACCTCGAATTCTGTAGGTGGCGAGATGGAATCCAAATTGGCGTGACCACTCCGTCCAGCTTTCCAGTGCAGCATTAAAAGGACGAAAAGTTGGTGCAACTGCGTGTTGTGGCTGCGTTAGTGGTGGAGCGGCGGCTGCCGCATCGTTTTGCATTGCACGTTGACCCCGGACGAGCTGTCCAAGGCAATCCAATAAGGCCTGCGTCTGCTGATTCTGTAAGCGATAAAATTCGGACAGTAAATCTGGAGATGGTGGCGAAGCCATTACACAAGTAAATCAGGGCAATATCGATACGAACGAGAATCCCATCCTCATTGCCAATGTTGCGGATTGGCAGGAGAGCCAACCCTGTGTTACTAGAGGAAGCCGAAAGGCACGCCTTTTAGCTCACGCAGGCTGGCGTGAGGTCTGGAACAGAACAAGGAAATTAGACTTTAGCAAAAAACGTACGTAGCGCTGGAATACTTAACTTTAATCCATAAATGGTGAACATTCCTCTTGATGGTACATGTTTTACAGCATCAATAGTAACTGGTAATGGCGCCATGCTAGGTCGTAGCAAATAACTTAGCTGAAAGCTATGCTAACTATCGTCTCGGCAAATGAGAGAGTAATTTGTCAGTGAACCGTCGCTAGCAAAGTCTCTTGTACCACTGGGGCGAGTGCTAGGAAGTTTCTCTAGACCTGCGGTGTAGCGGCGCTCGGTCTGCAATCACTGATAGTGGCGACACGCGGCTCCGATGTATACTAACGGACCGCGGCCGATTTAAAGGCTACCACCTAGCAAGTGTGGTGTCTGGCAGTGACACCACAAATACTCTGTTAAAGAACCACAAGAGGAGGAGGTATACTTTGAAAATGTCGGGTGATAGCAGAAGATGTCAGTTTGATTACATCATGGTCAGATAGAGATCCCGAAATCAGATACTGGATTTTAAGGTGTACCCAGGAGCAGACATGGACTAGAAACACGATTTTGTAGTGATGAAGAACAGGCTGTAATTTAAGACATTAGCCAGGAGGAATCAATACGCAAAGAAGTGGGATACAGAAATATTAAGGAATTACTAGATACGGTTGAAGTTCTGTAAAGCTACAGATACAGCAATAAGGAATATCTCAGGAGGGAGTACGGTTGAAGAGGATTGGACATCATTTAAAAGGGCCATGACACAAGTTGGGAAGTAAAACACAGGTACAAAGAAGGTAATAGCGAAGAAACCACGGGTAACAGGTGAAATACTTCAACTGAACGATGAAATGAGGAAGTAAAAAACTGTTCCGGGAAACTTAGGAATACAGAAATACAAGACACTGAGGAATGAAATAAATAGGAAGTGCAGGGAATACAAGACGACTTGGCTGTAGGAAATACTTGAAGACATCGAAAAAGGAAAGACTGTCTTGTCGAAAGGACAGACTCAGCATACAGGAAAGTGAAAACAATCTTCAGTGACATTAAAATCAAGGGTGATAACATTAGGAGTGCAACGAGAATTCCACTGTTAATTGCAGAGGAGAGAGCGGATAGGTGGAAAGAATACATTGAAAGCTTCTGTGAGGGGGAAGATTTGTCTGATGTGATAGAAGAAGAAACAGGAATCGATTTAGAAGAGATAGGGGATCCAGTATTAGAATCAGAATTTAAAAGAGCTTTGGAGGATTTAAAGTAAAATAAGGCAGGAGGGATAGATAACATTCCATTAGAATTTCTAAAATCATTGGGGGAAGTGGCAAAAAAAAACGACTATTAACGTTGGTGTGTAGAAGGTATGGGTCTCCTGACATAACATCTGACTTTCGGAAAAGCATCATCCACCCAATTCCGAAGACGGAAAGAGCTGACAAGTGCGAGAATTATCGCACAAACAGCTTAACAGCTCATGCATCCAAATTCCATACAAGAACAATATACAGAAGAATGTAAAAGAAAATTGAGGGTGCGATTGATGACGATCAGTTTGACTTTAGGAAAGATAAAGGCATGAGAGAGGCACTTCCGACGTTGCGATTAATAATGGAAGCAAAACTAAAGAAAAATCAAGACACGTTTATAGGATTCTTCGAGCTGGAAAAAGCGTTCAACAATGTAAAATGGTGCAATATGTTCGAAATTCTGAAAAAATTAGGGGTAAGCTACATGGAGAGACGGGTCATATACAAAATGTACAACAGCCAAGAGAGAATAATAAGAGTGGACGACCAAGAACTAAATGCTCGTATTAAAAAGGGTGTAAAAGAAGGATATAGCCCTTCATCCCCTACAGTTCAGTCTGTACATCGAGGAAGCAATGATGGAAATAAAAAGAAGGTCAGGAGTGGAATTAAAATTCAAGGTGAAAGGATATCAGTGATATGATTCGCTGATGACATTGTTATCCTGAGTGAATGAAGAAGAATTACATGATCTGGTGAACGGAATGAACAGCCTAATGAGTACAGAGTATGGATTGAGAGTAAACCGAAGAAAGACGAAGGTAATGACAAGTAGTAGAAGTGAGAAAAGCGAGAAACTCAACATCAGGATTCATGATCACTAAGCAGATGAAAACGAATTCTGCTGCCTAGGCAGTAAAATAACCAATGACGGACGGAGCAAGGAGGACATCAAAAGCAGACTGTCAATGGCAAAAAGGGCATTCCTGGCCAAGAGAACTCTACTAATATCAAATATCGGCCTAAATTTGAGGAACAAATTTCTGTGAATGTTCCTCTGGAGTACAGCAATGTATGGTAGTGAAACATGTACTATGGGAAAACGGAACAGAAGAGAATCGAAGCATTCGAGATGTGGTGCTACAGACGAATGTTGAAAATTAGGAGGACCGAGAAGGTGGAGAATGAGGAGGTTCTGCGCAGAATCAGAGAGGAAAGGAACATGTGGAAAACACAAGGAGAAGGGACAGGATGATAGGACATCTGTTAAGAAATGAAGGTATGACTTCCATGGTACTAGAGGGAGCTGTAGAGGGCAAAAGCTGTAGAGGAAGACAGAGATTGGAATACAACCAGCAAATAATTGAGGACTTAGGTTGCAAGTGCAACTCTGAGGTGAAGAGGTTAGCACAGGAGAGGAATTTCTGGCGAGCCGCATCAAACCAGTCAGAAGATTAATGACAAAAAAATCTTTAGATGAACAGATTGACAGCTTGACCCTGTCTGCCACGGCAGCTATGACGTCACGTGTCACGGAATGGCTTCGTGAAGTTGTCTTTTCAGCTTACTATTGCGCTCACTTTTCGAAGTGTTCCGATTTCTTCCGACCAACAAGGGAATGGTATACCGAAAATGGCACTGATTTTGTTCGTCTTTTGCACGATTGTAGTACAGGGGATGACTAAAGAATGAAAACACCGGAGAAATGTATGCCTGAAGATAAATTAAGAAACTAGCCAAGCTCGTAGGTTCCACTGTTATATATGACCACGAACGGCACCTGTGCAGTGTCCTCAATAAGAAGCAAAGTAGTTAGTTGTTGCAGCCCTGTGCAGTCGAACGCGGACAAATTGTTGGTGCTCGTATACAGAATGCTACCGTAATATGGCTGTTGATAAAGTATTAATAATTCCGAGAAAGTGTCGATATATGTCGGCGATGTGTTATTCACCGGTATGTCGAAATATCTATATCGAAATGGCAATATCAAGTGCCGATGTTTTTTTTTCACAATTTTCGGTAAAATTTAAGATTTTTCTTTTGAAATTGTAGAAGAACATAATTTTACTTTCACTGTGTGAATTAGTCTTACTACTTCCTAGCTTTCATCATCATGTCCATTGTTTCTCTTTGACTGTGTAAAGTGTAAAGCAAGTAAAGGTGGCGCAAACTGAGAAGTCCCATTACAAGGGGGGGGGGGGCGGTGTGACTGGAATAACAAGATTTCCAACAAGAAGAAATAGCTCACACTTGCGTTAAAAGTCAATTTTTAACACAACTAGCGGTATTTCTTCAAATTGGCATTCTTCACAAACAGTTGCTGAAAATGATGAAAAAAAATCTAAATGTCAAGCAATTCTTTGCGGTGGGAGGAGACGTGAGAGGGGGAAATGCTGACGTAATCGGCGCTCTGCGCTACCGACAGACACTGCAACGTTTATCTTCACAATGCAGTTTTGACATTACAAAAAGCCGACAAGAAGTGTTCTAGAGATATTCGATATGTGACGAGACCGAACGACGGACCCATCGGACACCTTTTATTGTAGCAGTGCCATTTTTAGCAAAGTGTTTACCGCCAAGCGTAAACGTGCATCGTTTTCCTTTCAGTTATTGCTCAAAGGAGGATAAGCAGGCTGCTAACTTTTTGATGTAAGGTATAGCTAATGTTAAATCAATACTTAATTATTCAGCTCTAAGACCTGCAGTATATTTGCGTTGTGCAGCCGATATTTTTTTAACTCCCCTGTCGATATATCGAAGCCTTTTTCGATATATCGGGCGGCGGCAGCGGTGTATCGGAATCCCGATATTTTAAAAAAATATCAAGTGCTGTACCGTAACCAAGGTAGCGTAAGTGTTTGGTGTCTCAATACGCACGTATCGAAGGTTTATGCCGCATATAGGGAAAGAAGAGAAACAACACCCACTACGTTACAAAATGGACAAAAGTGTGTGTAGTTGTGACGGACGGTCATTAAAGAGAATTGTGACAAAAAATAAGGGGACTGCAGCTACAAAAGTCACTGCAGAGCTGGATGTTACATTCGCGAACCCTGTCAGCAGCAGAACAACACGAAGCTCCCTGCAGAAGCAGAGAACTGCAGGTCGAAACGGAACTCCGAAACCACTCATCAGTGATGCAAACGATCGTAACGAGAAACGTGGCGCGAAAGCTGTAAAATCTGGACTATGGAGTAATGGCGGAAAGTGATTTGGTCCGATGTGTCTTGTTTCACACCGTTCCCGGTATCTAGCCGAGTTTACGCCCCAAACGTGAAACATGGCGACGGTTCGGTGACGACTGGGGCAGCCATGTCGAGGTATTCCATTGCCCCCTGGTTACTCTGCAAAGCCGCATTGCTGCCAAGGGTTGTGTGACGACTTTGGCGGATTAGGTCCATCCCATGGAATAATATTTGTTCTCCAATGGTGATGTTCTGCTCCAAGACCACACGGCTCCTATTCACACAGCTCGCATCGTCCAGGACAGGTTTAGTGACCACGAGGATGAATTGTAGCGCTTACCCTGTACATCAGTTAACAAATATTCATATCATTGTGCCTTTATGGCCTATTTTGCAAAGAAGGCTTCGTGATCCCTATCTACCTCCCGTACTGTCACCTGAACCTGCCAACATTTTGCAGGAACAATTGTATAAGATTCCCTTGAATACCACACAGGAACTCTGTTTATCCATTCCGAGGCGACTGGGAGCAGTTTCGAACACTAACGATTTTTACAGATTTTTTTTGCTTGGTAACGTGTTGTGTTCGTGGTGTCCATATTTTCGTCCACCTCCTGTAGTTCTCTTTCACTACGTTAGTATAGATTTGTGCACGTGCCTTAAACTACAAAGCACGCATCATACATCGCTCAAAGCTGAGTATCTTCATACATCTAGTTAAATAAATCTATGTTAGATGTTCCATTTCGTGTTCACGATCTTCCGTGTTTTGTACTAATAAATGTTCCGTGACAAATTGCATTGCTAGTGTGCAATCAACGACAACGACATTTTTGTGGTTGAAGGTTCACATTCTGTTTCCAGTATGCTCGGTTCCAGACTTGCTTTGTGGAGTTGAATATAGTACCTTCTTGCACCAAGCACATTTAATGATTGTCTCTTTCTCACATAAACATTTTGAGCCGTGGTAAAAATTGCTGTTTTGAAGAGCGCGCCGCGGCGCGTAGTGTGAAGCAGTCGCCCTCCGTTTCTGGCGGTGGCGCCGCTGCGGCAATCAGTAGTGAACCCTGAATTTACTTTCAAAACTTTTTCTTATGAATTTACTTTATTTACTAGCGATTCATCAAGAACATTAACACATTTAATCACAGTATGTGAGCGTGGAAGTAGATGCCAGGGAGCAACTGATGAAATCAAAATGAAATTGCTTTTAACAAATGGGAATTTTATTCCTAAAAGCTTTTTTATTGTTTAAGAAACAGATTTAAAATTATAAGCAGAAAGCACCCTCTAAATATCAAGTTACAATTTATTCACAGGCAGAAAGAAACTAATTTTTGAGTGTATGAGCTTTCGGGCTGGGAACCTTGCTGCTCCCTTTTGACACGGCCGTAGTCACGACCGCTCACAACCACCTCTGAAAGACTGCACATTTGCAAATCTGCAACACACCAGATTACTTTAAACTAAAAGTTTTAACAATCAACACAAGCACACAAACTACGCACCCCATAGGAGGCATGGAAATGGTACAAAACACTAAAATTTAAAAAAATTAACTTTGCCACCGAAGGTGCAACTTGATTTTAACTTCTAAGAAAAGTCTTACGGTGGAAGGGTGGCAACTTTATATACTAAAATGACCATTTCAACGAAAGCCCATAAATTTCAATCTTATGGTGGTGGTGGTGGTTAGTGTTTAACGTCCCGTCGACAACGAGGTCATTAGAGACGGAGCGCAAGCTCGGGTTAGGGAAGGATTGGGAATGAAATCGGCCGTGCCCTTTCAAAGGAACCATCCCGGCATTTGCCTGAAACGATTTAGGGAAATCACGGAAAACCTAAATCAGGATGGCCGGAGACGGGATTGAACCGACGTCCTCCCGAATGCGAGTCCAGTGTGCTAACCACTGCGCCACCTCGCTCGGTGCAATCTTATATAAAATTCTACAAGTTAAGATGTTCCACAGTACGCAGATGCTGCCTCTCAAGATTATAGGCAAGATCAAAACATATTTCAGGAATTAGGCCGTTACACTCCAAGCAATAAATTCGTTAACATACCAAATCCGACAAACATGACAGAGGCAGCTCCGAACAACAGACAGACACTAACTGCCTAACAAATGCGGACGAGAGACAGACGAGCAAGCTGGTGACGAGAGACTACCCAAGATAAAGTGTAATTTAACAAGAGTAAATCACAGAACTTATCACCAATCACTTAACTTCTAATAAAATGCGATTCCTCGAGAAGACCTGGCGCACATTTGACTTTTACTAATAATAATCGAAATTTTTACATAAGTAATTTTCTTATCAACGCATTCTCTAATTAAACTTCACAAAAATCATACTTCTGTAAGTCGATAGATTTTGCATTATTTTCCTACCCAACTAAATTCAGACGAGAAAATGTACGCGCAAACCACTGACGTGAGTGCTTGTTTCATATATGAGTACCTCGTCAGTTTGGTTCAAATGGCTCTGAGCACTATGGGACTTAACATCTGAGGTCAACAGTCCCCAAGAATTTAGAACTACTTAAACCTAACTAACCTAAGGACATCACACACATCCATGGCAGATGCAGGATTCGAACCTACGACCTATCAGTCTCGCGGTTCCGGACTGAAGCACCTTGAACCGCTCGGCCACACGGCCAGTTACCTCGTCAGGAGGGCACTGAATAGTCGCGCAGTAAACTATTTTAGCGTTGCACTTTTGCGGACCTGTTAATTAAATGTAATGGAAAATCTCACGACTGTGTACAAAAGGTGGAAAAATCTATCCTGCGATCGTTATTAGATAGAAAAATTTCTCGAACATCGCTTACTTTGTGTCTCTTGCTAGATTTTTAATCTAACAAGCTGTAACTCTCTAAAAAAATGCGTCCACAGACCCTGGAGGGCTCACTGGTACCAATCGGCCGTTGCGTCATCATTTGCCAATGGCGTCATTGGGTGCACTATGGAGAGCCGTGGGGTCAGCACACCGACCGCTCTCCAGGCAGTTGTCAGTTTTCGTGACCTGGAGCCGCTGCTGCTCGGTGGAGTAACTCCTCAGCTGCCATGTGGGAGCTGAAGTGCAGCCCGTTTCAGTCCTCCCACCAAAGAAAAATTTCTGGCTTTACCGGGCCTCGAACGTGTGTCCTCCACTTGGTATGGTTCAAATGGCTCTGAGCACTATGGGACTTAGCATCTGATGTCATCAGTCCCCTAGAACTTAGAACTACTTAAACTTAACTAAGCTAAGGACATCACACACATCCATGCCCGAGGCAGGATTTGAACCTGCGACCACAGCGGTCGCGCATTTCCGGACTGAAGCGCGTAGAGCTGCTCGGCCACAGCGGCTGGCTCCACTTGGTAGTCAGCCGCTCTGACCACTCAGCTACGCAGGTGTGCAACTGGCTACAACCAAAGAAGTAGAAGTTTGTTTTAACATTACTATGAATCACTCAACATTTAGAGGTATTATCATTTTGCATATAAGGAGATTATGAAGGAAAAAATCAGGACCAGAACCTGATATTCTCTCAGGAAATCCATGTTCGTGTCTCGGTCTGGACCGACTGTCAATTACCGTGACGTACACGTTAAATTATGGTTGGTTTGACGTAACATGATCGGGAGCACTACTGATGATATATCTGTAAGTAAGATTGCAGTTTAATACTGTTGTTAACAGCCAAGTGGAAGTAAAATATTGCTGACAGTAATAATATTGTGGCTCATCCGTGGAACAGAAACAAAAGAATCGATTCTGGCAGCACAGGAACAAGCCGTCTGAACGAATGCATCCAAAGCCAGTCTTGAGAAATACCTAGAAGATACGAAATATATAACTTACAAATCTGCTAATAAATCAATAGACTACAACATGAGCTGTTGCAAAATGATCGCACAAACAGCTCAGAAGCTACTATGCGGCGCATGGTGAGATGTCCCCAAGATTTGAGTTAGGGGTAGAGGGTAGGTGATGGGGGAGGAATAGAACCGTATTTTCGCGGTGAATGGCGATATGGTTTTGATATTTCATGACAAATGGCTCTGAGTCAATTTGCTACTATTGTCCGATTGCTGAACGCTGGCGGGTCGCGCAGGTCTAGGCACGCACGGAGTTCTCATTGTTACCGTTTCCAAGCGACAGTTGTGTTAGGCGCTTACACGTTATCGATGGGAAAAACTGACAGGTTAAAACTGATACGGTATTTTAATTCTGCATAGCCGGTATTTTTCGTTATTTGTTTGGCCTCGGTTATAACAGGTACTTTTCTTATTTGGTAATAACCAAGTAAAATAAAAAAAGAAATATCAACTAGCCGTAACACCAGTGCTAAAAATTTTCGTTTCTGAATAAACCTAAGTTATTTTTATTCGTAAAATATACATTGGTTTGAAGTACTGCGTTAGTATAGAAAATTCGGGAAATGATCAGTCCTATTTAAAGAACAGAGATGAGCAAGAAACACGACATAAGAACTGGCCCAGTGGATCCCGCTGCTGTGGATTAACGTATGTTTGTACGTGCTGTGTGCACCTGGTCCATACGGTAGTTTCTCGCTATCGTGACCCAACATCCTTTGTAATGCACAATGACACTAACCCTAGTCAGGAGACATTTTTACGAATTGACGTAGCAATGAAGTACAATGCTTCATTAGCTTTAAAACGTTAAAGATATGTCTTCGATTTCTACGAAAGAGTAAAGAAGTTATGGTTATAGTAATGAATATAAATTTTAACGACAATTCATTCATAGTATAAAATAAAAGTAGAAAGTAGCTGATCAGCTGCCTATATCTACATAATATTCCTTTATTTGTTAGTAGGCCTTGAAAACAGACAAGTCAACACGAAAAATAGAGTCTTTTAACCTCAGTTTTCACCTTTCAGCACTGACTATTCGTAATGTCCAAACGGTGGTATGATTCGTGATAACTGCTAGATATTTGAGCAGAGTTCAAATACTGTTGATTTTTGTTGTATGCAACAATTTATCACTTCTCGAGAAAAGCTACGAACTGTGAACGGATTTAAGTTTCCTTTTATTTGCCTTGAAACTAAGAGAAAAAAAATGGCTCTGAGCACTATGCGACTTAACTTCTGAGGTCATCAGTCGCCTATAACTTAGAACTAATTAAACCTAACTAACCTAAGGACATCACACACATCCATGCCCGAGGCAGGATTCGAACCTGCGACCGTAGTGGTCACTCGGTTCCAGACTGTAGCGCCCAGAACCGCACGGCCACTCCGCCCGGCTGAAACTAAGAGTCAAAACTTTTCAATCTTTGTTGGATTACTACATTTAATACATGAAATAATAGGAATGAAACGCCGAAAATCGTTACTTTCAGAAACCTGTTATTTAGAGCGAACAATCAGTTTGAACTGGCGTGGGGAAAAGAAACGATATAATCGAAACTAATGTTTCGGCGATAACCGCTATTCCTAATTTACACGCGCTTTGCGCTTGAACAAAGCATGAAACCTGCAAATTGTGTCTCTCGCTTGTTTATGAAGATTTTGTCGTGGCCACAATATCGGTTCAAAATGGCTGCCCGCTTGTGACATGTACGAAGGAAGAACAGCATTCTGTCATACGTTTTCTGAGCAGTGATGGTACGAAACCTATTGATATCCATCGGCGGATGAAGGTAGAGTACGGTGATGGATGTCTATCACTGCAGCAAGTATTTGAGTGGAGTAATAAGTTCGGAAATGTCGTGTCTTCCGTGATGGACGCTCAGCACTACGCGTTGTGACACCAGTCTACTGCAGCAGTGAAGCCATTGTGGCGGAAAATCGTTGTGTGACGATGGATGAAACAGCAGATGATTTGAACATTAGTCACGGCACAGTACATCACACCATTAAAGAAGTGCTTAAATTTCGCAGTGTGTCTGCAAGATAGGTGCTACGGCACCTCACTCCAGAATTGAAAGAGCGATGCGTTGACGTCTGTGAAGAATTTTTTCGGCACTTTGAAGCAGAAGGAGATCGCATCAAGTGATCACGTCTGGACCACTCAAAGAGTAGTTGCGAGGAAAGAAGTTTCGTTCTTATGAAGAGGTGCAGCAGATGGTGCACGAGTGGCTGGACACACCACCATTTATTTCTTTTTTTCCCAGAGGAATCCGTGCTCTTCCAACGTACTGGAAAAGAGAAATTCGTTTAACGACTGGGAGATTCCGTCGAAAAATAATACACTTATGTTCCTCTTTCGTTCGATAAAAATTGTTTTTTAAATATTTTAGCTTTTCATTTGACTTCCCCATGTAATAATTGGCTTCATTAGATTTTAAAAAGCCTAAAATCTCTAGCGATTGTTCGTGGCCCCCACTATAGTTAATATTTTGTACATATTCTGTTCTCCAAACTGGGACACCTGATGTCTGGCAGCGTAGGAGTAGAGTACGGCTTCTGTAATTTTTTTTTCTAAGGTAAAGGTGAAGGGGACGTCTGCTGTCCATCCCTAGTCCTCCCAAGATATGCTTCTAACACAAATTCTACACTGAAAACTAGACCAGGTACTTCATCTACTAGTAGCAAAGAAATGGGGGATCATAAACCAGAAAAACGGGTCACAAATGGTCAAGAGAAACTACTGCGGGCTTATGGCTTCAGAACATTCGAATAATGCAACACAACATGCCTGACATCGCAACTGTGAAGAAAAATAAAATGTGGTCCGACTTGACTGTTGCAGGCTACAGCAGAATCAATAATAAACATTTGGAAAAGCTTGCAAAATACGAAGACATGAATTGTCGAACCACAGCGACTCAGGCAGAAATTAGTGAGAGAGATTCCCATGGTTCGTTGCACAATGGGTGAAGTATAATATCTACACGCCCACTATAAAAGCTATTCTTACGGGGCATGCGCGCATTATCCTTCCATACGTGACTCATGTGTAGGTTCTTGAGAATAGTCCTATCAACCGATCCCTTCTTCTAGTCAAGTTGTGCCACAAATTTCTATTCTCCCCAATTCTATTCAACAGTAATAATAATAATAATAATAATAATAATAATAATAATAATAAACCCCGTGGATGCCCGGGAAAAGAATAGGCCTCCGGTATGTTCTGCCAGTCGTAAAAGGCGACGAAAAGAACAAACCACTAATAGGGCTAACCCCCATTTTAGTGTGATTAGTTGGTTCAGGACAGAACTAATGAAGCCTCGGACAAGCGCCGTCATGGTCGGGGACGACGCTTGAACCCTACGCCCGCCCACAATGGTAACGACACTGCTAGCCAACTGGAAAATGATTTAAATCCAAATAGAGGTGTTTTGCAGAATTACTACCTGCAACCACTCTAGAAGGAAAACAAAGACAGAGGATGAGATGGTCAGATGAAGTTAACCGACACCTCATGTTCTGTTACTACAAAGCAACAAACTTAGGAACCAACACAACTAGATACAGATCACAAGTATACACTACATTTATTATTAGATACCCAGAATTAAAATTTTTAACAGAACAACGACTAGCTGATCATATCCATGTAATAATCAAAAACTACAGCATACCCCAGTCAGAATTAGAAAACATCAAACAATAAGTACAACAAAATTCCTGGAACAAAATAATGTGCAATCAGAAGAAGAAGAAAATACAGTAATGGAGTCAAACATCCCAGAGCAAACAAACAAAGAACAACACGCATCAATTAAACAATCAGAGGAAAACTAAATCTTAAGACAGCCACCAGAACAAGCACAAATAGAACACAAAGTGATATAGATATTGAAGAAAAATTTCAGCTGACATATATAGAATACAAAGACACAAATACAGACATTACATCATTCTTGCATAGACCACGAAATAACCCTCAAGCCGAAACAACAATAACAACTATCAACACAATCATACACAACAAAGAAAATGAAAACACAACTATAGAAGAGTTACAACACTAAATATACACACTAGGCAGAGATCAGAACCAACCAACACACAGAAGAAACCCACAAAACCAACTGGCAACACAGACTACAGATCAGAATAGAAAAACTGAGAAAAGACATCGGACAGCTAACACAATTTATAAGAAATGAAATATCAGACAGAAAACGAAAAAGGTTAGGTAAAATCTCACAACAAGAAGCGATAGAGCAACTAGATGAAAAGAAGCAGAAATTACAAGCATTGGCCAAACGACTTAGAAGATACAAAAAAAAGTGAAAATAGAAGGAAACAAAACTAAAAATTCAACACAAACCAAAAGAAATTTTACCAGACAATAGATAACACATTAAAATAGACAATCCACCAAACATAACAGACATGGAACGTTTCTGGAGCAATATATGGTCAAACCCAATACAACATAACAGACATGCACAGTGGATACAAGCAGAAACAGACACATACAAGATGATACCACAAATGCCTGAAGTGATAATTTTGCAACATGAAGTCACCATAGCAATTAATTCTACACACAATTGGACAGCCCCTGTAAAATATAAAACAGCAAATTTCTGGCTAAAGAAGTTCACCTCAACACATTCACATCTAACTAAATTATTTAACAGTTACATTGCAGACCCATACACAGTCCCTGATACACTTACACAAGGAATAACTTATCTGAAACCTAAAGATCAAGCAGACATAGAAAACTCAGCAAAATATCGCTCCATAACATGCCTACAAACAATATACAAAATATTAACTTCAGTCATTACACAGAAATTAATGACACATATAACACAGAACAAAATTATAAATGAAGAACAAAAAGGCTGCTGCAAAGGAGCACGAGGATGTAAAGAGCAACTGATAATAGATGCAGAGGTGACATATCAAGATAAAACTAAACGAAGGTCGCTACACTATGCATACCTTGATTACCGAAATGCTTTTGATCGTGTACCCCACTCATGGTTACTGCAAATATTGGAAATATACAAAGTAGATCCTAAATTTTTACAGTTCCTAATCATAGTAATGAAAAATTGGAAAACCACTTTTAATATCCAAACAAATTCAAATAACATCACATCACAGCCAATACAGAATAAGCGTGGAAAATAGCAAGAAGACTTATTAAGTCCTTTCTGGTTCTGCCTTGCTCTGAACCCACTATCCAACATGCTAAATAATACAAATTATGGATATAATATTACAGGAACATACAACACAATATCACACATTTGCTACACATGGATGATCTAAAACTAATGACAGCAACAAATCAGCAACTCAACCAATTACTAAAGATAACAGAAGTATTCAGCAATGATATGCATATGGCTTTTGAAACAGACAAATGTAAGAAAAATAGCATAGTCAAGGAAATACACACTAAACAAGATGATTACATATTGGATAACCACAGCGACTGCATAGAAGCGATGGAAAAAACAGATGCCTATAAATATCTAGTATACAGACAAAAAATAGGAATAGATATTACAAATATTAAAGAAGAACTAAAAGAAAAATATAGACAAAGACTAACAAAAATACTGAAAACAGTATTGACAGCAATAAACAAGACAAAAGCTATAAATACTTATGCTATATCAATATTGACCTATTCATTTGGAATAGAGAAATGGAGTAACACAGAACTAGAAGCAGTCAATACACTTACACGATCACAATGCCACAAATATAAAATACATCACATACATTCAGCAACAGAAAGACTCACATTAAGCAGAAAGGAATGAGGAAGGGGATTTATCAACATAAAAAACCTACATTATGGACAATTCAAGAACATTCTTTATAGAACGAGCAGAAACTAGCAAAATACACAAAACAATCACTCATATAAATACATCGGCTACACCATTGCAATTTCATAACCACTTCTACAACCCTTTAGATCACATAACATCAACAGATACGAAGAAAGTAAATTGAAAAAAGAAAACATTACATGGCAAGCACCCGTATCATCTGACGCAGCCACACATCGATCAAGACGCATCCACCACATGGCTAAGAAAAGGCAATACATACAGAGAGACGGAAGGATTCATGATTGCAATACAGGATCAAACAATAAACACCAGCTATTACAGCAACCATATTATTAAAGATCCCAATACCACAACAGATAAATGCAGACTTTGCAAACAACAAATAGAAACAGTAGATCACATCACAAGCGGATGTGCAATACTAGCAAATACAGAATACACCAGAAGATATGACAATGTAGCAAAAATAATACATCAACAACTTGCCATACAACATAAACTAATAAAACAACACGTTCCCATATACAAGTATGCACAACAAAATGTACTGGAGAATGATGAATACAAATTATACTGGAACAGAATCAAAATAACAGATAAAACAACACCACACAACAAACCTGACATCATACTCACCAATAAAAAGAAGAAATTAACACAACTAATCGAAATATCCATACCCAATACAACAGATATACAGAAGAAAACAGGAGAAAAATTGAAAAATACCCCCGACTGGCTGAGGAAGTCAAGGGCATGTGGCATCAGGATAAAGTTGACATTATACCAATTATACTATAAACTACAGGAGTCATACCACACAATATCCACCAGTACATCAACGCAATACAGCTACATCCAATCGTATATATACAACTACAGAAATCTATAATTATTGATACATGTTCAATTACCCTGCCTGGTTGGCAGCCCTGCAGCCAGGCGATTAGAGCGAGTTTCGGTGTTCTCGTAAAGATAAGTTATTTTAGATTATAAAACATATAGATTAGTACTGATTACGTGGTAAATAAGTGTATTAGTGTGCCGTTTAAGTGTACCATTAAAGGTTTCATTTTTCTTTACGTAATATAGCAGAAAACGCGAAATGACCGTACAGTCGTATTTTCTGTTTACGTTCTGCTGCAGCAAATCTATAGAATTTCGTTTAGTTGTTCCTTGCTCTCTCCAGCAATTTAACTTAGCGTACCTCTTCATTATTTAAGTAGCATTTCCGGAAAGAAGCGTAAAGTTTAACTTGTTGTTTCAGAAACTTTGCACTTTTGTTTTTGTTTACACACAGTTGCGTATAGGCCAAATTTGTGTAACCATATTTTCGTGTTTATCTGTAATTTAACTGACATATCCTTAATAAACTATTACGTTTATCATGAGTGAAAAGTGCTTGACTTGCCATAGAATTGTTAGGTCGGGGCTTTGGTGTGATGGCTGCTGTAGTTTTTTCCATGTTGGTGACTGTAGTGGCGTGGGAAAAGGGGAAGTAAATGAGACTCATCAGTGGTTGTGTAGGATTTGTAGTAGAGATAGGAAGATACTGGAACAGGAGGGGAAAATTGCTGCCCTTCAGGCTGAGTTAGACAAGCCCAGGGGAGATCTTGACAGGTTAAGGAGGGAGAAGGGTAAAGAGAGGTGGGAAGTGGCAACAGGCAACAGGAGGAACAGGCCTAGAACTTTGTCTGACAGCTTTATGGTGAATGTGGAAAATAGATTTGACCTGTTGCTTCAGTTATAAGCTGGTGAGCCTCAAGCAGTTACAGGTGTAGACAGGGCACAACAAACTTTCAGCAGCAAATTGAAAAGTAAGAATGTAGGGAAATCCGTAAAGAGAAAGAAAGTGTTGTTGTTAGGTAGTTCCCATGGAAGAGGTGTTGGCCAACTCTTGCTGGATGAACTAGGATCAGAATACCAGGTCACCAATTTTTTTAAACTTAGTGCTGGTCTGGAGCAGGTGACAAAGGATTTAGGATCACTTTGCAAAGATTTCACTAAGGAAGACACCGCGGTTATAGTGGGTGGGGCAGGTAACAGTATTGACAGAGATCCTGGGTACAGTATAGAGTGTGACCTGGCGAAGATTGCATCAGCATCGAAGCATACCAGTGTTGAGTTTGTATCTGTTCTTGGGCGCCATGACCGACCTCATTTGAACTCTTCTGTCAAGAGAGTTAATTTGGAGCTGGAACGGCTGCTCATGTCGGGTGCGGGGTCACACATTGGTGTGGTTCATGTTGATTCTATCAGTAGGTGGGATTATACTAGGCATGGCCTTCACCTCAACAGGAAGGGGAAGGGTAAATTGGCTGGGGAAATAGCAGGAAAGTTAAAGGGGGGAGGCACTGTCATGAGTGGTAAAATACCAGTGGTTATAGGATTCAGAAAAGACCCTTTTTTAGGGTAGGGAGAACAGAAAAAAAGCAAATTTGAAGAGAGGTTAGAACTGAGACAAACCTTCAGTTTGAAAAAGAAATCGAAAAACATAATTCCAGCTTATTACTTCAGCATAAACAGCCATTGGTTAAGAATTTTCAACTGTCAGCAGATATTTTAACTCCACCCAATTTTAACCCAGTCAATGTGAAATGTCAGCTATCTTTATTGCATCAAAATATACGAGGACTGAGAAATAAAATTAATGATTTAACTATCTGCATAGATGAATTAGAGTCTTCAAACCCAGCTGACATAATCTGCCTCTCAGAACATCATGTGACCACTGGTATAGAACTTTTAAGTGTTACAGGGTTTAGGTTAGCATCTCACTTTTGTAGATCAGAAATGGAGAAAGGAGGAGTTGCCACATTCATCAGGAACTGTCATAAATTTAAGAACATAGACATTCATAAATTTTGCCTGGAACAGCATATGGAAGCATGTGCAACAGAATTAGATTTTCACAAAAACGTTAATCTGTTTGTAAACCACCTTGAAGCTGTACTGGCCCATTTAACAACCAAAAACAAATAAATAGTGGTTGCTGGTGATTTCAATGTAAATTTCCTTAAAGACTCTCCCAATAAGAACTTATTTGAGTTAGTAACACTACCATTCAACTTAATTCCCACATTAAAGTTCCCCACTAGGATAGCAACTTGCTCACAAACAGCCATTGATATTATCTTTATAGAAAAGTCCAATGAACAAAATTATATTACAAAACCAATAGTCAATGGCCTCTCAGACCATGACATGCAGTTCCTTCTGTTAAATGTTAATACTGAACAGGATATAAAATCTGTTAAATCTGAGCTCAAGAGGGTAATCAGTAAGCCAAAAATTGATTATTTTAGGACACTCCTCAGAGACATTCACTGGACTCATGTTTACAGTGCTCATGGCATGAATGAAAAATATAACATTTTTGCTAATAAAGTGCTTACCTTATTTGAACACTGCTTTCCCCCAAAACTTACCAAGGTTAGAGCAAAGTCTACAAAGAAGCCATGGATGTCAAAGCAAATATATTACAAGGAAAAGATAGTCATATCAGATAACAAAATAAAGACAATATGGGATATAGTGAAGGAGGAGACCGGTAGAACCAGACATGAAGAGGAACAAATAGCATTAAGAGTAAATGATACATTGGTGACAGTTGTGTATAGTGTTGCAGAACTTTTATAACAAACATTTTATAACTGTTACTGAAAAGATGGGGTTGTCAGGTTCGGTAGATGCTGCTATGGATTACCTTACACCAGACATTTCAAGTAACTTCCATAATATGAATTTGACCCTCACTACCCCAACAGAAATAATGTCCATCATAAAATCTTTAAAATCAAAAACATCTAGTGGGTATGATGAAATATCAACAAAGATAATTAAAGAATGTGATTCTGAGCTAAGTAACATATTAAGCTATCTGTGTAACCAGTCGTTTATCAGTGGAATATTTCCTGAATGGCTGAAATATGCTGAAGTTAAGCCACTGTTTAAGAAGGGAGATAAAGAAATAGCATCAAATTTCCGACCAATTTCACTGTTGCCAGCATTCTCAAAAATTTTCGAAAAAGTAATGTACAGTCGTCTTTATAACCATCTTATCTCAAATAACATACTGTCAAAGTCACAGTTTGGATTTCTAAAAGGTTCTGATATTGAGAAGGCTATCTACACTTACAGTGAAAATGTGCTTAATTCATTAGGCAAAAAATTGCAGGCAACTGGTATATTTTGTGACCTGTCAAAGGCATTTAACTGTGTAAATCACAATATCCTTTTAAGTAAACTAGAATATTATAGTGTAACAGGAAATGCTGCAAAATGGTTCAAATCTTATATCTCTGGCAGGAAACAAAGGGTGTTATTAGGAAAGAGACATGTATCAAGCTATCAGGCATCATCCAACTGGGAACTAATTACACATGGGGTCCCACAAGGTTCCATTTTGGGGCCCTTACTTTTCCTTGTGTATATCAATGACCTTTCATCAGTAACATTACCAGATGCCAAGTTTGTTTTGTTTGCCGATGATACAAACATTGCAATAAATAGCAAATCAAGTGTAGTCTTAGAAAGATCAGCCAATAAAATATTTGTGGACATTAATCACTGGTTCCTAGTCAATTCTTTGTCACTAAACTTTGAAAAAACACACTACATGCAGTTCAGAACTTGTAAGGGGTGTCCCAAGAGTATATGTCTAACATACAATGACAAGAAGATAGAAGAAGTGGACAGTGTTAAATTCTTGGGATTACAGCTTGATAATAAATTCAACTGGGAGGAGCACACCACAGAATTGCTGAAGCGTCTTAACAAATCTCTGTTTGCAATGCGAATTTTGTCAGACATATGGGATATAAAACTGAAAAAGCTGGCATACTATGCTTACTTTCATTCCATAATGTCATATGGGATTATTTTTTGGGGTAATTCATCAAGCCAAGCTAAAGTTTTCTGGGCACAAAAACGTGCAGGAAGAGTTATATGTGGTGTGAACTCAAGAACATCCTGCAGAAGCCTGTTTAGGGAACTAGGGATACTAACTACAGCTTCCCAATATATTTATTCCTTAATGAAATTTGTCATTAAAAATATATCACTTTTTCAAACCAACAGCTCAATTCATGGAATCAATACTAGAAATAAGAATAATCTTCACAAGGATTTAAAGTCACTTAGTCTTGTACAAAAAGTTGTGCATTATTCAGGAACACACACTTTCAACAACTTGCCAGCAGCCATAAAAAGCTTAACAACCAATGAAATTCAGTTTAAGAGAAGCCTAAAGGATTTATTGGTGGCCAACTCCTTCTACTCCATTGATGAATTTCTTAGTAAAACCAACTGATTTGTATATAAGTACAACATAACTTCTGCACAATTTCAGTGCAGTAATGTGTTCACTGAAAATGTGTGTGTGTGTGTGTGTGTGTGTGTGTGTGTAAAAGTATAATCTAACTCCTGCACCATTTCAGTGCAGTAATGTGTTCATTGTAAATAAGTATTACAGTAGTTGTATTACATGTTTATTACCTTATAAATAAATAAAAAACTTTTTTATTTTAAATTCAGTGCATTATTATTTGTAAAATGACTCTTAGTGTTCATTAAAAAATGACGATCATTCCACTTGGGACCTGTGGTATGGTACATTAGCTTATTTGTTTTAGTTGTATATATTTGTCATGTATTGTTGTTTTTCTGACATGTTCCACATCCTGGAGGACCTCCTCACTACGAATCAATTGGAATGAAAGTAAATCTAATCTAATCTAAAAAAGTTCCTAAATGCAATGTAACATACACCGTACAGTTAAAAGGAAGTCGCGCTTGATCAAGGTCCGCGTCACCTTCCATTTTTAACCAGACATACCGTCTGAGAAAGGAAAGAAATAAAAATAATGAATGTCAAATAACAAGAAGGAAAAGACAGTAATAGAGACAAGAGTATGTAAAATGGAGAGGGCCTTTCAGGTACAAAAAACATGTATATTAAAAAATCTTTGTCTTGGAACACAAAACTGAGACAGTATGAAACAGTGGTAAGACCAGAAACGCTCTTTGCTGCAGAAACTCTTAAATTAACCGCGAAGGGAGAGATTGAAAGATTATAAAATTTGAAAGAAAACTCTTCAAGAAAATACGAGGACGCGCAAATTAGGAACCAATTCAGAAGCATGTATGAAAGTTGAAAAGGCAACGCATGTAATGAGAAAAAAAGAGATCGGATTATCTGGGCACATATGCAGGATTAATAATCACAGAATAAATAAACAAATCTTTCAGTTACCAAGCAATTGCAAATCTAAAATCACGTAGCTGAGAGATACAGGGATACGGAAAATGGAGGAGTCAATTTGGACGCAATGGCAAACGGAACAGTTTTTATGGAATCGACAGGATCTCAGGACTGAAAAATATCAAGAATTTGAAGCAATTGGACACAAGAAGAAACAACAACATCGAACAACGAAAGAAGTATGTGCCCAAAGGGAGTTCCTGTTGAAAGCAAAGAAGCAGAAACAATAATGATTTATAGTGCCCTCCAAAAAGGATATTTGGAATAAAGAACAACAATACTCAGTGAAGGAAGGAGCTACACAAATTTTTGGAACGAATGTTTTGCAGATAATGCTTCCAATTGAATACAATATACGGCTGTAAATTTTGCACGAAATAGTCATTTGGAGTAGTAGTGTTGGTGCTGCATACTATTTGTAACTGTCGCTCAAAGCGCATGTTACATATAGTCTCGTTCCGACGGTCACTTAACCTTACTTCCACTAGTTTTAATTCGTCAAACGAGCAGCAGTGCTATCTTAAACGACTTTTTATGAAGTAGGAAATAGAATTCCTTTAAGCACTGATTTAGAGGATTTATTTTCTTTCTTAGTATATGCGTTCAGCAGTTGCACACTTTAAAGGAACTTCACACCGAACGTCACGAAATTACTTTTGAACACATAATACTGCAGCAGTATGATTTCAGCAGCAATAGAGGAACGTGAATAAGAGCTACGACTTAACAAGTAAAGTTAGGCGTGATTTACGGCTCTAGCATTTAATAAGACTTGCTGCGAGTAATAAAAGTTTCAGCGTAGCTTTAGAACCCTAAAAGCATTCTTGGGTACCACAACAAAAAGTATACACTGCTACACTGGAAGTTTGCATGTTACCTTCAGCTGATACTGTGACCGTATAGAAAGGATAGAAAATAGTTCACGAAGATGGGACGTTAATACCGTTGGGAGCGTTACAGCCTTTTACAGCCTAGATGCTGATACTTGTGAAACAGCAATTACCCAACTTACGTTCCTAAAAGAGCAAGAACTTCGATGATTATGATGTCTTGCAAATTTCTTTCGAATTCATAGCATCGCACTTGCTGTCAAAAATGTAAAAAAAGAAACATATTTACGACTTACCTATTTCTTCTCGATGTTATTTCTAGTGAGATTTGACAGTTGCTGAGAGGAGTCTTGTAAACTATGTGCGTTCGTTAATGAGTAGCAGATATGCCATTAACCCCAAAGCAGCGATTCTATACTAAGAAACACGTTTGCTTTACGGGTGTTTGAAGTTGATGAATCATCGATTTCAACGAGGATATCTAAACAGTGATGACCGATAATAACCGATCTTAAAATGTTGATTTTGCTTCCATTTTAGGTTTATGTGGAACTGGCTTATAGATCAACACATCACTTACAAATGATACAGTATTCATTAACGAGTAACTACAGCACTAATAAGTATTACATATACTTTCCTATTTACTTTAACCCGAAGAGGTAATGTGAAGATTTTGTTGAACTACTTGTATGTTAGGATCATCTTGACCCAAGTTAAAAATAAAATAAACTGTTTTATGGAATATTTCGTCGTTACATCAACGAACATGTACATATTAAAAACTTAAATACACGGTATTGATTCACCACAGTAATTCTTATTTTTTAGTTCGTTATGAGCTGGCTTTCGGGCCTACTCAGATAACTTAAGACTAAACAGATAGGCTACATAACTTCAGCGAGGGTTCATAAGCGTACAAAGATTGCAAAAATATTTGATCTTTTACAACTATATACCTATACAAAAACACAAATATAATAAAACTCACTAATAAACTATAAACAGAAAAATATTACATTACTTTATACTCAGAGATTAAAATTATGTGAATGTATAAGCCAAAAACGTTGTACAAGTCAATATTGTCATAGCCTGCTGTGTTATACAGGGTGAGTCACCTAACGTTACCGCTGGATATATTTCGTAAACCACATCAAGTACTGACGAACCGATTCCACAGACCGAACGTGAGGAGAGGGGCTAGTGTGATTGTTTAATACAAATCATACAAAAATGCACGAAAGTATGTTTTTTAACACAAACCTACGTTTTTTTAAATGAAACCCCGTTAGTTTTGTTAGCACATCTGAATATATAAAGAAATAAGTAATCAGTGCCGTTTGTTGCATTGTAAAATGTTAATTACATCCGGAGATATTGTAGCCTAAAGTTGACGCTTGAGTACCACTCCTCCGCTGTTCGATCGTGTGTATCGGAGAACACTGCAACATACATCGCGTTTCTATAGAATGATCTGCCAATGTTGCTCGAAAATGTCCCACTGGAAACGCGTCGACGTATGTGGTATCAGCATGATGGTGCACATGCACATTCCGCAATTAACACTAGGCTGACTCTTGACAGGATGTTCGACGGGCGTTTCATAGGACGTGGAGGACGCATAAATTGGCCAGCCAGTTCTCCTGATCTTACACCTCTGGACTTCTTTCTGTGGGGTACGTTGAAGGGGAATGTGTACCGTGATGTACCTACAACCCCAGAGGATATGAAACAACGTATTGTGGCAGCCTGCGGCGACATTACACCAGATGAACTGCTGCGTGTACGACATTCATTACGCCAGAGATTGCAATTGTGTGCAGCAAATGATGGCCACCACATTGAACATCTATTGGGCTGATATGTCGGGACACACTCTAGTCCACTCCGTAATTGAAAACGGAAACCACGTGTGTACGTGTACCTCACCTCTCATGGTAACGTACATGTGCGTCAGTGAAAAAGACCAATGAAAAGGTGTTAGCATGTGGACGTAATGTGCTGTTCCAGTCTCTTCTGTACCTAAGGTCCATCACCGTTCCCTTTGGATCCCTACTTAATTCGGTGCTCTCCGATACACACGATCGAACAGCGGAGCAGTGGTACTGAAGCGTCAACTCTAGGTTACAATATTTCCGGATGTAATTAACATTTTACAATGCAACAAACGGCACTGATTACGTATTTGTTTATATGTTCAGATGTGCTAACAAAACTAACGGGGTTCCATTTAAAAAAACGTAGGTTTGTGTTAAAAAACATACTTCCGTGCACTTTTGTATGGTTTGTATTAAACAATTACACTAGCCCCTCTCCTCACGTTCGGTCTGTGGAATCGGTTCGTCAGTATTTGATGTGGTTTACGAAATATATCCAGCGGTAACGTTAGGTGACTCACCCTGTATATACAAAATAAATGGTGAATGTGATGAAAAGGTCGAAAAAGTGGGGGGGGGGGGGGGTGGAGGAAGGCAAAGGGGAGAAAGAAGCGTGTAGAATGTGCTTGTGAAACAATATAATCATGAGAAAGCTTATTAACTGGCTGCTGATACTTTAGTAAAGGTGAACGATGAAACTCTGTTTCGTCATTAAGGGTTAGATCAAGATTCTTTGATTGGTAGTTATTAATAGCCAGAATTTCGAGTAAAGCTAGTTTTCTGCTTTTAGTTCTTCTATGGAGAACATCGCATGTAATTAACAACAGAGACATTCATTCAGGGCATATTCAGAAAACTTGGTATATTTATTTGAGTCTCCAACTCCTTTTATGCACAGCTGTCTAATAGTTGTACCTGACTGACTGACATATGATTTGCTGCACAGATTACAGGGTACCATATAAATTTCGCTCAGTTCTAAGTGATGGAATATTTTCTTTACTGTCGAACAGAATGTGGGTAATAGTATTCCCAGTCAAATGAAACCGTATTGTTCCAGAGAACTTTTCAAGTCTCTAGTGTAGACTGAAGCGACGACTGAAAATTTGTACCATGGCCGGGATTCGAACCCGGGTCTCCCAATCAGTAGGCATATACACTCCTGGAAATTGAAATAAGAACACCGTGAATTCATTGTCCCAGGAAGAGGAAACTTTATTGACACATTCCTGGGGGTCAGATACATCACATGATCACATTGACAGAACCACAGGCACATAGACACAGGCAACAGAGCATGCACAATGTCGGCACTAGTACAGTGTATATCCACCTTTCGCAGCAATGCAGGCTGCTATTCTCCCATGGAGACGATCGTAGAGATGCTGGATGTAGTCCTGTGGAACGGCTTGCCATGCTATTTCCACCTGGCGCCTCAGTTGGACCAGCGTTCGTGCTGGACGTGCAGACCGCGTGAGACGACGCTTCATCCAGTCCCAAACATGCTCAATGAGGGACAGATCCGGAGATCTTGCTGGCCAGGGTAGTTGACTTACACCTTCTAGAGTACGTTGGGTGGCACGGGATACATGCGGACATGCATTGTCCTGTTGGAACAGCAAGTTCCCTTGCCGGTCTAGGAATGGTAGAACGATGGGTTCGATGACGGTTTGGATGTACCGTGCACTATTCAGTGTCCCCTCGACGATCACCAGTGGTTTACGGCCAGTGTAGGAGATCGCTCCCCACACCATGATGCCGGGTGTTGGCCCTGTGTGCCTCGGTCGTATGCAGTCCTGATTGTGGCGCTCATCTGCACGGCGCCAAACACGCATACGACCATCATTGGCACCAAGGCAGAAGCGACTCTCATCGCTGAAGACGACACATCTCCATTCGTCCCTCCATTCACGCCTGTCGCGACACCACTGGAGGCGGGCTGCACGATGTTGGGGCGTGAGCGGAAGACGGCCTAACGGTGTGCGGGACCGTAGCCCAGCTTCATGGAGACGGTTGCGAATGGTCCTCGCCGATACCCCAGGAGCAACAGTGTCCCTAATTTGCTGGGAAGTGGCGGTGCGGTCCCCTACGGCACTGCGTAGGATCCTACGGTCTTGGCGTGCATCCGTGCGTCGCTGCGGTCCGGTCCCAGGTCGACGGGCACGTGCACCTTCCGCCGACCACTGGCGACAACATCGATGTACTGTGGAGACCTTACGCCCCTCGTGTTGAGCAATTCGGCGGTACGTCCACCCGGCCTCCCGCATGCCCACTATACGCCCTCGCTCAAAGTCCGTCAACTGCACATACGGTTCACGTCCACGCTGTCGCGGCATGCCACCAGTGTTAAAGACTGCGATGGAGCTCCGTATGCCACGGCAAACTGGCTGACACTGACGGCGGCGGTGCACAAATGCTGCGCAGCTAGCGCCATTCGACGGCCAACACCGCGGTTCCTGGTGTGTCCGCTGTGCCGTGCGTGTTATCATTGCTTGTACAGCCCTCTCGCAGTGTCCGGAGCAAGTATGGTGGGTCTGACACACCGGTGTCAATGTGTTCTTTTTTCCATTTCCAGGAGTGTATGTGCTAACCACAAGGCCACCCTTTTCGAGTTTAGGAGGAATACCAAGTGAGCTGAAGAGTGAATGGGAATTTCGAGTGAAGGGGGAGACATGCTACAGTAGTGGAAAATTGTAAAATTGTGGTAAGTTCCTATGGGACTGCTGAGTTCATCGGTCCCTAGGCTTACACACTACTTAACCTAACTTAGACAACATACACGCACACACACATACACACGCTCGCACACACACACACACACACACACACACACACACACACACACACACACACATGCCCGAGGGAGGACTCGGAACCTCTGGCGGGAGGGAGCCGAGCGAACCGTGGCAAGGCGTCTGAGACCACGCGGCTACAGCACGCGGCCCAGCCTGCTACAGTAGTCCGTGAAGTTGTGCAGAACTAGTCTGCCAGGGTGTCGTAGTGGTTAGCGCATCTCCCCAGTGAACAGGAGATCCAGGATCACATCCCGGCCAAGGTACAAATTTTCATTCGTCGCTACAGTCTGCATACACTCAGTATTCCGAGTATGAAAAGGCTGGAGCATATTTTCTGGATGCTAGTTTGCTGATTTTAGGGGCAGTGAAATGAAAAGGAGACAGATGGGAAAAAGTAAGTTACGCTTTCATTATTTCAGAAGAAAGCTTAATAATTGTTAATACATATACTCCACTTACCAGACGAGACGGTCAATGCCTTCATGGAAAAATGTTTCGTGCAACCCACGGAATCAAGATTGTATCCAGGCGTGTGCATGTCTCCGTCCAAAGACGTGCCCACGCCTGGATACAGCCATGATTGCGTCTTCCTCCGAAGGAAATCGACCGCCACGAATGTCTTTCTTCAGGGCTCGAAAAATATGGAAATCCTATGGGATGAGACCAGGACTGTACGGAGGATGTGTAACGGCTTCGCAATGAAACTTGCGAAGCATAGTCGAAACAACCTCGGCAACATGTTTGCCGGCAAGCCACAATACACTGATGAGCCAAAACCTTATGAACACCCGGTGGCGTTGCGGGCACGTGATGCGGTAACAAAATTATGTAAGCAGAAAAGACACGGTCGGGGTATCACCTTAGCAAAGATATGGACTGCAAATGGGAAAATCCATTGAGATACTTTGACAAAGGAAGGATTATTATTACGCAGAAGCTGTGAACGAGTACCTCGAAAACGGCGAAGCTGATCGAATGTTCACGTGCTGCTGTAGCGAGCACCTATGGAAAGCTAAATTGTTGAACGTCCACGAGTCTTTACAGAACGTGGGGCTCAGAGAGGCTTTTCTGCTCTGTAAAGTAGAACAGATGGGGATCAGCAGCATCTCTGTCGAAAGAGCACAGTGCTGGAGCACGCGGGCACATCTTTCATTGTACATTGTTGAACAGCGAGAACTGCAGTTCACGTGTTGATCCAACTACATCATCAATTGCGATTGCAGTGGGCACGGAACCATGGGGGATTCGACCGTCGATCAATGGAGATGGTGTATCACGTTTTTGCTAGGAGTCAATATTGGCATAGACTGCTATCTTACCTATAAAAAACTCAATGGTGAATGTGATGAACAGGCCGAAAAAGTGCGGGAAGTGGGGGTGAGGCGGAGGAAGGAGGGCAAAGGGGAGAAAAAAGTGTGTAGAATGCCTAATGGTCGTTTCCACAAAGGCCGTCATAGAGGTGGACGGCGGCTCACAACATACAGCGCGCCTCGGACGCAGGCTTATGGGAGCGGTGATGTGCTGCATTTGCATTGGACCTGCGGTAGGAATCGAAGACATGCTGACAACGGCGAACCAGGTGGAATCTCTTCATGCTTGATGTCTTCCCCGACGGCGACGTCATCTTTCAGCAGTATATTTTTCCGCGTTTCTGGGCGATAACCGTGCTACGGTGGTTAGAAGAACGTTATACGAGGGGCGTTTGAAAAGTCCGCGCAAAAATAAAAACTGCTTACATGTTTGGGGTAAGCCTTTTTTATTTTTCGACATAGTCTCCTTTTAGACTTATACACTTCCTCCAACGTTGTTCTAATTTGTTGATCCCTTCCAAATAATAGGAACTGTCCAAGTCTGCAAACTACCTATTAGTTGCTGCAATCACTTCCTTGTCTGAATAGAATCTTTGTCCCGCCATCCATTTCCTCAATTTGGGGGACAAATAGCAGTCCGAGGACACCAAGTCTGGAGAGCAGGGGGGATGTGAAACGAGTTGAAATCCTATCTCCACTAATTTTGCGATCACAACAGCTGAGAAGTGTGCTGGTGCACTGTCGTGATGGAAAAGGACTTTTTTGCGGTCCAATCGCCGGCGTTTTTCTTGCAGCTCGATTTTCAGATGGTTCAAATTGTGATGAATAATATGCACCGGTAATAGTTTTACCCTTTCCCAGATAGTCGATGAGGATTATCCCTTGCGAATGCCAAAACACAGTCGCCATAACCTTTCCGGTCGAAAGAATGGTCCTCGCCCTTTTTTCGTGCAGATTCTTCATGGGTAGCCCATTGTATAGATTGTTCTTTGGTCTCTGAAGTATAGTGGTGTATCCATGTTTCATCCACAATGACGAAACGACGCTTAAAGTCCTGCGTATTCACCCTGAATAGTTGCAAACCATCCTTCACACAATTCCATTTTTGATCAAGCGTGAGTAATCGCGGAACCCATCCTGTGGATAACTTTCTCATGTCCAAATGTTTATGAAAAATATCATTTACCCGTTTATTCGAGATGCGTACAGCACTAGCAATCTCACGCACCTTAACTCGTCTGTCATCCATCACCATATCATGGATTTTGTCAAAGATTTCTGGCGTCGTAACGTCCACAGGGCGTCCAGAATGTTCAGCATTACTTGTGCCCATATGGCCACTCCGAAAATTTTGAAACCACTTATAAACTGTTCTAATCGAAGGTGCAGAGTCACCGTAATGTTTACCAAGCTTCTCTTTAGTCTCTTGAGGCGTTTTGCCTTTCATAAAATAATGTTTAATCACCAAACGAAATTATTTTTCGTCCATTTTTTGACAATCACTCGACTTTCTTGATTCACGCGAATGCCAAACACAAAGAAATAGACCAATATAGCTGAAACTTGGTGTGCGTTCTTTGCAGAGATACTACTAACTAAACATGACCTCGATACTCGCCGGCGGTGCCAGCTGTCGAACATTGCACAGACTTTTCAAACGACCCTCGTAGTGAACTCACGTTGGTGTTTCGGCGACCACATTCGCCTGATGTGAATCCTGTGAAACACCTGTGGGTCGCTATAAGGCGCCGGCACCGCGTGCGCATATAGCGGCCCGTTTTTGTTGTTGTTGTTGTTGTTGTTGTGGTGGTGGTCTTCAGTCCTGAGACTGGTTTGATGCAGCTCTCCATGCTACTCTATCCTGTGCAAGCTTCTTCATCTTCCAGTACGTACTGCAGCCTACATCCTTCTGAATCTGCTTAGTGTATTCATCTCTTTGTCTCCCTCTACGATTTTTACCCTCCACGGTGCCCTCCAGTACCAAATTATTTATTTATTTAAGCGAATGACATTACCTGTGCGTAGATAGCTAACGCCACACACCTCCACAAATCTACCAACAAATTATCGACTCCCTGATATGCTGAAGTGATGTATTTTGCCGGAAACTAGCAAGCTACGAGGTGCATTCAAGTTCTAAGGCCTCCGATTTTTTTTCTAATTAACTACTCAACCGAAATCGATGAAACTGGCGTTACTTCTCGACGTAATCGCCCTGCGGACGTACACATTTTACACTACGCTGACGCCATGATTCCATGGCAGCGGTGAAGGCTTCTTTAGGAATCTGTTTTGACCACTGGAAAATCGCTGAGGCAATAGCAGCACGGCTGGTGAATGTGCGGCCACGGAGAGTGTCTTTCATTGTTGGAAAAAGCCAAAAGTCACTAGGAGCCAGGTCAGGTGAGTAGGGAGCATGAGGAATCACTTCAAAGCTGTTATCACGAAGAAACTGTTGCGTAACGTTAGCTCCATGTGCGGGTGCGTTGTCTTGGTGAAACAGCACACGCGCAGCCCTTCCCGGACGTTTTTGTTGCAGTGCAGGAAGGAATTTGTTCTTCAAAATATTTTCGTAGGATGCACCTGTTACCGTAGTGCCCTTTGGAACGCAATGGGTAAGGATTACGCCCTCGATGTCCCAGAACATAGACACCATCATTTTTTCAGCACTGGCGGTTACCTGAAATGTTTTTGGTGGCAGTGAATCTGTGTGCTTCCGTTGAGCTGACTGGCGCTTTGTTTCTCGATTGAAAAATGGCATCCACGTCTCATCCATTGTCACAACCGACGAAAAGAAAGTCCCATTCATGCTGTCGTTGCGCGTCAACATTGCTTGGCAACATGCCACACGGGCAGCCATGTGGTCGTCCGTCAGCATTCGTGGCTCCCACCTGGATGACACTTTTCGCATTTACAGGTCGTCATGCAGGATTGTGTGCACAGAACCCACAGAAATTCCAACTCGGGAGGCGTTCTGTTCAACAGTCATTCGGCGATCCCCCAAAATAATTCTCTCCACTTTCTCAATCATGTCGTCAGACTGGCTTGTGCGAGCCCGAGGTTGTTTCAGTTTGTTGTCACACGATGTTCTGCCTTCATTAAACTGTCGGACCCACGAACGCACTTTCGACACATCCATAACTCCATCACCACATGTCTTCTTCAACTGTCGATGAATTTCAATTGGTTTCACACCACGCAAATTCAGAAAACGAATGATTGCACGCTGTTCAAGTAAGGAAAACGTCGCCATTTTAAGTATTTAAAACAGTTCTCATTCTCACCGCTGGCGGTAAAATTCCATCTGCCGTACGGTGCTGCCATCTCTGGGACGTATTGACAATGAACGCGGCCTCGTTTTAAAACAATCCGCATGTTTCTGTCTCTTTCCAGTCTGGAGAAAAAAAATCGGAGACCTTAGAACTTGAATGCACCTCGTATCAAGCTGATTACTAACTCTTTGGCCCATCAGCGTATGTCGCATGGTGGAGTATATCTTGTACCACCGCTAGTCATTCCCTTTCCTCTTTCATTCGAAAATGGAGCGAAGGAAAAACGACTGTCTACATGCTTCGATATGAGCTGTTGTTTCTCTTGTCACAGTACCCTCAAACTTCAAACGTAATGTAATAAACCAGTTGTCTACTCCATTTGCCTTGCTGCAATTGAAAAATGGTCCATGCAACGAAACTAGGATTGAATGCTGAATGTTTTCTGATTTCACACTATCACAAATACATTCACAAAGAAACATGACTCTGCTAAAAAGGCATTTGTTGCGGCATGACAGTAAGAGCTTGTTTCTCGTTCATGAACTGTGGAGTTATACTGCGAAACGTTCTATGAATTGTGCTGTTCGTCTACGATAGAAATATAATAGATTATGTATCCATTAGGCAAACGTCATGTGAAGGTCCACATCGTCCGCCTTGGTTGTTGCGGAGTCAGTGCGGCAGACTGTTAACCGAAGAGGCTCGGGTTTGATTTCCGGTCAGGTTGGAGCTTTGCCTCCGCTCTGTAACTCGGTGTTGTGTTATCGTTTATCTTCGTACTGTCATCGGCGATTTCTGCGCATCAGTTTCTCGATTTCCAAGACATGGTCGATTGTGGTCGGACAAATTAGGAACAAGCGAGGCACTACCGACGCCAAGTTTTGATCGCTCAAACATCTTAATAATTGTGACTGACTATTGTCTACGTATCTTAGATTGAATAAGGAACAGTTTCTTCAAAATCGATCAAAAAGTCTGCTACAGACGTGTCATTGCACACCGCAAGACGAAAAAAGCGGCACAGTTCAGGTGCAGCAGCACGAAAATGTCCTTAAGCCCGTCTCACACGGAGCAAGGTTCGCCGCAAGTTTGCGAGATGGCGTGCATGCTCGCCGGCTTGCAGGGAAGAGAGCCGGCTATCTTCCATGTCGAAGCTCTCCCACGGTGCAAGATCGGCAGCTAGCTGTGTTTTTTTTTTTTTTTTTGTTTTTTTTTACAATTTTGGTAAACATTTTCGGAATACAGTGATCAATAGATTATTATATTTTGACTAAAGTTCAGTCTTGATCACACCATTTATGTTTCAATGATATAGGTAACCGGTTTCGGTTATTTTTACACAACCATCATCGGACCCATGGCTCCCTTAGGATGGTAGGCGGAGCTCTCCTCAGCTGCTACGAAGTCAACTGACTTCGTAGCAGCTGAGGAGAGCTCCGCCTACGATCCTAAGGGAGCCATGGGTCTGATGATGGTTACGTAAAAATAACCGAAACCGGTTACCTATATCATTGAAACATAGATGTTGTGATCAAGACTGAAATTTAGTCAAAATATAGTTGTGTTGTGATCGGCTGCATGTTGTATCGAACGAAGATGGCTGCTTCAGGTACAGATGTTCAGAGCAAACTGCCGTTATTAGCTGTTTTGGCGCTAAACAATGCAGAAATGCATGCAAATGAGAGAAGAAGAAAGAAAGAATTGACGAAAAACTGTATTAAGAGGAGAAACGCTGGAAAAGGTGTTCTCTCCATGCTTCATAAAGAGTTGAGATTAGTTAGCGTAACACCTATTTTTGTTTGAAAAGTATCACCATTTCATTACTGTTTGACTTTATAAATATACCAATAATGACTGTTATATACGACTTTATTTTATAGGATAGAAGATCATACATCCTTTGCAAATTTTATACGTATGGATATGGTCGAAGAAGACACACACGTCACTTGCAACTCTTCCGAGTGCTTCTGCACGCAAGTGTTTATTATAATAGTTTGCGCTTTTCATGACGTACGGACACTGTTCTTCCCTATAAGTACATATCAATGCTCCAATCGCTTCCTTGGACCACTGCGGTGCCATTATTTAATAATTCTAAGAACTTCCTACCGCACCTCACAACAGCAGAAAAGCGACTATCAACAAAGGCTTCCCGCCCAAGCTTTCCGCGACTGACGTCACAAACGAAACGTCTCATGATTGGCCAACGCAGGTGGCACGCAGGGAACCTCACAAGAAAAATAGCACCGGACCTATCCTGGAAATCTTACAAGGTTCCCAGCAAGGTAGCCCGCTAGCAGACGACGGAGCCCGCAAGGTAGCCGTCGCGCGAGCCAGCTCGGAAACTTACAACGAATCTTGCTCCGTGTGAGACGGGCTTTAGCAATGTTTTGAGCAGTGGAAAAAATGAATTTGGAGGTTTCTGGGGTGAAATGGATAACTCTTAAGATAGCCATGATTTAATGAGCATAATCTATAATTACGCTAATTGGCAGCATCAGTACTCAACATTTCCTAGCGGTAGGGAGTGACGCGTCTGTAAGTAAACACTGCTTCATCATTACTGAAAGCTGACTGATTTTGGTAAAGCTTGTTACATCGAAACACAGGCGCTGTCTTTCCTATCAGCGACCAGCTTTATTGTGTTGAGCACATGCAATCTCTTCTCTTTGTCGTAAGAGTTTTCGCTATTAGGTTTACTTTACCCAAAAGGCAGGTATAATGTGGAGCCAGGAGCGCTAGTTACTATACAAGAGTTGGCTCACGTTCAAGCGAAACCTCCTTTGTACGATGAAATCAAGAATACTGACGAGCACGTCAGTAAGTATCAGTAATAAAAGATGAACAGAAATTTAAAGAAATTCACAGACACTGAACTGTTTAAAATAATAACAGTTTGTTCATCATAGTCAGAAGTTCAATAAATATAGTGAGCCGCGCGGGATTAGCCGATTGGTCTAGGGCGCTGCAGTCATGGACTGTGCGGCTGGTCCCGGCGGAGGTTCGAGTCCTCCCTCGGGCATGGGTGTGTGTGTTTGTTCTTAGGATAATTTAGGTTAAGTAGTGTGTAAGCTTAGGGACTGAAGACCTTAGCAGTTAAGTCCCATAAGATTTCACCCACATTTGAACATTTGAATAAATACAGTGAACAGGAAGCTGATTCAGTATTTATGCAAACAAATGTGTTAAATATTCTGATAATAACAAAGGAATCCCACCGTCAGCTGACTGCAAGCATTACCGATAAAAGTTCCAAGTTAAGCTGCTTCCCCAAACAGTTACGTTGTATATCAGGCGCTCTACTTCACACGAAACTAAGTCAAGGTATGCGCTGAGACATGACCTACTCTACTCTGCTGTATCACTCTAAGTGTCGCAGTATTCTACAAACATTATAGTTCTGACTGACGACAAACTGTTCACACTATTAATTCAGCAACAGCTCCACAAAAATCAGTGGCACCACGGGTAGTACAGATTTCTGTGTCCAGCACTAACGCTATGCAGAAAAGTATTCAAAGTCCAGACTGACATGACGAATTCTGTCCGCACGATAACTTGCGGCTAACTTGCTACGCGTATGTCACAAACGTCGTTTTTAATTCAGCCTGGAGGGTAATGATTTCCAACGACAGCCCGCCATTTCTTTTCCTAGTTTCATCTTCGTGGCTCAGTGACATTCAATAATGACTCTCCATGTTTTCCTACAGCAAAAGTAACTTTTTTATTTAGCGGGCCGATCTTTAACAGTGAAGCTTCCTCAGAAGCGCTCTGACGATTTCAGTAAACGTATGATTCTCGGTCCCTTTGCAACTTCATAGTTTTGAAGTTACGTTAAAATAACGAAACCATTTACGACAAAAATAAGAAATATTTTACTGAGAAATTTATGTCACAAACCATATTAACTATAGCAAATACATACATGAGTCGTTATTAATGTTTACTCTGCTTTCCGTTGAGGCGTACAAATTTACTGTACAATAAATAGTACACCTGATAATTGCTAATTAGTGCACCATTCACCCCGAACGGATAAAACGCTTTGACGATGATTAAAATAAATCATTTATATAAAATAAATATGTCACACTGTATGATTTGGTTAGTTTTGCCGCTCAGTGTTTAATTTGATCTTACTTGACAAATTAAGTATATAAGTATTGCTTTCATACTACAATTTAATTTTCGGGTAGATATCGTCTACAGGTGGCACCAGCTTGTTGCATTGCTTTTTCCCTTTTCAACTAGGCCTCGTACATTTATGTAAAAAATAAATACAATGGAAAAAATTAATTAAATTTATATGAATCACATTTTAAAAGTCATTGTACAGTGTGGGTTACTCGTGAAATACAAGGGCATGCTGAAAAGTAATTTTTTATCTACACCTACATCTACATGGAAACTCTGAAAATCACATTTAAGTGCCTGGCAGAGGGTTCATTGACCCACCTTCACAATTTTCTATTATTCCAATCTCGTATAAGGCGCGGAAAAAATGAACACCTACTTCTTTCCGTAAGGGTTTTAATGATTTCCAGCCCAAATCCTGTATCATTACTGTGACACTCTCTCCCATATTTCTCGATAATATAAAACGTGCTGCCTTTCTTTGAACTTTTTCCATGTATTCCGTCAGTCCTATCTGGTAAGGATCCCACATCGCGCAGCAGTATTCTAAAAGAAAATTTAAAGCTTTTTAAATAAAACAAGCGTTATTAACATCCTACATCTTTATTCTTCGTGTCTACGTGCTTATTTCTCAACGTGATCACCCTGGAGACGAACATATTTTTCCCAAGGAGAGATGAGTTTGTTGAGACCACTACTGTAGAACTTTATTTTATTTTTCCTCGCAGAGCCGCAACCTCACCTCTGCTTGCACCACTTCATCACTATCACAGTGAAGTCCTCGAAAGTGTTGCGTACGTTTTGGAATCAGATGAAAATCGGATGTGGCCGAGCGGTTCTAAGAGCTACAGTGTGGAACCGCGCGACCGCTACGGTCGCAGGTTCGAATCCTGCCTCGGGCATGGATGTGTGTGATGTCCTTAGGTTAGTTAGGTTTAAGTAGTTCTAAGTTCTAGGGGACTGATGACCTCAGAAGTTAAGTCTCATAGTGCTCAGAGACATTTGAACCATTTGAACCAAAATCGGATGGTGCCAAGTGGAGACTGCATGAAGGATAATCGAGGACAGGGATGCCAAGGTATCGGGTTGTTGCAGATGTTGCAGAGCTTGTGTGTGTTCTGGTATTGCTATTCTGAAGGATAGGGTGCTCCATTTGAAAATCACACGCTGTTTCACACGCACCGACTGTTACGCTACACACCGCTATGTTACACGCTACAATTCAGAGCTCTCTAGCGGCAGAGGACTGCAAATATGTAGACATGAAGAATAAAGAAGCAATATCGTAAAAAGTATGTAGGCATCGTACTTTACTGACAAGGGAACCTCCCCATCACACCCCCCTCAGATTTAGTTATAAGTTGGCACAGTGGATAGGCCTTGAAAAACTGAACACAGATCGATCGAGAAAACAGGAAGAAGTTGTGTGGAACTATGAAAAAATAAGCAAAATGTACAAACTGAGAGGTCCATGCGCAAGGTAGGCAATATTAAGGACAATGTGAGCTCAGGAGTGCCGTGGTCCCGTGGTTAGCGTGAGGAACCGCAGAACGAGAGGTCCTCGGTTCAAGTCTTCCCTTGAATGAAAACTTTAACTTTATATTTTCAGTTTATGTGACAAACTCTTATGTTTTCATCACTTTTTTGGGAGTGATTATCACATCCACAAGAAAACCTAAATCGGGCAAGGTAGAAGAATCTTTTTACCCATTCGCCAAGTGTACTAGTTAGGTGGGTCGACAACATATTCTTGTCATGTGACGCACATGCTGTCACCAGTGTCGTATAGAATATATCAGACGTGTTTTCCTGTGGAGGAATCGGTTGACGTATGACCTTGCGATCAAATGTTTTCGGTTCCCATTGGAGAGGCACGTCCTTTCGTCATCTAATCGCACGGTTTTGCGGTGCGGTCGCAAAACACAGACACTAAACTTATTACAGTGAACAGAGACGTCAATGAACGAACGGACAGATCATAACTTTGCGAAAATAAAGAAAGTAAAATTTTCAGTCGAAGGGAAGATTTGAACTAAAGACCTCTTGTTGCGCAACTGCTCACGCTAACCACGGGACCACGGCGCCGCTGAGTTCACAATGTCCTTAATAATGCCTATCTTGCGCATGGACTATTCAGTTTGTATATTTTGTTTATTTTTTCATAGTTCCACACAACTTCTTCCCGTTTCCTCGATTGATCTGTGTTCAGTTTTTCAAGGCCTATCCACTGTGCCAACTTATAACTAAATCTGAGTGGGGTGCGATGGAGATGTTCCCTTGTGAGCCAATTTTAAGGAGTACTATATTTTCCTGTAGCATGAACGATGAATGAGTTTTCTTCGTTTATTGTGCCTGTTGCAGCCTTAAGTGCGCTACAATGTGTATCAGACTCGTCACGCCATTGTAAACTCCGATGTCCGCGAGATACCTACATGGTCGTTCTATCATGGCGAGACGCCGACTCGTGACTAACGAAATCATCGTCCCGTTCACCTCCTCAGACACGATGCCGCCCTGTCTTTCTGAAGCTGAGTCGTGTGTTACAAGGAAACGTAACCGACTTGCCGTCGTACTTTAAGGAGATAAAAATGACACTTGTAGGTAATATGCCCCATCAATTGATCGCGCTCGAATATTTGGGCCATAATTATAATAATAGGCTGTTATGACCTTCTGAAAGCACAGCCTTTGCGCCGAATGCTTGCCACTACACTGCCGCCGCGTATTGCGCGAAGTACTGTATATTCCGGCCGAGCGGTCTGAGTTTCCTTTCCCCCCCCCCCCCCCCCCCCCCTCGGACCGATGACCTGAGCAGTTTGGTCCCATAGGAACTTCCACAAATTTCCAACTGTACTGTGGAGTGAGTGAGAGAGGACTGTGAAAGAGCTACTGTTTTGACATTCGTAACATAGTTTGCTCATTGTGTCGAAGTGTTCCGGTTCATAACCCCTTAACCTCCACACTTTGCTTTGAACGATTTTGTGTTGCGATTCTCAAATTCAAGGTAAATGAATGAAAGGAATTAGAGAAGTAGCGTAGCGGCATTTAATTATTAAGATCGCTGGTGTGCATTAATTCCCTTAGATTTCAAAGACGGCACGGCTGAAATGAAGTACATTTGCAGGAGATGCGCTACTTTTCAACTCGATTGGCATTATTAAAGTGTAAATGGAAATTCATTAAAGTCCTTTCATGATAATTCTACAGCTACTTAGGTCTATTAATTTTGATTTTGAGGCGTAGTTATAGCTGCAGAATATCAACACTAGAAAGCAATTAAAATAGTGTTGAACATATTCTTGCGCGAGGTTGACGTTATGTACTGTTACTACTATTTTTCACTTAGACTAATGTATGCTCTCCAACAAGACTTGAGAACACGTCAGGCTAACGTGATCCCTTCCTCGCTTCTCCATCTTCTCAACTTCAGCATCCCGCGAATATGAGGTCTCTGGCATTTAGTGACTCCACTGAACAGTACTTCGCGCTCGGGCATTAGGCGGTTTAAGAGGGGCGGAGCGAGTAACAAACAACCTGTGAGCGCGAAAGTTTAAATGCCATTCTCTCAGCTCATAACTTCGTACTGTCAGAATTATGGTCCAAATTTTCGCTCGCGATCGACTGCTACGGCTGATATCTAACAAGTGTACCTTTTTTATTCTTAGAATATGACGTCAAGTTGGTCATGTTCGCTTGTTAGACGTGAACTTACAAGGTGGGAACGCAGCCGCGATAGTTCATTAGTGATGTGAGTACCTGTTTCTTTGATAGTACTAAAAAAATTAAAAAAGGCCACGTACGACTAGGCCTCACACTCTGAGGGTTCCGCACAGACTTAATTGTGTATAGACAGTTTATCCATCCAAGGAATCTAAAATTACGACGATTTTTTCCTGTTATCGACATTCATAGGGGCAAGATAACGGTTCCTAGAATTCCAAGACTTTTGAGAATGTTTTAATTGTAAGTAATTGTGATTTTTTTAGAAATCAACAATTTTCTAATATTTTTCTTTATGTCTTCCTTTACTTCTACCGTTAAATCCTGCTTCTTCCAAATTTCAGGATTGTAGATCGACGAGAAGTTTTGGAGCATCAAAATACGTGATTTAAATAGGGGTATCTTTTGATTACATTGACTTTGAAGCTTCAGTTTTTTACACCGCTAAGGAATCGTAGACCTTAGTACGTGACACAAATGTTAAGCTGATACGTTTATCCTTTCATGAGGAAACAGGGTTTTAACAGTCGGACAGACAGACAGACGGGCAAAAACTGATGCTATAATAGTGCCGCTTTTACCGACGGAGTTACGGAATCCTAGGAAAGTCACAGAATTCGCCAGCCATCTTCGTAAAGCTATGTTCCCGTGTCCTGCTTGCTGTTCTCCTGAGTGTGTGGTGTTTTCTGACGACAGATTGTTGTTTTTATTTGCACAGTGTTCGAGTTGCTGGAGCGCGGAGAGGTGCTGCCTGTGCCCACGGAGAACCCACTGAGCGAGGCGGAGGCGTGGCGCTGCTTCCGGGACGTCGTGCTCGGCGTGGAATACCGTGAGTACACAGTCAGCTCTGCCCCCCCTGCTGCTCCTGCCCGTGGAACACTTACCCAGCATAGAGCGCGTACCCACTGACCTACATCTCGTGAAGCAGACTGGGCGAGCGTGCGTTGCAAGGTTGTTTAAAAGCGCTTACAAAGTAATTGATCGATACATATTATAAAAACGGACGTACGTATTTATATATCTACGTTGCACATTTGCTGCTAAATCACTGGACCGATTAAAACAACACCTGGTTCACATATCACTTATTCTCTGGAATGAACCACTGTGTGGGTTGGGAGTAGGGCTGAAAAAGCTATGTAGCCCACGGCGCGCGAATACCCATGGTTCAGTCATCCAGTATTTGGAAACGAGATCCCTTAGTGACTTGCAACGGACTTCACACAAAATTTCAAACCTATGCAAAACAACCCCCACAAAAATGTTTGTCGCTTACTTCGTTTTCGCTGCCGCGTGATAACGGTGGTAATGCCCCCCCCCCCCCCCCCCCCCCTTGTGGTTGGGACAGCGCCTTAGGGAAGGTGCAGTTTTACAGCTTAAGCCTTCACACAAACTCCTGTCTCCCATAACTTGTAAGCTACAGCTAGCGAGTCTGCGAAAGATCATATCGACAGGTTACCCCAGTACGCCAAATAATTCGACAAGTTGTAAGTAGGCTGTTTGCTATGTAAGTAGGCTGTTTATGTTTTTATATTGGTAACATCACGTAGCGCTCTGTATCAAAATCACTGACTGTGCTGTGTGCAGTCTGTGGCTGGTTTGCATTGTTGGAATATTTGTTATTGTAGTGTTGGGCAGTTGGATGTGAACAGCGCGTAGCTTTGCGCAGTTGGAGGTGAGCCGCTAGCAATGGTGGATGTGGGAAGAGAGATGGCGGAGTTTTGAGAGCGGATGATCTGCACTTGCGTACATCAGAAAGAGTAAATTTGTAAGACTGGATATCATGAACTGATATGTGTGTTATGACTTTAAGGTAAATATATTGTTTGTTCTCCATCAAAATCTTTCATTTGCTAAGTATGCCTGTCAGTAGTTAGTGCCTTCAGTAGTTAGAATCTTTTATTTAGCTGGCAGTATTGGCGCTCGCTGTATTGCAGTAGTTCGAGTAACGAAGATTTTGTGAGGTAACTGATTCATGAAAGGTATGGGCTATTGTTAGTCAGGGCCATTCTTTTGTAGGGATTATTGAAAGTCAGATTGCGTTGCGCTAAAAATATTGTGTGTCAGTTTAGTGATGATCAGAATAAGTAAAGAGAGAAATGTCTGAGTACGTTCAGTTTAGCTCATCTGTTTGAAAATCAAATAACGTAAGAGGCTTATCAGCACACTAATTCATTAATTTTTCTAAGGGGACGTTTCAAAGTGAAGTGTTTATTACAGTACTACAATATTACAGTACTAAAAATGATTCAAATGGCTCTGAGCAGTATGGGACTTAACATCGGAGGTTATCAGTCCCCTAGAACTTAGAACTACTTAAACCTAACTAACCTAAGGACATCACACACATCCATGCCCGAGGAGGATTCGAACCTGCGACCGTAGCGGTCGCGCGGCTCCGCACTGAAGCGCCTAGAACCACTCGGCCACCACGGCCGGCTACAGTACTACAAACGCAATGGTTGCAACATTACACTGAGATGGCAATATAGAGTGAACGATTTATTTTCACCACGCCAGTATAATACATCTTAATTTCCTTTCTCTTTTTGTCATGTTACAGTTAACTTCTTCTGCCGAGACACAGAAGGGTTTACGCACTTGAGCTTCACTAAGACGCTAATACAATTGCAGTTGCGACAGACTCGTTTAACAGTCTACTACTAATCAGACAACTACGGAGAAGTAAGGACAGCAGCTCATGCAAAGCTCACGCTCGATATAGAAAATATAAGTGTAATTGGTTCATATACTATTTCATAAACCCATACTAACTTCATCGGATCTTAAAGAATTACATTATTTCATTAAAAAACTGTAGTTCATTGCAGTAGATAATAAAACTCGGTTGTTAGCTACGTGACAAAATACTCTCCATTTTGCATGCCATCGTTTACCAAAAATTCGTTTCGGTATCTCGAACCGATTATCAGATACGAGGGACGTTATGAATATTTCACTACCACTTCAGCTTTCCTGCACACGATCGGAATTGAGTGCAATACATACATTTTCTCAACACTCGCGATAGATATAGATCTCGTCTCAAATTTAAAGAAAAAATCGGTATGTCAGCTCCATTTCGTATACAGTTACGTATTATATGACATGCACCAAACGCCATAACGATCGCTATTATTCTTGCAAAGTATTCGAATCTGGCTCAGTACCTTACTAAATACAGAATCTACATCTACATTTATACTCCGCAAGCCACCCAACGGTGTGTGGCGGAGGACACTTTACGTGCCACTGTCACGAAAAAAAATTTTCGGTATATATATATACTCCTGGAAATGGAAAAAAGAACACATTGACACCGGTGTGTCAGACCAACCATACTTGCTCCGGACACTGCGAGAGGGCTGTACAAGCAATGATCACACGCACGGCACAGCGGACACACCAGGAACCGCGGTGTTGGCCGTCGAATGGCGCTAGCTGCGCAGCATTTGTGCACCGCCGCCGTCAGTGTCAGCCAGTTTGCCGTGGCATACGGAGCTCCATCGCAGTCTTTAACACTGGTAGCATGCCGCGACAGCGTGGACGTGAACCGTATGTGCAGTTGACGGACTTTGAGCGAGGGCGTATAGTGGGGATGCGGGAGGCCGGGTGGACGTACCGCCGAATTGCTCAACACGAGGGGCGTAAGGTCTCCACAGTACATCGATGTTGTCGCTAGTGGTCGGCGGAAGGTGCACGTGCCCGTCGACCTGGGACCGGACCGCAGCGACGCACGGATGCACGCCAAGACCGTAGGATCCTACGCAGTGCCGTAGGGGACCGCACCGCCACTTCCCAGAAATTAGGGACACTGTTGCTCCTGGGGTATCGGCGAGGACCACTCGCAACCGTCTCCATGAAGCTGGGCTACGGTCCCGCACACCGTTAGGCCGTCTTCCGCTCACGCCCCAACATCGTGCAGCCCGCCTCCAGTGGTGTCGCGACACGCGTGAATGGAGGGACGAATGGAGACGTGTCGTCTTCAGCGATGAGAGTCGCTTCTGCCTTGGTGCCAATGATGGTCGTATGCGTGTTTGGCGCCGTGCAGGTAAGCGCCACAATCAGGACTGCATACGACCGAGGCACACAGGGCCAACACCCGGCATCATGGTGTGGGGAGCGATCTCCTACACTGGCCGTACACCACTGGTGATCGTCGAGGGGACACTGAATAGTGCACGGTACATCCAAACCGTCATCGAACCCATCATTCTACCATTCCTAGACCGGCAAGGGAACTTGCTGTTCCAACAGGACAATGCACGTCCGCATGTATCCCGTGCCACCCAACGTGCTCTAGAAGGTGTAAGTCAACTACCCGGGCCAGCAAGATCTCCGGATCTGTCCCCCATTGAGCATGTTTGGGACTGGATGAAGCGTCGTCTCACGCGGTCTGCACGTCCAGCACGAACGCTGGTCCAACTGAGGCGCCAGGTGGAAATGGCATGGCAAGCCGTTCCACAGGACTACATCCAGCATCTCTACGATCGTCTCCATGGGAGAATAGCAGCCTGCATTGCTGCGAAAGGTGGATATACACTGTACTAGTGCCGACATTGTGCATGCTCTGTTGCCTGTGTCTATGTGCCTGTGGTTCTGTCAGTGTGATCATGTGATGTATCTGACCCCAGGAATGTGTCAATAAAGTTTCCCCTTCCTGGGACAATGAATTCACGGTGTTCTTATTTCAATTTCCAGGAGCGTATATATATATAGTGATAACTTTAGGTCCAAAGGCCATGCGTCTAAAAGTAATGAAATGATTTTTAAAAATATCTGTCTTGATGTTAACTGCCGTTGCAACCGACTTACTGATGTGCCAACGTTTTGCGATGAAGTTACATGCAATACTTCAGAACAACCATGCAAAATTAGTCGCAAACAAAACATCTAGTGAAAGAGAGAAAATTAAATCTCAGCTAACCTCTTGTCTTGCCGGGAAGTTCCGCCAATACAGTTTGTAGAAATGACCATAAAAATTAGTAGAAACCTCCGCCATACACTGCGTTCATTACAGTGTATTACCTTGGTTACAATAAGCTTCCGACGGAATAAATTTAAAACTGTTTGTCATCTTTTAGTACCTCTAGACGAAAATAAGTTTATAGGCGTTTTGTCTAGTCGAGTTCTAGTGCACAGGTAACTAATTGCAAAATGGTTAAGAACCCAAAAAGAAAAAAATTAATTTCCATCCCAATAGGATCAAAAATATTTTTAATTGAAGAAATCTACTCACATGTTACAAAATGAGTGTCATCCACCACTAGTTGCAGGTAGCCTATATGTAGGCTTCCACGAGCAAAAAAATTTGAATTTCATTATTTCGTATAATTATTCACCGACTTTAAAAATTTAAAATGCCGTCATAGTCTACTCAGTAAGATACTAATCTTACACTATGTTTAACACTGACAAGCATTACAGTTGGAATCTGTGTTTATGCCTTGAGGCTGCGTATCTGATCGCGCACATGTTACCCAGAATATATTCATCCAATATTTGGGAATGTGACCACTTAGTGACCTTGAAGAATCCTTACACATAATTTCAAATCCTTAACAAACTTTTTCTCACTGACAGCCCTTATAGTATAAGGGAAGGAAACAAGTTTATCCTTTATTACATTTTCGCTTTCATGCAGTAGAACTGTCACATTGGCCATGGCGTTTTAATTTATTGCTTCATTGCTACCAAATCTATTCACAAAAGTGTGCGGGCATTATCCTCATAGACCACTGAATGTACCTGCCAAATTATGTCACCATATGACACATAGTTCAGGAGATATGATGTCGTAAACTTTGACACGCGTGAAAAATTGACATTTGCTTGAACTGGAGCTCACAGTACCCAGACTATACTGATCTTGTATTTAATAATGAGAGCACTTAGCGACTTCCAACTCTCCTTAAACATAATTTCGAACAACTTCTAAAATTTTTCTAGCTTATGTTCTTAACGCCAAGTATTTAACACAGTCACTCATTTAAAAATTTATCAGGAGTTTGAAGCTGCTTTGTAAATGGGATTTCGATTATTTAAATAATTGCGAGGGGCAGAAAGGGGGGGAGGCGGAGTTGAAGGGTTACTGGTGATAAATTTAAGGAGATTCCTCAGCTACAGTAAAATTCCAGTACTAACGACAATAAAAATTATCTTTCAGTTTTACATGGATTTTCTCACAAAGTCCCGTTAAGCATATTTGCTAATATCATTCACCTTAAAAAATACAGTAATTACAGTCAGTACAAGTAATCTCTACTTTCTTACAATTCTTATCCTGTAGAAACTAAAAAGAGAGGCTTTTGAAAATCCCTATTTTAAAAACTACTGCTGTTTTACAAAAATTGCTAATCAGTCAGTCAATGATACTGATGGTTCTTCTCTGTAATATTTTCCTTCTTCAACGAGGCGGTTGTCGCTGGTGGACTTTTACCATTTGACATCTGGCGACAGAAAACGTATTGACTGGTTCCTTGCAGCGACGCTAGAATGCGCTTCGTTTGCTTGCTTATGTTGTTATACATGAAAGTGAAAGACATTGCAGCGGAATCAGCAGCAGATGCTGCTAGCAGCTCATATCCATCTTTAAATTTAATTTAATTCCAATAACAAGAATCTGTTCCAGATATTGTAGATAATCAAAGAGCACACATATAAGATCAATTATACATCGCAGAAAGGACACACAACTAAGGTCAAATGAAGAGTGCTATACCAGTGGACAGAAATGTACTTTATAGCTTGTGGATCTTAAGTACGATACGTTTATGCATATATACGTAGCCCTACATGTGAGCGCACTTCATACACAGGTCAAAATTCAATGAAGAAAGACAATGTAATGTGTACTGGAAGGAATTAGTGAAAAAATGAATTGGCTAGTGGCATCTCCATGTCTTTAATGGTGATTACCTAACAAAATGGCTCTGAGCACTATGGGACTTAACTTCTGAGGTCATCAGCCCCTAGAACTTAGAACTACTTGAACCTAACTAACCTAAGGAAATCACACACATCCATGCCCGAGGCAGTATTCGAAACTGCGACCGAAGCATTCGCGCTGTTCCAGACCGTAACGCCTAGAACCGCTCGGCTACCTCGGCCGGCTCTGGTGACTGTTCTACCTCTCATACACAATTGCATTCGCATACCCCCTGATTGTGGTATACGTGAACTATTCTACATTGACAGTGGACCATTTCTTCTGAGTGCTTCACTTTCTTTGTGAGGCAGTGTATAACACCACCTGAAATAAGATAAAGTAGCTTTCGCACTCCAGTGTCAGAGACAGTGGAGCACATTTTTATTGTGAAGAAAGCAGCAACCGTTTTCCGCACAGGATCTAGAACGTGATTCTTCCAAGTAAGCCTTCTACTTTGCACTCAAACCTCACATCATGACGTTATGGGAAAATGTCTGATTTTGCGTTTGCCTGTAGCTCTGCTAAAACGAAAATACGAGAGACGAAGCAGGCTTCACCCTTAAAGCAAAATGATCAGTTGTCAGCATTGCAGAATTTGTTACATTTTGCTTCTAGAGTTCACTGAGCAGTAGAATCTTAACAAACGATGAGGCAGTGATTAGAATGCTGATCAACAGGAAGGAACAGTATTTTATATTTCCTAAGGAAAAATCTACATCTCCTGCATGATATGGATGCAGCAGGAAAAGTACAGCTCAAACATCTTATGTATACAAAGCCAGCCATCCTCCCAAAGACCTGGATCGATTTCAGCCAAATTTGGCACAGAAACAACAGGAATCATGCGTATCAGCACTGTGGGGTTTATAAGTCCTACATGCAGTAGGGGCAGAGATCTGGGCAAAAACGTGGTTTTTCAGCCCCTGGTAAGTAAGCTATGCTGCATGAGAGTCATGTTGTTTGGGAAAAGTATCGGCCTGGCATATCAACCTGATGTACAGGGCAGCCTAAATTTCAGGGACAAGAAATGGTTTTATCTCTCAAGAGTAGGTTACCCTGCATGACAGGTGTGTGGTGGGAGTATTATTGGCCTGCTTTAAGGAACTGTATTGAAGGGGCTACATGTCCCAATGAGCATGTCTGGGGCCAATTTGAGATCAATAAAGGAGGGGATGGAAAGAGTGAGAGGGAAGAGGAAATTGATAGAGAGAGCGGAGGATGGGGAGATGAATGAGGCAGGTGGAAAGTGTAGAGGGGTAGGGCACAGGAGGAATAGGAAAAGGGGAGACAGAGATGGAAAGAGAGAGGGGGATGAAGGATATGGTCAGAGGAAAGGAAGAGGAAGACATGGGAAGAGAGAGGGTTGAGGGAAATGGAAAGGAGGGGGAGAGGAGAATATTAAGATATAGGGTGGGAAGGATATGATAGATAGAAGTGGGAGGAAGAGGCGGACACAGAGAGGGGATGTGTTCAGTATATATATCAAACGCATAATAGGATGAAACTCTGGGGGAAAAGGCTAGTTGAGCAATAAATTGCACTTGAGGTGGGAGTGGGTGCGTAGGAGAGTGGTGAATTGTAACTGAATCTGTGTGTGTCACTTTATTAAAACACAATGGAAGTTTCAGTATTCATATACATGCTCAATCTGACAAAAACTTCCGACCCAGGTTATCAACTAGTTTGTGTGTGTGTGTGTGTGTGTGTGTGTGTGTGTGTGCGTGCGTGCGTGCGTGCGTGCGTGCGTGAGAGAGAGAGAGAGAGAGAGAGAGAGAGAGAGAGAGAGAGAGAGTTTGAACGTAAGTATAAATATGTGTAAGTAAAATTAGTTTAAAACAGTCATGAGAATGGTCAAAATATTGCAATATTTTTGATTAGACATTGTACCAAAGCTGTAAAACTGATTAGTTCCAAATCATAGAAAGACTTTTTCTTCAGTTATCACTCTTCTGACTGGTTTGATGCGGCTCACCACGAAGAATTCCTCTCCTGTGCCCTTGCAGCCGCCGTCCTCAATTACTTGCTGGATGTATTCCAATCCCTGTCTTCCTCTACAGCCTTTTCCCTCTACAGCTCCCTCTAGTACCACGAAAGGCATTCCCTGATGTCTTAACAGATATTCTATCTCCTGTCCCTTCTCCTTGTCAGTGTTTTCCACATATTCCTTTCTTCTCGGAGTCTGCGCAGAACCTCGTCATTCCTTACCTTATCAGTCCACCTAATTTCCAATATTCGTCTGTAGCACCACATCTTAAATGCTTCGATTGTCTTCAGCTCCGGTTTTCTCATAGCCCATGTTTCACAGCCATACAGTGCTGTGCTCCAAACGTACATTCTCAGACATTTATTCCTCAAATGAAGGCCTATGTTTGTAACTAGTGGACTTCTTTTGGCCAGGAATGTCCTTTTCTGACAAGGGGAAGTCTCTTTTGGTGTCCTCCTTGCTCCGTCCGTCATTGGTTATTTTCCTGCCTACTGACAGAATTCCTTAACTTCATCTGCTTTGAGACCATTAAGTCTGTCGTTGTTCTCATTTCTGATACTTCTCATTACTTTCGTCTTTCTTCGGTTTACTCTAAATTCATATTCTGTACTCATTAGATTATTCATTCCATTCAGCAGATCTTGTAATTATTCTTTACTTACATTGTAGATAGCAATGTCTTCAGCGAATCATCGATATCCTTTCACATTGAATTTTAATTCCACTCGTAATAATAAGATTCCTGTTTCTTCTTCTATCACATCAGACAAATCTTCCCCCTCATAGAGGTCTTCTATGTACTCTTTCCACCTACCTGCTCTCTCCTCTGCATTTAAGAGTGGATTTCTCGTTGCGTTCTTTATGGTATGACCCTTACTTTTAATTTCACCGCCGGTCGGGGTGGCCAAGCGGTTAAAGACGCTACAGTCTGGAACCGCGTGACCTCTACGGTCGCAGGTTCGAATCCTGCCTCGGGCATGGATGTGTGTGATGTCCTTAGGTTAGTTAGGTTTAAGTAGTTCTAAGCTCTAGGGGACTGATGACCTTAGAAGTTAAGTCCCATAGTGCTCAGAGCCATTTGAACCATTTTTAATTTCACCAAAGCTCATTTTGACTTTCCTATACGCTGAGTCACTCTACCGACAGTCATTTCTTTTTCGATTTGTTCACATTCTTCATGCATCCCTGCATTTCCTATTCATTTCAATCCTCAGCGATTTGTATTTCTGTGTTCCTGAATTTCCCTGAATATTTTTGTACTTTCTTCTTTCATCGTTCAGCTGAAGTATTTCTTCTGTTAGCCATGGTTTCTTCGCGGTTACCTTCTTTGTATCTATGTTTTTCTTTCCAACTTCGTGATTGCCTTTTTTAGGGATATCCATTCTTCTTCAGCTGTACTGCTATTGAGCCATTTTCCTATTGTTCTATCTATTACCTTAGAGAACTTCAAGCGTATCTCGTCATTGCTTAGTACTTCCATATCCCACTTCTTTGTGTATTGATTCTTCGTGACTAATCTTTTAACTTCAGTCCACTCTTCATCACTACTACATTGTGATCTGAGTCTATATCTGCTCCTGGGTACTCCTTACAATCCAGTATCGGATTTCGGCGGAAACTGTGTCTGATCGTTATGAGATCTAACTGAACTCTTCGTCTGTCACCCGGCCTTTTACAAGTATACTTCCTCCTTTACTGATTCTTGAACAGAGTATTCGCTATTATTAGCTGAAATTTATTACAGAACTCATTTAGTCTTTCTCCTCTCTCATTCCTTGTCCCAAACCCATATTCTCTCGTAAACTTCCCTTCTACTCCTTCCCCTACAACTGCATTCCAGTCATCCATAACTATTAGGTTTTCATTTCCCTTTACATACTGTTTTCTATATCCTCATATACTTTCTCTGTCTCCCCATCTTCAGCTTGCGACGTCGGCATGCATACCTGAACTGCCGTTGTTGGTGTTGATTTGCTGTGGACTATGATAAGAACAGCCATATCACTGAACTGTTCACAGTAACACACTCTCTGCCCTACGTTCCTATTCATAACGAATCCTGCTCCCGTTATACCATTTTCTACTGCTGTTGATATCACCCTGTACTCATTTTATCAGAAATCCTTGTCTTCTTTCCATTTCACTTCATTGACCCCTACTACATCTAGGTTGAGCCTTTACATTTCCCTTTTCAGGTTTTCTAGTTTCCCTACCACGTTCAAGCTTCTGACATTCCACCGCCCGATCGTACAAAGTTATCATTTTGTTGGATTTTCAACATTTTTGTCGTGATCACCTCCCCCTTGAAATAGCAATGATATTCCATGGAAGATGCACATAACTAATCAAAACTGCACACAGAAATAATGGTCCGCAAGTGAAAAGCTGCACAGTGCTTTTTTCGTCACAAAAAGATGTCGGATTAAGCCTCCTTTCGTATCATCGAGAAGACTCTGACAAAGTGGAAGTGATCATGAGATAAAGATGAACCGGCAGAGTAGCTAGAAAGCCTGAGAAGCGAAATTAAGATGCTGAATGTAACATAGTAGGGTGAAGTGAAGTGAAATGGATGGAATGCTGTGATTTTTTCAGCCGAATGTAGGGTCATATTAATTTCATCAGAAAATGGCACAACAGGAGTAGGATTCTTTATAAATATGAATGATATTAAAGAGTGATTTACTGTGAACAGTTCTCATCCTGTAAGATTTCTCTAGTACCATAGACGTTATTTTCTGTTGTCCCAAACAACATCCTACTACCGTTTTCCATAAGGATCACCCTTCTCCCCTCATTGCCTTTCCTTGCGCTCATCAAAAGTGCCTTCGTCGGCGAGTTTGAGTGCTTCAGTTAAATTAAAAAGTAACTGTCATGTTCCGACAAAGGGTGATTCATAATCTTCTCTCCTTTGTAGCAAGGAAGAACGTAAAAGAGAAATAAGTGACATGAAATAAAATTGTAATTGCTCCTCAGAGTCCATGTGCCGTGACGGGAATTCCTTTTTAAGGACTGAAACCTTCATTATGTGTAGCAGGAATTGAATGTGGTTTCTTCATAATGCAAATTTATATACAAATATATTGACGTACTGTTCTTCTTTAAGCAATATAACAGAACGAAGGACAGAACACAGTTGCCAGCAGATGGTTGAACTGACAGTCCGTCATTGGCCAACAATGCCATACGATCATTTCATTTCAAAGCCTGGAGTTACTTGGGTTCAGTGGGAAAAATAAAATATTCATTAGATGCTGTACAACGATGGTAATCGTTAACAAAGCACGTCGTCGAATACATTTTCCTGTGGATAACAACATAATCTTCCTGGTCTCTTCTTGCAGTCAGTTTCCACACCATTCTACAGAGAACTTCCTCATTTCTTATCTTACAAGTCCACTTAATTTTCAACACTTTTCTGTAAGAATGAATGTTTCGATTCTCTTCTCTTCTGGCAGCGCCCCCCCCCCCCTCCCCCATGTTTCGCTTCCATAAGATTCCGGTCTCCAGACGTACTCACTCTCAGAAATTTCCTCCTTAAATCTACATCTTCATTTATACTCCGCAAGCCACCCAACGTTGTGTGGCGGAGGGCACTTTGCGTGCTACTGACATTACCTCCCTCTCCTGTTCCAGTCGCGTATGGTTCGCAGGAAGAACGACTGCCGGAAAGCCTCCGTGCGCGCTCGAATCTCTCTAATTTTACATTCGTGATCTCGGGAGGTATAAATTGGGGGAAGCAATATATTCGATACCTCATCCAGAAACGCACCCTCTCGAAACCTGGGCAGCAAGCTGAACCGCGATGCAGAGCGCCTCTCTTGCAGAGTCTGCCACTTGAGTTTGCTAAACATCTCCGTAACGCTGTCACGCTTACGAAATAATCCTGTGACGAAACGCGCCGCTCTTATTTGGATCTTCTCTATCTCCTCTGTCAAGCCGACCTGGTACGGATCTCACACTGATGAGCAATACTCAAGTATAGGTCGAACGAGTGTTTTGTAAGCCACCTCCTTTGTTGATGGATTACATTTTCTAAGGACTCTCCCAATGAATCTCAACCTGGCACCCACCTTACCAACTATTAATTTTATATGATCATTCCACTTCAAATCGTTCGGTACGCATACTCCCAGATATTTTACAGAAGTAACTGCAACCAGTGTTTGTTCCTCTATCATATAATCATACAATAAAGGATCCTCCTTTCTATGTATTCGCAATACATTAAATTTTTCTATGTTAAGGGTCAGTTGCCACTCCCTGCACAAATTGCCTATCCGCTGCAGATCTTTCTGCATTTCGCTGCAATTTTTTAATGCTGCAACTTCTCTGTATACTACAGGATCATCCGCGAAAAGCCGCATGGAACTCCCGACACTATCTACTAGGTCATTTTTATATATTGTGAAAAGCAGTGGTCCCATAACACTCCCCTGTGTCACACCAAGGCCAATGTTTGATACTAGTGGAGTGTTTCTTTATAGAGGATTGTTCTCTTTACTTATACCAGTCTCCTTCTTATACCCTCATTATTTCGTCCACCATTCATTATTTTGCTGGTCATCAGGTCTCAATTCGGAGCGGTACTCATCACTGAAGACAATTCCATTCCAGTCAATGAGATTCCAGGCCGAAGACGTATCTGGAGACGTTCCAGGCAGCGGTGGGATACCACCCTCATTGTTACCAGCCATACATCCCGACAACCAAGAGTGATGGTTTGGGTGTCATTCCTTTACGTAACACGACCCCTTTGGTTGTCATTCGCAGCACCCTTACGGCATAGTGGGGCGCAGATGATATTCTACACCGCGTTGTGTTACCATTAATGGCAAGCCATTCTGGGCTTACATTTCAGCAAGATAATGCCCGCTTGCACATGGCTGAAGTTTCTGCTTCTAGTCTTGGTGCCTACCAAACCCTACCGTGGCCAGCACGGTAGATGAATCTCTCGCAAACTGAGAACGTTTGGAGTATTATGGGCATGGCCCTCTAACCATGTCGGGATTTTGACAATCTTAATTAACAGAATCTGGCGCGATATCCGTCAAGAGGACTTACAATAACTCTGTCAATCAATGCCATGCGTAAGGGCCAGAGGTGTACCACCGCGTTTTTGACTTACTCAATTTGTGAAGCTCTTTCTCTTGAATAAATCATCCAGTTCCTCTGAAATTGTAATCATTTCTTTGTCTGTACATGTACATCACAACTACCGATTTCCGTCCCATTCGAATAATTCCTTCGTCGTACGTCGGTTTTTTGTCAAGCAGCGCATTTTATATTTTTATTTTATTTATTGTTCACAGTTACAGACATTATCTGAGAAGCTAAAACAGGCCCTAGAATACACATTTTCATGGAAATAATAATTGTGTATGTTAATTATTTATTCTTGGTACTTATTAAAAATACTAGTACTGAAACTACAAAACCACAAACCCCTTAACCACTAACCCAGCTAGTAATAGAACTGCTAGTACTACAAAAGTTTATTAGTAGTTAAGTAATTGGCTGAAGACTCAATTGTGGTTTTGTAGCTGTAATATTAGCATTTTTGTAGTGTTAGCATCCAGTACACCGACCATATTCTTGCTTTTGGTCGATATTTGTTCCTGTTAGATAACAACCTTCATTTCATTATTTTTTGGGCATTCTGTGACCTGCCCTCTTCTCCATATGTACTAAGCAACGTATTCCGCGAGAAGGTGGCGTATGTCTTACCTCGAAAGCAGTGGGTTTCCCATGATTTTCAGCAGTAAACACACCAAACACAAAATTAGTTACCGCCCAGTTAAATCACGCTAATGCCTTCTAACAACGCCTCTTGCCTTGATAATGACTTTGACTGGGAGAGAGGAAGAGCCGTCTATTAACCTGGTAAATGCACAACTATCCTTTCGAAAAATTTTACGGACTATTTGAACATTTTGTTCGACCCAGGCTGCCGATGACGCTCATGGCCGTGGATCATCTTCAATGATCTCTTTACGTTCACGGAACTTCGCATACCAATTAAAAGCATTTTCACGAGTCATTTCTTCAGTATCATAAACATTTTTTATCATTTCAAAAGTGTCTGTGGAACGTTTACCCAATTTAAAACACAATTTATTGCTAGCGTGTTGTTCCTTTGCTCACTTCCCGGCTGTTGTTCAAAACATACTGTTCAAGTTACTGTTGTTACGAGCAGTCTCTGATGCCAGCGCTGTTAAATCTAAAACAAGAGGTAGTCGAAATACCACGCTGGTCAATTCGTGTTTCCGTTCGCAGATGGCGTTAGTAGTTTCGAGAATGTAGAATACGGGCTATGTGCAATTGCCTGGCATTCACGGTCATGACTTCCGTCAACGGTGGAGGATCATGTAACCACCTGGTACTGATTCAATAACTTTGCAAAATGGACCAGTATGATCTCTTAAGAGAGTGCCAAATACTTAATCTGATGTCGTGCCTTGTTGCTTTTGAGGGTGAGTGACGTCACGGAGGCTGAAGGGCGGGTCGATGTTGCAGTGCACTACCAGCGCATCGTGCACCGCGACATCAAGCCGTCCAACCTGCTGCTGGGCGAGGACGGCCGCGTGCAGATCGGCGACTTGGGCGTCTGCAACGAGTTCGACGGCGCCGACGCGTCGCTCAGCAGCACTGCTGGCACGCCAGCCTTCATGGCGCCAGAGGCCATCACTGGCGCCAGTTTCAGCGGCAAGGTACAGTACGCTGCCGCAACGGTCCACACAGAGAGCTTGCAAAGGTCTTTCCCATCGCTTCCGTACACTACTCATGATCTGTGTTACTGGGCGTCCGAAAAATATTGCCTTACCAGTAATACAAGGGTGTGCACGAATGTAGCTTTCGCATGATTTGTCACAGCCAAGTCACGTAGTACGATGAAATTTAGACCACACATAGAACAGCTACAGGATAGAACTGAAGATAACTAAAAAAGAAATACACAACTAGACAGACAGAAATGGCACTTTTTAAACGTCTTTCCAGATTAAAACAGAGCGTAGAGCCGAGAACTGAACTCGGCACTTTCGCCTTAAGCAGGCTAGTGCACTACCAACTGAGCAACACAAGCACAGTTTACGATCTGTCCTCCCAGTTTTACATTCCCACCGTCCATATCAGCGCACACTCCGCTGCAGAGGGAAATTTTTTATTGTAAAATAATAAGTACTTTGAAGCCACAAGCCTTATGATGGTCGTCCGGACATTACAGTAGACGGGACTTGATTCTTAAAGGGGCATGAGGTCACAACCGACAGCGGTGCATGCTCTGCGATGTACGCGCATGCTGACCACGAGGTTGGTAAGGAGTTTTCCACCTGCACAGTTCACAACTGCTTGTTATTGGTGTATGTGGACTTGCTGCAAAAGGTCCCCCCAACGCATCCCACACTTTCTCGCTGGGGTTTAAGTCGGGGGAATGGAAGGCTGGTTCATTCACTGGATATCCTCTGGTTCCAAGAGGTTGTCCACCTGCGCAGGTTGATACGGTCGCCCATTGTCTTACACAAAAATGAAGTCATGGCCAAATGCACCTCTGGAAAAGCGTGTATGGAAGAGGGGGAGGACAGTGTCGCAATAACCGTGGATGGTGAGTGTACCGTGTTCAAACATTTGGAGGTCAGTAGGCCCATGAAACATTATGCGAGGGTCACTCCAAAAGATATGGACACTATTTTTGTGAAGATACAGTTTCCATTCTGCATGTGTGAAAGTTTTACAATGTGTAGATACATCCTTCCCGCTTGGTTTCAAACTTAGTTCAACCTGTTCCCATGAGTGACGCCGTCACAGCATGTCTTCAAGGTGGCTGCTACACTTGATGTTCGTCAAAAGCAACGTGCTGTCATAGAATTCCTGTGCTGTGAAAACGAGACAGTGGGAAACATCCACAAGAGGTTGAAAAAGGTGTACGGAGATGCTGCTGTCGATTGCAGTACAGTTAGTCGGTGGGCAAGCAGGTTACGTGATGAGAGCGGGCACGGCAATATTGAGGATTGTCCTCACAGTGGCAAGCCTCGTACTGCATACACTCCAGACAATGTGCAGAGAGTTAACGAATTGGTGACTACTGACAGACGCATCACAGTGTACGAATTGTCACGCTACATTGGGATAGGGGAAGGAAGTGTTTGCGGAATACTGAAAGTCCTGGCGTTAAAAAAGGTTTGTGCCAGGTGGGTTCCCAGGATGTTGACAATGGCTCGCAAAGAAACAAGAAAAACGGTATGCAGCGAACTTTTGGAACAGTACGAGAATGGTGGAGATGATTTTCTTGGAAGAATTGTGACAGGTGATGAAACATGGCTCCATCATTTTTCACCAGAGACGAAGAGGCAATCAGTGGAGTGGCATCATGCAAATTCACCCAAGGAAAAAAAAGTCAAAACCACACCTTCTGCTGGAAAAGTTATGGCTAAGGTGTTTTTCGATTCCGAAGGACTCTTGCTTGTGGACATCATGCCAAGTGGAACCATCATAAATTCTGTTGCATATATGACGACAATGAAGAAACTTCAAGCTCGACTGAGTCGTGTTCGACCACAATGGCAAAAGCAGGATGTTTTGCTGTTACACGGCAATGCACGGCCACATGTCAGTCAAAATACCACGGAAGCGATCACAAAACTCGGATGGACAACACTGAAACACCCGCCTTATAGCCCTGACCTGCCTCCATGTATAATCTCTTTGGGAAACTGAAAGACTCTCTTCGTGGAACAAGGTTTGAATATGATTCCCTTGTGCATGCTGCCAAACAGACGCTCCAACAGGTTGGTCCAGAATTTTACCCTGCGGGTAAACAGGCGCTGGTTCCAAGATGGCGTAAGGCAGTTGAGAGGGATGGAAATTATGTGGAGACATGAAAATATTGTTTCTAAAGGATGTATCTACACACTGTAAAACTTTCAAACATGTAGAATAAAAGATGGATTTTAAAAATATAGTGTGCATTTATTTTGGAGTGACCCTCGTAGATCCCCAAACTATGATACCTGTATCACAACGATCGTGATCGACAATGCTGGACTTACCGTCGTATAGCGAGAGGTGGCAACATGTAATGCACCCAGGAACATTGTTGAACATGGTAGTTCTCGTGGTCCAGGTGTTACGGGGTGGAGAAGAACAGTGTTGCATGGGAGTACTAACTTCGAGATCATTGAACTCGGTACACTCATAGTTCCTGTGACTGTACTCCTTCCTCATGTGAGGCTTTTCAGAGGTGCGTTGTACACTGACTTACTTTTTATGGGTGACGACGCGTACGTGTGGGATGCGTTGGGGAGAAGCGTTGCATCACGTCCACATCCACCAATGGCCATGCAGCAGTTGTCACCGCGTTGGTGGAGAAATGGAGCGCCGCACCACGAGAACTGGTTATCAACTTTGTGGACAGTCTGGGAGGACACTGCAAAGCATGCAGTGTCGTCCGTGGAGACCGCACTCCATATTGAGAGCCAATTCCCACCTTTTGTAATGTCAAAGGCGCCATTATAAATCGTGGTGACTGCAGCGCAATTATTGTCTTTGAATAAAAGTGTCATTCCTGTTCGTCTCATTGCGAAATTATTTCAGTTACCTTCTGTACTTCACTGTAGCAGCTCTTTCTGTGTATAGTCCAAGTTACAACAAGCAGTGTTGCTTGGTAGCGACACATCATACGACAGTTACATTCATCTTTTAGTGTTGCGCACCTCGTGGTGTTTCTTTCTTCGCATTTTATAGTGTAACCATGTTGTAGTTGTGGTCTTCAGTCCTGAGACTGGTTTGATGCAGCTCTCCATGCTACCCTGTCCTGTGCAAGCTTCTTCATCTCCCAGTACCTACTGCAACCTACATCCTTCTGAATCTGCTTAGTGTATTCATCTCTAGGTCTCCCTCTACGATTTTTACCCTCCACGCTGCCCTCCAATACTAAATTGGTGATCCCTTGATGCCTCCGAACATGTCCTACCAACCGATCCCTTCTTCTAGTCAAGTTGTGCCGCAAACTCCTCTTGTCTCCAATTCTATTCAATACCTCCTCATTAGTTATGTGATCTACCCACCTCATCTTCAGCATTCTTCTGTATCACCACATTTCGAAAGCTTCTATTCTCTTCTTGTCCAAACTACTTATCGTCCATGTTTCACTTCCACACATGGCTAAACTCCATACAAATACTTTCAGAAACGACTTGCTGACACTTAAATCTATACTCGATGTTAACAAATTTCTCTTCTTCAGAAACGCTTTGCTTGCCATCGTCAGTCTACATTTTATATCCTCTCTACTTCGACCATCATCAGTTATTTTGCTCCCCAAACAGCAAAACTCATTTACTACTTTAAGCGTCTCATTTCCTAATATAATTCTCTCAGCATCACCCGACTTAATTCGACTACATTCCATTATCCTCGTTTTGCTTTTGTTCGTATTCATCTTATATCCTCCTTTCAAGACACTGTCCATTCCGTTCAACTGCTCTTCCAAGACCTTTGCTTTCTCTGACAGAATTACAAGGTCATCGGTGAACCTCAAAGTTTTTATTTCTTCTCCATGGATTTTAATACCTACTCCGAATTTTTCTTTTGTTTCCTTTACTGCTTGCTCAATATACAGACTGAGTAACATCGGGGAGAGGCCACAACCCTCTCTCACTCCCTTCCCAACCACTGCTTCCCCTGCATGTCCCTCGACTCTTATAACTGTCATCTGGTTTTTGTACAAGTTGTAAATAGCCTTTAGCTCCCTGTATTTTATCCCTGCCACCTACAGAATTTTAAAGACAGTATTCCACTCAACATTGTCAAAAGCTTTCTCTAAGTCTACAAACGCTAGAAACGTAGGTTTGCCTTTCCTTAATCTATTTTCTAAGATAAGTCGTAGGGTCAGTATTGCCTCACGTGTTCCAACATTTCTACGAAATCCAAACTGATCTTCCCCGAGGTCGGCCTCTACCAGTTTTTCCATTCGTCTGTAAAAAATTCGAGTTATTATTTTCCAGCCGTGACTTATTAAACTGATAGTTTGGTAATTTTCACATCTCTCAACACCTGCTTTATTGGGATTGGAATTATTATATTCTTCTTTAAGTCTGAGGTTATCTCGCCTGTCTCATACGTCTTGCTCACCAAATGGTAGAGTTTTGTCAGGACTGGTTCTCTCAAGGCTGTCTGTAGTTGTGTAACCACAAAGTTTTAATTATCACATCGAAAAATTAGAGTCAAGTAATTTTGTTGTTGATTGAAGGTAAGTGTCCTCAGCCCTGGTAGGCTTTGCAATCGTCGCCACCACAGTACCTTAGCAAACCACTAGAGCAGCCAAAACAAAACGGCGTAGCGTTGATCAGTAGAGTATCCTGTCGTAATTCGTTTTCTGCGGTTAGAGAATTGTTGCAGTGGCGTGCTACGGTACTGTGGTAGTGACAGTTGCAATGTGTACAAGGGCTGTAGACCTGTACGATAGGATTTCAGGAAGTAAGTGTGGTGCATTGAGATACCACACAAGAAGACTATGCGACAAATCTTTAACATATTGCAGCGTGTCAGCAACTGTGAAATGTACAGCAAATAAACAATTTTTTCAGCCTTCAGTTGCAAGGTAATTTTACTCGTTTACCTAGGTTTCGATTCCAGTAATGGAATCTTCTTCAGAACAAAAAATGAAATTATTTTGTGAGCCAAACACTGGCCATGTCCCAGATTAAAAATTAAAACATTAAAGACGCATAATCATAAGATTATGTCAGTTAAAATTAAAACCATTAGGGCGAACGTAGACGGAGCTGCGCCGGCCATAAATCAGGACCACACGTAAGCGGCTCGAAAACTACGTTCGCCCTAATGGTTTTAATTTTGACTGACATAATCTTATGATTATGCGTCTTTAATGTTTTAATTTTTAATCTGTGACATGGCCAGTGTTTGGCTCACAAAATAATTTCATTTTTTGTTCTGAAGAAGATTCCATTACTGGAATCGAAACCTAGGTAAACGAGTAAAATTACCTTGCAACTGAAGGCTGAAAAAATTGTTTATTTACTATGCGACAGTTGGTACCAGACGTACCATGGATGTCCGTGCACAGCAGGAACATCGTTGAGCACAAACCCATCACGCTGCCCGCGAGACTCACTCCAGCTGGAGCGGCAGCGTCACCGGGAAGAGCGAGGCGCGTTTAAGTAACCGTGCAACAGCAGAAGGGTCAGTTGCAAGTTGTAAGTTGGTCCAAGTCTTTCTTGGGAGCTCATGCAGAACGTTCGTCCTATCTTCAAGTCAAGTCTTGGAGTGAGATAGAAGCAGTAGCCGATAAAGAGACAGTGGCTGGTCTCCAGTAGAAACAGAACAATGAACAGAATGATCATGTATGAACAGAGACCGCCTGCCTACACATTTAAGTGAGTACCGCTAGTTTGGAACTGTTGTTCGAAGCGTATATCAAGACAAAAGATTTGTTTTCTTCCTACTTATTTCAGAGACCATTATTATGTTTGTTTCGTTGAACTGTAGTTGACGCTGGAACGGGTAGGCTGACCCTGGATTCTACAACTGTTGTAGCTAGCGTTACCAAAGCTGAGTACTATATTTTACTACTCACTATTCTGTGTTTCTTTCATTGTGTGTTTGCTGCCCCAGAGTCCACGCATCCGCATTTTAGAAGCCCGATGGTGCGTTGCATGCCTGTGTAATACTGACTTTCAAATCGTTTTTCAAAGAAAAACACCTGAAAACAGTATATTTTCGTTCCCTTAGAGCTAGTGGAATGGGGGGAGAGGGGCAGTGCCCCCTCCTTCCCCCTTGCCCATAGGTATGAGGGTCGGATTTCAGCTGAATTACAGCACACGATGGAGTTGTTAACTATAGGATGTCCAACACGACGACGTCACGACGGTTTAATGCCTACAACTGAACCGATTTTCTCAAATTTAGCTGTATCTCATCACAGTTCACTTATTCGCCGCACTATGATGATCAGACCCAGACGGTATCCCCGTAAGATTTTATGTTGACTATGCTACAAATATAGCACCATTCTTATCCGTCATCTATCAGAGATCATTGGAACGGCGGAAAGTTCCACGAGACTGGAAGAAGGCCCAGGTCATATCATACTATAAAAAGGGTAGAAAATCGGATTCACATAATTACCGGCCAATTTCACTGACATCGATTTGTTGTAGAATCATGGAACATATTTTGAGTTCAGACATAATGACCTTTCTAGACTCTGAGAAGCTCATCTGCAGAAACCTGCACGGTTTTAGGAAACAGCGGTCTTGCAATACACCGCTGGCCCTCTTTGTGTGTGATATAGAACAGGCTCCATATACCGGCTCCCAGGTTGATGCCATATTTCTCGACTTTCGAAAGGCGTTCGACTCAGTTCCGCACTGTCGCTTACTACAAAAAGTGCGCGCTTACGGTCCGTCCAATGACATATGCAGTGGGATAGAAAGTTTTCTAGCAGACAGGAAGCAGTATGTCGTCCTGAACGGGCTAACTTCAACAGAAATAAGAGTAACTTCAGGTGTGCCCCAGGGCAGCGTAATAGGTCCTCTGCTTTTTACGATTTACATAAACGATCAGGTTGATGGTATTGACAGCGGCCTTAGGCTGTTTGCCGATGATTCTGTAGTCTACAGGAAAGTAGTATCACACGAAAGTTTTGAACAAATCAATGAGGATTTGCAGAAAATAAATCCGTGGTGTAATGACTGGCAGTTATCTCTCAATATTAGTAAGTGCAACCTACTGCGTATAACAAGACGAAAAATGATCAGTCTTTGGAAGCGGTAACATCAGTCAAGTATCTGGGTGTGACTATTCGAAATGATCTCAAATGGAATCATCAGATTACAGAAGTAACGGGTAAGGCGAACTCTAGATTGCGGTTTATTGGTAGAATCCTGAAGCGATGCAGTCCTTCAACACAGGAAATAGCTTACAATACGTTAGTTCGTCCAGTCTTAGAGTATTGTTCGTCTGTATGGGACCCTTACGAGTTGGGTCTGATTCAAGAGATTGAGAAGGTCCAAAGAAGAGCGGCAAGATTCGCCACTGGTACATTTAGCCATCGCGAGAGCGTTACGAATCACATAGAAAGTTTGAAGTGGGACACACTTGAAGATAGACGACGCGCTAAACTGAAGGAGCTGCTCACTAAATTCCGAAATCCAATCTTCGCCGAGGATGTAGAGCATATATTATTACCACCAACTTTCAAATCGCGTAATGATCATCATTCAAAGATAAGAGAAATAAGAGCTCGCACTTAGGCGTTCAGACAGTCGTTTTTCCCTCGCGCGATCCGCGAGTGGAACAGAGGGGGCGGGGGGGGGGGGGGAGGAATATGACTTTGGCGCGAATTGTGCCCTCCGCCACACATCGCTTGGTGGCTAGCGGAGTACATATGAGTATATATGTAGATGTAGATATTCCCCAGAGTTTGTAAAAACAGTCTCTGCACAACATTCACCATATTTGTAATAAGTTTTCACCACGGAAATATACTGATCCATCGAGGAACGCTCCATTAGTAACTGCAGAGATGCAACTTGTACAATGTTCAGTGTTGCCAAAGTACTAGAACAGAAATGGCGGGCGCTTCAATAGTTGCATTGTTCATGGGACACCCTTTACTTTCAGAAAGACTCCCAGATCTGACCACTGGATTAGAAAACGTAGACCGGTCAAGAAATCGGTGCGTGTGTAGGGTCTGGATCTGAATGAGATGGTGCCGTTGAGCTTTGCCACAGTGTACAGTGTTGGCGGTGGCGATGTTGCAGGCGGTGGACATCTGGTCGATGGGTGTGACGCTGTATGCGTTTGTGTTCGGCGACGTGCCTTGGCGGGACGACAATGTGGTGGCACTCTACCGCAAGATCCAGACGGAGCCCGTCCGCCTACCGCCCAGGCCGGCCATAAGCCACGACCTGGCCGACCTCATCCGCCGCATGCTGCACAAGGACCCCGAGCAGCGCATCACCCTGCCACAGATCAAGGTGCGGACTCTGCCCAACGGTCCCATACCTCTCATCCTCTCTGCCTCCCTCCCCCCTCCCTCTCCTTGTCTGTCTGTCTGTCTCTCTCTCTCTCTCTCTTTCTCTTTCTCTTTCTCTTTCTCTTTCTCTTTCTCTTTCTCTTTCTCTTTCTCTCCCTCTCATTTATAGCATTTATTCATTTTTGCTGACAGGTTCCCTGCTAACAAGCTACTAACCTCACTGCGGTTGTTTGGATATTAGTTCCTTTCTACAGCGCCACTTGTCTTTGGTATTATTTTATTTACCTTTAGGTTTTTATATAGGTTATTACTTACAAAGCTGCTTACATACACTTACATTTTCGTTTATGCCTCATGACAATCATAGTTGTGTAAGGTTTCATTGCATTTATATTTCGTACTTTTCCTGCAGCATGAGACAAATGCGTGTCTTTAGCTGATTAGCTACAGTTCTGGAATGATGTCTACATGTGTTGCTTTGCTTCCTTGTACATCACTTTTGTACAGGCGCTACGAATCATATGTGAGCATTTGCGAGCTCTTTGTGTCTTAATGGCTTCTATATTGTATTACATATTGTTATTGTATTTTCTTAAGACCACAACAATGTGCTTCATACATCTTATTTTTGACTTTCACAAATAATGTAATGGTTAAAGGCACGTACAATTTTTTATCTTAATTTTTTTTCAAATTTAACTTTTCATTCTGAAATCTTAATATTCTTATCTGACCTGTACTTATTTGAGATATATTTTTCTGTATAGATTTCTGGAGAATGGCAAAAAATGCCTGTAACCAGTTAAGGAAATGAAATTTCTTTTATGCAACTAGTGGCTGATTATTTCAATAAATATTACTACAGTTGCTGAAGATGTACAAAATTCTAAATGTATACATTGCTTGACAAAAAAAGGTGAAGTGCCCAGAGGATGAGAAAGAAACAAAATGTGACTTCATGGGTTGAGACAATATGTGATTGTATTTGAGTCAAAGTTACAAAGACCATGGCAGTACTAGCCCACTTTTCATGATGTTGGTTCCCCCGGCATGAATCTGTGCTCTGTTTCAGTTGGGAATGGTGTCATAAAGACATTGTATACTCTCTTGAGGAAAACTGGCCAGTAAGTGTTGTAACTGGTATGTTATATCATGGAAACTGGCAATGTGATAGTGTTGATGTCTTGCTGGTCACACACATGTTCTATTAGGAACAGCTATGGATTGCTTGTTAGTCATGGGAGTACCTCAGCATCAGCATACAGTTCATAGAGACATGTGCCATTTGTGAATCAGTGTTGTGTTGAAACATGTCACCACAATACTACTGCATGAGAAGTAACATAAGGGGATGCAGTTTGTCTGTGGCATGCCTCTGCGCCATTAGAATTCCCCTGTCACTAGCAGCTGTGACCAGAAATAATAGCTTATGGCTCCCCACACCATGATGCTGAGAGGAACACTGCTGAGCCTCACCAGAACATTGAGAGAATTGGAACTCCTCTCCATGTCACAATCATGCTCATCAATGATCATCATCCAGAGTACATGAATACAACATGCTTCCATTCACCAGTGGTCCATTCTTCCTGGTTTCAGCACAACTTCAAACATTGTCATTTTGTGTTGTGGCATTAATGGCAGCCTACACATGGGGTGGTAATTTCTATTCGAGCTGTTGCTAGATTCCAACCAACAGTTAAGGATGACACAGAATGTTGCAAGGAGTCCATTTCTTGTTCTCAGATGGCTGGTGCAGATGTGAATGTGTTATGGTGCGCTCAGTCACTGCGCGGTATGGTGATTCCCCCTTTTTGGTTAAACATGATTGACTGGAACATTGACACCAAGTACGCCTGCCCTCACATTCCCTTGCAGTCCAATATCAAGCCATTGTCACATCTGAATGAACCAGAAATCTGGGTATTGCAGGATTCAACCAGTTGGCCAAATGTGAATCCACAATGAGACCTTTGTCAAACTCTGTCAGGTGCTGGTAAAGATGGCTCAGACAAATATGTGGCATCTCCAAGTCCATCATAGTGATCACTCAACATCTTATGCTCTTCACATTTTTATATGCCCTATCACATTTGATAAGAACACAAAACAAGTGCAACAGAAATAAATTCTGGTGGCTGTTCTACCTGTCACAGAGAATGGCAGATCTAATCATTTACATATCCACATGTTCATGTGTACTACATTGCCCTGACATGTGATCATGTTTTCTGGGTGCTTCACTTATTTAGCCAGGCAGTGTAATTAGTGTTGCCTCTTAAAGTACAGTGAAAAACTTTCAATACAAAAATACTTAACAGGAAGAACTGGATAACATGAAACAATGCTGTTGTTCTTGCAAAATACTACCCATAAAAAATGAAAGACCTGAAAGGAAGACAAGTGATGAAATTTTACTGATTGTGCATACACAATCAAGTAGCAACAGTACAAAATTAAATTTGTAGATGATTTAGGGGTATACAAGACAAGAAATTTAGTACATAGAGCTGCTACATCTGGCAACCTCTAACCCAGTTGGGCATGGAGCTGAACTGAACTTGGGTGTCACATATGGATATGACATTCCACGCAGCTACAATTCTACACAAGAGTGTATAGTGGCCATCGATTGTTGGTGTGCCAGTATCATGGCAGTCCATGACCAGATTTCAGTGTGTGAGAAATCTGGAGAATATTCTATGTAAATTACAAGCAATAATAACCAGAGTCGATTGTTTTGTGTACCCATAGGCACTCCTATACTATCACACAAAGATTTCACTCTGTATGACAATAACGAGTCCTGTTGCCAACATTCGTTCTTCTGGTAGCCTTGGCACATGAATATGTTCATTGTGATGCTGTTTTCAGAGTCAGGACTCATCTGAGAAGATGGTGTGTTACTACTCCTGTTGTGTCCAGTGTTGTCACTGAGTCTGGCATCCTGCATTGCTTGTCATGCCTGAAACATGTGGTGTGTCTGTTGGTGAATATCGTTGGCCGGAAGCTGGTATGAAAGTTTAGCTTCCCAATGTCATATCCCAGACATGCTGTATGAGTGATAAATCAGGGGACCAGACAGACAAGTCAAGGATTCTACATGCTTCAAGGCATTTGTGGCACGAGATGCACTGTCACTGCAACTCCCTTTGCTTCTGTGTCAAAGGAAATCGCCGCATTACTCACCATGCTGACAGTCCTTGTTGATCCAAATGTCATCACATTATCCTGAGCACTCCTTCATATTCTTTTTATTTAGTGCAAAACCCTAAGGTTCATTTGCAGCAATATGCCATTCTGCTTTTCAGTCTGCCTTGCTCTTTGTTTCCAGATATGTAGAATATTCCAAATCATTCATAATTTAATGCATCTATGACATCCTCATCATCCTTCAGTAGCACCAAATGTCCAGGGCTTCTAGTCATTACCTCTTTTCTTTACCTATTGTCCATATTTCACACCCAAACACACTTGAAATGCTTTCATGGTCCGTTTCCTTATTTCCAGACTGGTGCTCCAACTAGTGAGTAAAATCTTTCTAAAATTAAATGATAAATCGCCTGCTGTGTTCTTCTCACAATTTCTTTTTGGCTTCTATCATCTCTTGTTATCTTGCTTCACAAATCTTTATTCTCATACTGTATCAATTACAGAAAATTGTTTCCATTGTGCTGAGGACCTTTCCTAAATCGTCTTTCATCTCTGTGACTCTCCAGTACCTTATTCAGTAGAGGGATCCTGACCAGTGCGAAGAGCAATATTGTGGAATGATGAACCAGTCTTGATTGGTAACAGTAACTTTGTTGTCAAATTTTGATCCATGCGTCTACATATTTCTCCTTTTTCTCACAAATTAACAACATTAAATACAATTTCTGAATGAGAAACTTGTTATGCAATCTTACCGTATGTGTATGTCATTACATCTGCCTACTTTGTCCTTGTTTTCTGCAAACAAATTAGATCTCACAATTCTTCCCTATCAGGTATATGTGGGAAAGAGTTGATAAACTTAAGAAAACAAATTGGTATTGAATCTTCTGTAAATACAGGCCAAGAAAAGGAATGCGAGAGTGTTAAAAAGTGTTTGAAGTGAAGCTAATCAAGTTTTACCAACTATGATATCAGTAATAGGTTTGTTGCAATTGATGTTGCTTACAGTAATTTCACAATAATATGTGATTAATATCTACAACAACTATGAAAATACTTCGTTTTACTGCAGCTTACTCAACAAAACCTTATGGTTTACAAATACAAATGCTTCATTCACCTTTGAGGATATTTACTCAAAATCAGTGTCATCAAAGCTAAAAAAATAAATACATAAGTAATTAAAAATAGTCAGGCAAGTATCACTGTGTCCAAGGAAGGATGAATTGATTGTAGAGTAATAATCTATAAGGATGCAGTTCTCATGGATGTGAAGGGCTATCCTTATCTTTTATTGAGAAAGGTTTAAAACCTCAATGTTTTACATAATGAGGTGCTAACAGTGGATTTACATTCACTTAGTAAAGACTTCATGAAAGAATACATCCTGATATCCTGATTGTGATGGGTAGGCCAGACAATAATATTGACACAGATCCTGGGTTCATTGTAAAGCATGGCCTCCTAAAGACAGCATCAGCAGCAAGACATACCAGTGTTGAGTTTGTATCTTTTTAAGATGCCATGACCAATCTTTTTAAGATGCCATGACCAATCTTTTTAAGATGCCATGACCAACCTCATTTCAACTCTTTTGTCAGGAGAGTTAATTTGGAGTTGGAACAACTGCTTATGTCGGATTCAGGGTTAGAGCAGTCTGACCAGAGTGACCAGAAATAGTGGTTGTGTGTGCATGAGTCATGCCTACATGTGTCAATGTTGTTCTTTCTTTTCTGAAGATGGTTTTGGCCAAGAGCTCAGTGTCTGACAATCGATTTTTTGGGCCGGTCTGCAACTCAGCATATCTTTGTGCTGAGTAGCAATCTATACTTTTCACAATTGTTAATATTCTGACCTGGACTGTCCATTCCTTAAATCTACATTTATTTATTAGTATGCATTGGAGGGAAGCAAAAGGAGTCCTTTATTACCTCAAGTGTACTATGAATTAGGCATTGTGTTCAACAAAGAAGATTTTAAAGATTGGCATGTTACTGATTTTATTGACTCAAATTTTGCAGATGCTTTAACTACTAGGTTGTTACAATATGGGAGTCCTCATCCATTGGAGGAAATAATTTTTTTTCATAACCAGAGTTCTGTTACCCTGCTTACAAAGTCTTGTGGTATATTCTAGATCAAAATGTGTTCATGCTGAAGCACAGTTTATTACTGAATGTGTCAAAACAAATGGGCCTGTTGTTAAGCACTTGCACTGAATGGGAAAACCTGCTGAGATATTAGTTAAACCACTTGCTAGGAAACAAGGAATGTAACTTATTGACAACTTGAATGCTGGCATGTTACTGATTTTATTGACTCAAATTTTGCAGATGCTTTAACTACTAGGTTGTTACAATATGGGAGTCCTCATCCATTGGAGGAAATAATTTTTTTTCATAACCAGAGTTCTGTTACCCTGCTTACAAAGTCTTGTGGTATATTCTAGATCAAAATATGTTCATGCTGAAGCACATTTTATTACTGAATGTGTCAAAACAAATGGGCCTGTTGTTAAGCACTTGCACTGAAAGGGAACACCTGCTAGGAAACAAGGAATGTAACTTATTGACAACTTGAAATTGTCACCAGGTTATGTAGTAGTGTTGCTACATTGGTAATCTGGCAGCTTATTTCATCTCTGATGTAATTATATACGAGTTGCTAGACCTTTTTTGTTTTAGTTCATTTGTCATCTGTTTAAATGATGAAATGTTGATGTGTGAGTATAAGTATAATGAATTACATAATCATTGTTTATCCACACCATAATAAACACCAGCACATTCTAACAAACTTTCATGAGTGGTGAACACCATTAGTTACATCTGTCAGAGCAGCATCTTGTTTTAGGGTAGGGAGAAGAGAAAAAATAAAGTTTTGAGAGAGGCTAGGATTGAAACAAACCTTCAGTATGAGAAAGAAACTAAACAGTGTGATCCCAAAACACTGCATTGGCATAATAGAGCACTTTCCATCATGTGCCTCAATATAAAATGCTAAATGGTTTTGAGACATGTCTAGTGCAGGTGAGCTTTAATGAATTTTTGGAAAGCTGGAATTGCTGAAAGAAACTGTAAACATGCTGAATCTGTCAGCTTCTGTACAAGCTTGTGCTGCAACTGTAGCTGTTGTTTCCAGAGCTTGAAACCCCTTGTCATTCCTTGTTGGAACTCTCAGCAAAGTAGCCTGACAAGTACTAGTCCAGCACAGGGTGGAATGCAGTTCCAGAAAAGTCCTTATTGTCACTGTTGTAAGTGTTCTTGTTCCACAACAGAGATTTGATTGAGCACAAATTATGTACAAATAAATCACAGAAAGTAATAACTCCTGACTATAAGGGAAATAATAAACATGAAACTTATGGAAGTGGAGACCTCTCATCTAACACAGTACTCTGGAAGTATGTTGAATAACTCACAAATTAGTGCAGGAGAACACTGATGGTAGGTTCAATTGATGAGCACTCACATATGAGCCACACTCTCAGTTCGCCCATATATCTTCAGTTTGTTCTCTGAAAACACAGCTTTTGATTGCACAGTAAGTGAAAGCAGTTCTGCATTAGGCAGGTAGCAAGTGTGTGCTAGCCAGACACTGACACTAGGTAAAAACAAAGTCCAAATAACAGCCCAAGAGAAAGCTGGACATCACAGGTTCATCATCAATAGGTACACAAGAGAGCTTGCAGTTAACTTCAGCTGGTTGTGGCAAGTTCTGCTAAATGACTTGGTACCAGATGTATCCTTCCATGCCACCTTATCAGATGTATGCATAATTATGTTGACAAATTTATTCATATGGCCAGCAGGATTACAAGAAATATGGTAAGCCTCCTGTACTTTATATTTATGACCTGATTTTAACTTGTAGCCTTGATGTAACAGGAGCACCCCTGGGTGACAGCACATGGGAAGAGCCCCCTTCCAACTGAGGAGGAGAACTGTCAGCTGGTCGAGGTCACCGAGGAGGATGTACTGCGTGTCGTGCAGTCCATCCCCAGGCTCGACACACTCATCCTTGTCAAGACTATGCTCAAGAAGCACTCCTTCCAGGCAAGTATGCCTTCCATTCTTTTATGGCTTCCTTATTGAGTCTGAATAACAGAAAAGGCTATAGGAATGATGTATGAGCCACTGTCCATCAGGCCAACATTAGTGAATGACAGAATGAGTTTTCCAAAAAAAATGCTTCTAAGCTATGTATATAGCTCAAATTGAATTCGCAAAAATCTTTTGTTGGAGAGGGTGAGCAGCACTTGATAGTTAACCCTTTAACTGCTCTGTACGCGTTAATGCATGTGCCTTTGTACCTGTCTCTGTGTGCTCTGAACATGTTTACATGCACCACCAGTTCTTCTGCCTGGTACTCTGAACATGTCTATGCAGGTAGAAAGACTGGTGGCACATTCAGAGCACACAGGGACAGGTACAAAGGCATGCGCGTTAACACATCCAGAGTAGTTAAACCGTTAAATAATGTTTTCAAATATGAAAATCTGAGTCGTAATCTGTGTAGAAGTTGTTACCACATGCTTGAATGATTGACTGTCAAGTCACTATCAAGTCTGATGTGAGTTCAGCACTACAGCTTCAGTCTCTGTTCAAGAAAATGAGCAAACACAAAATACTTAATTTAGTTCTTGATATTCATTCTAAGCCAAACTGCATAGTTAAAAACTTCAGGCTTACAGACTCATCTTTGCAGGAGATCACACAATGTGTTTAATTGCTATAAAAAACTGGCCATTAGTTTCAATAGTCTTTGTGATGTATTGAGGTTATTTCCTCCACATACATCTTTGAAACTTTAAAGTTACGTCACAAGTGCCAACACTGAAAATCATAACAACTAATGTGGACTGTAAAAATATGTCTGCCTTCTTAAACATCCAATAAATATTTCATTGTTATTTAAACAAATTGCACTTAGTCCAATGTCAATACAAGTTTTACTTTTTAGCTTCTCAATGTAAGTCGGATTTATGTTAAATATTGAACAGATGCATGGCATCTGACATTTCCACTTATTTGAAGTGATGATACCCCATAAAACTATAATTTAGAATTCCTGTTTTCATCAGTTCAAGGAATATGATCTTGGCAGTGGCTGATACACATAAAACTAAGTGTCCGACTACAAATCTGAAAGTCTTCTTCTGACTCCATTTGAGTGTAAATTATCTATTGTAGCTTGTTGCTTCTTTCATCTATGGCTCATTTATATGAAAAACGCCAAGTTGCACCATGATTTAGAGACCATATTAAATTCTAGGTCCAACTATAACTGGGTAAGTCGGGCCTTAGGACATGGAAAAGAACTAAGTGTACTTTCTCCAATAACACCATGCCTAGTAGAGCACTGCAACATTCAAACCATCCTCTGGAATCGAGGACAGTATTACATTTTTTAAGAGAAATTAATGGTTTTTTGTAGGATGGATTCCAACTCACAAACTACACCTGAATACCTTCATAATGATTCACTAACAGCATTGACTGGGGGAAGCATGGTGGATATATGATGTATGTAACTTTATGAAAAGATCAGCTTTATGAGTGCCATTTTATAATCAGTCTCTGAAGTGGATTCACAAATTTTCAGATGTGTTGCATATGTTGTTTCACATTTTCAAAGTAAACTGAAATTTATGCTTCTCTATTAACATTAATCTCAGTCATGTTCAGTAAATTTTATAGTGGCAGAAAGCTGCAACTTACAAATATAACAGCTTAGCAAGTAAAATCTTACAAATATAACAGTTTAGCAAGTAAATTGTTCTTACTTTCATGTCAGAAGCCTTAAAAGCCTTGATGTTAACTTACAGAATCCATTTGGTCGTGGAGGTCTTCGGAGAGGAGGTGCTTCTGTGGGAGCTGCTGGTTCAGACAAATCAGACAAATTCCAGAGGTCAGGACGGTCACATTCTGCACCAGGCTCCTATGATGTTGCAGCTGAAAGGTTAGGTTTGGTTTTCTTTTTGGTAGATACCAGTAGTTAGATATATCTGTACACAGACCTGCTCACTGCTATCAACAGAAATGGGATGTGTTATACCATGGAGTGCCAATCAGATATTTATAAAAATTTGTGCAATTTTTATAGCACATCACATGTAAACATCAAATGTTGATTTTACCTGAAGTTATGTATTCATAAACAGGTTACGGGGCTTTTTATAGCCCCCCACCTCTCCCCCTGTGTGCATTAGTTCACTCTTTTATTTATTCTGACATGGAAGAAAACTTCTACAAATTTCATGTTAAGGAATTTCTTGGCCTCTCTGAAACACACACTACAACAGTTCATGAAGTTTTAGCTGCTGTGCAAAAACAGTCTCCTGTCAACTGGCGAAATGAAATACAAAATCCTTGGATAACTTGTAAGAGGAGACAAAACTTGGATACATTGACACAAGCCAGAAACTTAGCCATTGTCACTGTTTGGATGTTGCAAGATGAACTGAAACCAACAAAAGTGATTCATTTATGAAGCATATCCAAGAAAGATACAACTTACGTTTTAGATTACACTGGACATGTCATGACCACTGTTTTAGAATAATGAAGCATAGTTAGTGGTGAATGGAGACAACTATTTGTTTGCCACAAGTCAGTTGTGTAATCAGGAAAAACCACTAAAAACGGTGCATAATTCTTCATCACGAAAATTCACATCAAACAATTGATTCTATGGCAGAGAAAAACATCAAATTAATGTCTGATTGTCTTCATTCACTTTTCTATTCATTCCATAATTTCAAACAATATGTACGAACAGTGATTTTCATCATGTCAAGAAACTGCCAAATCCTTCAAAAACCACTAAAATATGAGGTACCGACATTAGAGCAGAAAAAATGTTTACAGAGTTAATATCAAATGTAAAAGTGTATAAATTTTTTTGAGAACAATTAAACAATTCATACCAAAATAATACCTTTCTTTTACATTTTGAGTGAGAACTTCGCTGGTGCCTTTCATAGTAATGAAAATTTCCCTGGAATGGGGGTCTTGTGAAACTGTATTCCATTAACAATAATAATTTTTGTGAAGTTACTTCAGTGTAATGCTTATAGATTGATGTTCTTTCTGCAGGAAACTTGTTTATCAGGAAGCTCCTCTTCTGCCTTCACTTAAAGAGTCAGTGGTACCGCCAGAGACCACTCCCCCTTCAGTGCCCCAGAGTACACATGATGAGCAGAAGAGGTGAGGTCTGGGCTGAGGCAGCTGATGCCAGCTGCCTGGCCCTTCCTGACCATTTTCCTTGCAGCTGCTGACTAGCCAAGTCTTGGCTGTGAGGAAGACCTCACAATGGTGTGGCACATTTAATCCTGGTAACCCCATGGTGTTTTCAACAAGGAATTGTCTTTTTTGACATGTTAATTGATATCTGTACTAATAAAATTATTTTTCTGCACTTGTGATACCCATCAAGTATTTTATACAATTGTCTCATTTGCAACAAAACTTACAATACATATAGTTGATGGAACTATAATGTCAGCTGCCAGATGATGTATTTCATTCAGTACAATACTGATAGGCGATCAGAACCAGATTACGTTATGAACCACTTTTGTCATATATTTAGATTCTGATGTGGTGAAGTATGTACCATGCAATAGACAGATGTTTCCTAAGCTGCAACTTAACAGTGAAATGTATTTTGACTATATAGCTTTTTGCTGTCAATATTTGCTTCACAGAAAGAGTGTGTAGTCTAGATCATTTTCCCAACAAGTTGCAGAATCATAGGAGAACTGTAAACTGTGTGAAATGGGCTGCTTCCATCTTAAATTTTGTGAGAAAGAAATTAATGTAAGTTAAAACTCTCAAGAAAGAGAGAGGTAAAGGGCTGCAGTGGTTGAAAAGGAGGCTCTTGAAAAGGACATGGCTTAGAACTGACATTAGATAGATCATTTCATTAAAAATGAGCTGGTTCTTAATATATGCACTGATTCCCTAAAAAGATGCAAATTTATTTCCTTTTTTCACCACAAATTTCTCCTATGTTACTGCCTGTCCATTGTGTTTATTATTTGGTATTCTATATCTCAGAATGTTTTCAGCACAAATTCTGATGTTTGGACATTTACATACTTTTATGGTGCATCACGATTCACCCTTATAAGAGACATCTTCAAGATGTAACTTGTTCCTCTTTGGTATTGGGAGAAGGGGAGATGATCTATCTTCATGGAAATTTAACTACAGAAATCCTTGTAGAAAAATCTGGAGTTGATTTCAAAATGTTCTGCCATGTGCTAAAATTTGATCTGAATCCTTTTCAGTCAGAATGGGTGTGCAGTGCCTTGCTGTAATGAATCTGATGTCACAATCACAAATAAAATAATTGCCATCAAAAATAACAAGAGTTCATTGACATTTCAAAATTACTATATGCAGACACTATGCAAGCTACAATGTTCTTAGTTGAGCCCATGGGTGCTTGGAAATTTTCTTACCAACTATAGGTGAAGGCGAGTTGACATTGTGAAGCACAGCTAAAGCTATTGCTGGGTGGAAATTGTACACTCGAGAAGAAAACAGATGTCTTAAATCTCATGTATATTTTCTGTCATGTTTACTTTTCTGTACAACAAATGCTCATTTCCACAATAAAGCACCATTGTTGACAATGAAACAAATCAGCAGTGCCAAATCACTAACTGATTTAAATCTAAAATTTAGCTAAAATGGTTGTCCATAAGCAGGTGTTCAAGGTATATTTGTAGACACTTCCTGTGGTTTTTTATATTTTTAAAACTGATCCAAAGGAAAGTATGTAATATAATTGAATTTCTTAGTTTTTGTCTCAGATCATGCAGCTGTTAATGGCAAGAAGGAATGAAAATCATAAATTGTTAATGGGACCTCCACAGAGACTTTATACTGCTGTGATAAAGTTATATAAAATTGGTAGTTTGCAGTATTTGAAACTGGAACTGTTGAGCAGCTCTGGTGCTTGTGTTATGTTAGCAATAAAGAACAGACATTTATCTAAGGATCCAAAATTGCTGAAATATAATCAGTGGTATATTATGTGCTCATTGTTGTTCTACTGACAAGTAAAAATAACATGGAATTGAAATTAATATCGAAGCATACAAGCTATATGGAACAATTTTGTAATGTTAGCAAAAAATAAATAAAACTGGTGGTATTAATTGGGGACCAGAATATAAGAACATTATACAAAAGTTATAAGGCTCCACAATGAAATAAAGGTATACTGCATGCTGCTAAAAGCCTTTGTCAGTGGTATTTCCAGTGTTGATCTTCCATTTCTATTGTTAATACTGAAGTTATAAGCAGTTAGAAATTGTTACGCACATTTCAATTTATCCATATTGTTGGAAGGCATAACAAGAGTCAAACTGCACATAAAAGGTATGAGGTGTGTTTTCAAAACATAAGGACCAAGGTAGAAATTTTATTTTGAATGATAGATGTGTCTGAATTTCAGTGCAATTCTACAGCACTAAATATGTGATTGGTATCTGAGAGACTATAACAATATGCTTTTCATCTCGCAGACACAGAGATGATGGATACAAATTTAATCTTAGGAGACTTTTCTTCAGGTTTGTTAATAGGGAAAGAATGATACAGAGATCTGGTCTTATGTGAAACAGTATGCCTCTTGTTAATTCTTCTCATAATTTTCCCATTAATATGTGCTATTATAAAATTTGACTCATTAAGGATTGTTAAATAAGCACGGAATTAATCTTTGCACTTTAGAACAGTTTATATTTATTTTTAAGTACACGCACAATTGAATGTTTTCAGTGGTGAATGCATTTCAAGCAAGAGCAAATTAACTCTTAAAATATATATATTTTCAACATGTTCTGTAATGTAGCCACAAACTGGCATTTTTTTAAAAATAAAGGTGCTTTCAATTTCTGAAGTGTTATCTCATATCTGCAGCAGATAAACCAAGCAAATATTTTAAAATTTCTCTGTTTGTCACCATTATTTCTTTTAGTGTAAACTGATTATTTTACTACATCTGCATAACTCAAAGCATGCATTATATATATAACCACATCTCATTCAAATTGATAAATATTCTTGTGATGTCTCAGCTTATCTCGAAACCTTTATATTTGCCTCTGAAATAACAATTTCTGTCATTGTTTAAATGTGCTACTATGTCTTTCAGTCCTGTGATTAATGATGTCAGTGGCTGCCTCACACACCTTCTTGTTCTTGTTCATAACTAGGTACAAAATAAAATGTAACTGTTTTGTGGAGTGTGCCACTGGAAAAAGGAAACAATGATTCTCAGCTACATGTATTGCTCTCACTTGTTATGTCTTTTGGACTTTAAGCAGTATCTGTGTACATAAATGTTCGTGCACTGTTCTTTTTTCATGCACATATTTCTAATAAACATCTGTAATATTAGACAATCACTGTCTAGATGTTTTATAGCATTTTTATCCTAGTCATCAATAAATGTTTACAACATTTTGCATATTTATAAAAATCAATAAATTTCTCTGCATTTTCATTGTTAATAATTCTGTGCATTTTCCAATTTCCTTCTTGATACACAGTGAAACAACTTCATGGACAAATTGAACTTTCCTCAGCTTCATTTTAAGCCCAGATGAGCTTATCAGTAACTCAAATGTAAGACAGTTTATGGGAAACAGTTTAAAATAAATGGCATATTCAAATATGCACTAATAATACCAAGTTGAAGATTACCACATTTTTAGTGTGATCAAAACTTGGGTTTGTTGGTGGAAGACATAGGTACCTACACAAACGCAAACACTGGATTCACTTAACTATGGAGTTATTAAAACACCCAGACTCACCACCACTTTGTAAACAGACATCTGAAGATCCTAGAGCTTATATTGAATGAAACATACTAGATTTGCTAACATATACCTACATAGAGCCACTGCACTACAGATTACTCTGATCATGACATCATACCTGCAGAAATATAAGTATACTACTTGTCAACAACAACACATAGTCAACAAAATTGCCATACTCTACTCTCACTACTGTAGAAAAAAGAATTCAATTTAATAAGTCAATGTGATGATGATGATGATGATGATGATGATGATGATGATGATGATAGAGAGAGAGAGAGAGAGAGAGAGAGAGAGAGAGAGAGAGAGAGAGAGGGAGAGAGTAGAGAATAATAGGTATCTTGAATACTTTTACGCTCCTACTACTTGTACGGGAGACGATGAAGTAAATATTTGCTGTCACCACTTGACAAGGAATGAAGGGTGGAAGACCAAGAGACAAAGGACAAAACTCAGATTAGGCAAGGAGAGTGATGGGAATCAAACATAACATTTTGGAGGAACCATTCATACATTTGTCTGGAGCAATTTAGGGACATTACTGAAAAACTAAATCTGGATGACCAGATGGGATCTGAACTGTTATCTTCCTGAATGGAAATCCAGTGTACTAACCATTGTGCCATATGCCCACTAGCCACCAAATAGCAGAGGGCTTCCATTTTGTGTATTGAAAACTGAATGAGCCAATTGAGAAAGAGTGGAAAGTATCATTTTTCTTTTGGATGTTTGTTTCCTTTTTTCAACTAATTAAGCTACAGCTCCTTCATTGATTAATATTGGAGGTTTGCAGATATCATGCATTATTCTTTGACAAGTTCTGAGCAGATATACCTGTTGCCATTTTTGTTAGACCATTATACATTATGTTAAATTAGTAATCGTGTGTGTGTGTGTGTGTATGTGTGTGTGTGTGTGTGTGTGTGTGTCATGTGACAGTAGTGAGTACTTATAAAATTTAGTATTGTGTTTGTTCTGTATGAATGAGAGGTTTCAGGATAGTGTATCATGATGCAAGCAAATATCTTACTGTTCTTATAGTGAACCATCCACTGTACAATTACCATCTACAGTGCTCAGGAACAAAATGTAAAGAGGTTTAATTTATTTTTAAATTCAAGACATTGATGCACAGTCTAATGAGCAAAGCTAAAGCATTTGCCTTCCACTCACAAGGAAATGGTCAGACTTTTCATGCCAAAACCTGCAAAGTGTGCCCTTTTCTCTAATGTGGTTAACATCAGTTAAATCCACATGCTAAATTTTATCTGCTAATTTGCACTAATACTGGTGTTTATTGTAAGAAGATCCATACATACCTGAGCAGATTTAGAAACTAATAAGAGTAAAACTGACAGTTTAGTAGTGATTTAATCTGAAGGAGGGTAAAACTGGCAGTTTACTATTGATTTCAACTTGAGAATATCATTGTGATGCTAGACTGGAAACTGCAGTGATCCATTCATTAATAAAATTGTTCTCCTTTATTGTTTTTTTAAGATGCCTTCAACTAATGGAAATATTCTCCATTTAATGACCGGAGTACATTTTTCATACTAGGAGGAATCTCAGGTATCCCTAATTCTTTGCAAAGGTGCAGTTAATGACTGAGGACTGTTATGTCCGGACCAAAAGAAGAAGCAAGAATTTGTTCCTGCAGAGCAGAAGAGAAGTGTGGAAAATCAAAAAGTACACTATCCTCATTCATCATTTTCCCTGATTTTGAAGATACTACAACAATACAGTCTATGTAAAACATTGACCAATTTGCACATGGTCCAAAATGTTTGGTCAATACTGCACAGTTAACAGTCAACCACGCAGATTGATTATGGGCATTATTCTGCGTGAATGTCTTAGTACAATCACAGACTGCACAGCTGCCTCTTCATTTAAAGCAGCCTTTCAGCTTGCATTCCTTTTGCTGCATGGTCTGATGTATGTTGTGAATTCAAGAGTCATTAAAACTAGAGATCTTATGCTTTGTTTTTGTATTAAAGTCATTCATCTCTTCAGTATCAGTGTTCATGAAGATAACAACATGTAACCACTGTCAAATTAGTCATAATGCAATGTAAACGCTAATTTATCATGAATAAACTGTATCACACATTATTTACAAGCTGATCATCCCAATATTATGTGTGTCAGCAAATATGGAAAGCTCTCAAAGTAACCACTGCAGTTTTGCTGTCATCATTTCAAGACTGTCACTAAACCAAATTACAAGAAAATGCCAGACACTACAAGAGCGACTATCAGAATCCAACAGACACTGGTTGGCCATTCAGCCAACTACAGTTTATCTCTGCCTGCTAAAGAGAGCCAATGAACTAGTGACACAACAAAATTTTTAGCTCAGACATGAATCATCTGAAAAATCTAAGTCAATACAAAGAATAGTAATAATTTTCTGACCTGTTTCTCAATAAAAATTGTTATTTTTCTTGATGCAAATGCATAAAATATTTTGATTAATCCAACAATTAGAAGTTTCATCTTCTGCTTGTGATATTTTATTGTTCACAGAGTAATTGCATGAATACTGATGCTTACAGCTCAACAAATCCATTTAAAAAATAATTTTTATGAGAATATTTCCATAATTCACAGACTGGTGCTAACACATGTAGATAGAATGTGGAATGAGAAAATCAGTGGCTCTGACTGAAGCAACACTTATGAAAGCCATTAGGTTCAGTCTTTTCAGTATACATTTTAATTTTTCAAAAACTGCCATGTTTCAAAAGCTACCCATAATAAAAGGTCTCACTTTACAGAATATTCCATTTTTAACTGGTCATTATTTTCAAAATTCTATTGTAGCCCTAATTTTTCTGATCGCAAAAATTCTATCTCTAAAATGTATTTTTTGTAGTGGGACCTAAGTTACTGTTTACTGGTTTAGTTTTGTTATATGTATTACCATAAATTCTGGTCAAAAGCTTGTAAAATTGACACGTTCCATATCCTGTGATAGTGTCACGACATGGATCACCGGAACAAGAGATAAACCAATAAATAAATAAATCCCACTTTCATTTGAAAATAGTGTTAGTTTGCTAAAGTCTAGCAAATTCCATATGTTACCCATTATTGGTCGAAATTTTGAATCGCTCTAGGAGTATACATATTGTTCGTAATATAGTTCATTGTCAATTCTCCATTTATCCAAACCATAGTTAAAACAGATTACTCCTTGGGTCACTGTAATTCTGTATCCACTAATGTGTACCCACACATGTAAACCAAAAGCCGGCTGGAGTGGCTGAGCGGTTCTAGGCGCTGCAGTCTGGAACCGCGCGACCGCTATGGTCGCAGGTTCGAATCCTGCCTTGGGCATGGATGTGTGTGATGTCCTTGGGTTAGTTAGGTTTAAGTAGTTCTAACTTCTAGGGGAATGATGACCTCAGAAGTTAAGTCCCATAGTGCTCAGAGCCATCTGAACCATTTTGTAAAGCAAAACATAATAACAAATTTCAAATTGTATTCATATGCTTTCATACAAATAGTTGTGGAGGACAATACCTCAGTCAGGTTGCACCTGATAATCAAACTGTGAACAATAATGTGATATCAAAGCCTAAACATTTTTAAAAATTTCTTTGAGTTGATCCATAGTTTGCATTCATTTCATTAACATCATGTAACATGTTAGTCAGTAGGTATCATTGAGAAACTTCTTTGTGTTTGCCCTTAATTCATCTTCATGAAGATAACAACATGTAGCCACTGTCAAATTAGTCATAATGCAATGTAAATGCTACCTTGTCATGAATAAACTGTATGAAACATTATTTACAAGCTGACATCCCAATATTATGTGTGTCAACAAATATGGAGATCTCTCAAAGTAATGACTGCAGTTTTGCAGTCATCATTTCAAAACTGTCATTAAACCAAATTACAAAATGGTGCTAGACACTAGAAGAGCAACTACCAGATCCCAGAAGACTGGTTAATCACTTAGCCAACTACAGCTTATTTCTGTCTGCTAAAGACATCCAATGAAGTAGTCAGGCAATAAGTTTTTTAGCTCAAACACCAACCATGTGAAAAATCTAAGTCAATACAAAGAACAATAATAAAAATCAAATAGGAAAGAAGCCCGTTCTTGCACTTGTCACCACAGAATAGTGCTGCATCTCATAGTGCACTCACAGACATTATTCTGGTGGCCCCACATAGAACACTCTCCCCCAAGCAGAGTGGAGATCTGGGAATGAAGGGTATTTATGTTTCACCTGATGTCCAGCTCTCATGTGTACTGGAGGCATTGCTTGATCTACTCCAGCCTCTTGTGTTGGCAGTGATGGTACTCTTTCTCTTGTGGTGCTAAGATAGCATCATCCATATCCAGTAGTGTGGAAGGTGACACTTTGCATTCAGTGTGTATGTCCTCTTCAGTCAGTAACATATGAGTAGGTTTGACCCATTCTAATGATACCACTTAGCTCTTCCAATTTTGATCTATATGCAAGGTATGTTTGTCCCAGGGGAATGTTCTGTAGGGCACAGAATATGGCATCTCTAATGGTGACTTGACAGTGTCTGTCCATAGCATCACATGTACACATGACCATAGATCTTTGTGTATGAACATAGTTACTGCCCCATGTCTCAAGACAGCAATTGGGTGAAGTCTGTCCATATGCTCATACACTGTTTACAGTACATCAGGCAATTTGGTCTGTCATTGATCAGTAAAGAATTCTGTGGGCAGTCATAAAGGTTCACCGAAATGAGTTCTACAGTGGATGCTGCTAAATCCATTTTTAATACTGTGCAAAGGCCTGACAAAACCAGTGGCAAAGCTGACAACTAAGACTGTGCATGGCACATTAGTGCAGCTTGTAATGTACTATGCCAGCATTCCATCATTCCATTGCTTGTTGGGTGATAATATGTGGTGTGATGATGGTGAAAACCACAGAGGTTGGCCATTTCTGAGAACAGTGTAGATTTGAGTTGATGCCCCTGCTGATTTATTTAGGGCAGCTGAAACATGCAGTCAATGATGAAAGAAATACCCATGCCACAATTTACACAGAAATGTCCAATAATGGAATTGTCTCTGTGCATCTGGTGAAGTGGTCCAGTGCATTGAGGAGATAACAATATCCTTCCGATGGGAGTAGAGGTCTAATGATCTCCTACTGCTTTGTGCACTTGTCATCAAACTTTGGCACTCTGACAATCTAAGCACATGTTTGCACAACTATAGTAGTTCTTCTTTATATTATGCCAAACAACTATGTCCGTCATCAGTTTGATGCTGGCATTTGTTCTCAGATGAGCCAGCCCACACTTGCTGTCAAATAATTATTCGCAATTACTCAGGTACAAAAAGTCTTGATTTTCCCTGTGATACATCCCAAAAAACTCATAAATGTTCACCAGCAGCCTGTATTTGCTGCAGACATAACCTAAAGTGCTATCGCAATGGAATTCAGTGAGTTGTTGATCTCTCTCTTGCACAGCATCTAACTCCTTGTAGTCAACAGTCTGAGAGATCAATTCTAAGGAAATTAGCCACAATGTTCTCAGCTCCTTTCATATGCTGCAGGCCTTTTGTGAACCGTGCAATGAATTCAAGTTGTCTAAATTGTTGCAGTGAGCAGACATCCTTGTATCTATTGAAGGGAAAAGTAATTGACTTGTGGTCTGCGAAAACCATAAATGATCTGGCTTTCACTTTTGGCCAAAAGTATCTGACAGCTTCATAAATTTCTTACAATTCCCTATCATAAGCACTCTGTTTAATTTGTGATGATATAAGCTTATAAGAAGCCCAGGTGCTGCCAGGTGGCCTTCAACATACTGGTGTGGAGTTGCACCAATGGCTTGCTAGCTAGCATCCACAGCAATTGCCAGTCACATCTGAGGAACCGTGTGTGCCAACATGGTTTCCTGATGTATGCATGTCTTGACCTTATCAAATGCCATCAACATCTCTGGTATATACTGCAAAGGTCGTTTGTTCACTGTGTCCTTGGTGGATAGTGCTGATGTTAATGGTGCCTGGATGGCCACCACATTAGGCAGATGTCTGTAGAAATTAACTGCTCCAAGAAACTGGTGTAATTGGTGATAATCAATGAGGTGTGCCATCTCTTTGATAACAGCAAGTTTATCTTGCAGTGGGCTGATATCAGCTCCTGTCACTGAGTAGCCCAGGAATGGCACCTGCATTTGTCAAAGTAAACATTTTTGATTCATTGACCAAAATGCCATATTCATCAGTGCATTGTTATACAGTCTTTAGGTGCAGTTCATTCAACTTCTCAGATACCAAAAAGATGAGGATGTTGTCAATATATGTGAAGCAGTACAGTAAACCTCTGAGTACTTCATCGAGAAACCATTGCTAAATTTGTGCTGCATTTTTCAAACCAAACAGCATATGGAGGTATTTGAATAAGCTACATGGTGTCATGACAGCTGTCTTCTGTGTATCAGCAGGTTTGGCCAGTATCCCATGGTATGCCCTCCAGCAGTCAATGACACTTAAAATGGTCGCACTTGCCAGTGTGTGCATAAAATCCCTAATATACGGTATGGGATAATGATCAGGAATGGTGTGGGTATTGAGTGCCCAGTGGTCTCCAAGTCCTATCTTTCTTCTTTATTAGATTAAGTGTTGATGACCATGGGCTACTGGATCTACAGGTGATTCCCGAATGCAATAGTTCTTTGAATTCTGCCTTTGAGGAGCTAACAAATGCAGGTTCTAAGACAGTAGTTGACTGGGTGTAGTCCTGATGTGATGGACTGTGTTGTGCTTAGCTTTCTGTGCAAATGGCACTGATTCACAGTTTGCTATGTGTGGCATCACTCATGGTCTGTCATCGAATGTAGGCCAAGAACATCATCCAAGGTTGCCTTCACTGCACTGTGTACCCCGGTTGATGCTCAACGAACCTGTAGCTACTTCAACTGCATAATGAAACAAGAAATCCACAACCAGTATTGCATCTGACACATTGAAAATTATGGAACTCCACTGTAAATGTTCTTGGAAATTAAGGTCTACATCTCTTTGGCATTTTCAATAAGTCATTATTGAAATTTGGTTTCCTGCTGTGAGCAGCTTTACATCACAGCTTCTAACGAGCAATGCAGTGATATCCAAACCTGAGTCAATTAGATAAGAGGGGCTGGGTTTAATGTCTGTGACAAAAAGCTGATGGGACAATTGGGGGTAAAGATGAAAGGTTACTCACCCATCATCGCTCTCACCTCACTGTGGTAGACACTGGTGCTCAGACTCATGACTGACGGAACCTGTCACTGGCTGCTATTGCCATTTGGGTGAGTGCAGGGTGATGTCCACCATGTCACCTTATTTCTGAAGTGGTGGTGGTAACAGCAGATACACTCATGCATTTCCATATCATACTCTTCTTGTATTTTCCTACCTTGCCTCTGAGCAATGTTGATATCTGTTGCTGCAAGCCATCAATATTATTTTGTAGCTCATCCAGTTGTTGAGTAACACATATTTGTTGGCATTTTTGTATTGCTAAAGCTTCCTGGAGCTACGTACTGCTGCATTAGAATGTCACAGATGACCTATGCCCTGCTTCTAATGAGGTATTAAGCTTGTCAGCTAGTGAGAGCAATGTTAGAATATTGCATGCATCGGAAAGTACCACAGCTGTTGTAACTGCCTCTCACAGCTGAACATGCCATACATGTTGCAGTGTCATGTCTGGCAACTCAGTGTCATTGACTAAGCTTTACAGGTGCCCCAAAATTTCAAAGGTGACTTATATCCTCTCTTTTCACTATGTAGGGCTTGTTGGATACATTGTTTCACTGGCCAACATAGCTGCTCAAGGAGCAACTGTTTAAAATGTGTATAATTCTGCATGTCGGGTAGGCTGGATATTACATCTGCACTGATCATGGCTGTCTTATTGTCAAATGCACTAATGGTGATCATAAATTTGGTATCTTTGTTTACAGTGCCATGGAGCTGGAAAGTCAGATCAAGCATTGCAAGCCTTAATTCAGGTTTATCAGGAGTAAACTATGGTGGGTGTATCTTTATCTTGCTACTGTTATGAATGGCCATTCCTTGATTCAATAGAAAAGTTCAACACAGAATTTTCCTGCTTTTCAATGTCATATTGTAAATCTTTTATGTGCTTCAACAAAGCGTTATGCCGATCTGTAGTACTCTGTGTGTCACGCTGAGGTGCCAACTCTGCATCGGGCAATACTAGAGCACTTGCCCATGAAAGGCCAAGGTTCCAAGTTTGAGTCTTGGTCCAGCACACAGTTTTAATCTGCCAGGAAGTTTCAATACTAAAAAGAGCTGCCTTTGTTCATCTACAATGGAATTCAGTATACAGAGTTACCATTTTAGCCAGCTACAGCTTATCTCTGTCTGCTAAAGAGATATGACAAAGTAGTCAGGCAATAACCTTTTATTTTTTTATTTTTTTTTTAGCTCAAATGTCAATTGACTGAAAAGTCTAAATCAATACAAAGAATAATAATGAAAATCAAAGATTTAAGAAGATTGTCCAAGTACTCATCACCATGGAACAATGCTGCACTACACTGTGCATTCACAAATGCTCACTCCTCTGGTGACTCTCACAATCATGTCACACCTACAATAGGACAAATGTAAAATAGAGAAAGAGATATAAAACAAACATTCAAAAACATTAGCAAACTAGTATAATATTGTAGCAAGTGAACATTTTGAGACATTAATACTTTCACAGTACCATCATAACTAAATGTCCAGCGATATGAATCATGCATTAGCCTTTGAGAAAACCTACATGAAATTGCACCACTCTCTATGAAATCGATTTTAATGTGAACTCTGAATAATGCCATCTATTATTTGCTGCAATGTGCACAGTCACATTAAAGGGCAGTGTGCAATCCCTCTTTAATAAAAGGATGTTCTGCATGTTATAATGTAGTTGAGGTGGCTGCATATTTACCTTAAAGACTGCATAATTGTAGATGATACAATTATTTCAATCTGAATTGCCCAGCCTAATTCAGAAAACAGTTTCAAATTCAATATCCAGCACTCTTCTGATTGGCAAGGAGAGCTTGGTGAAGATGGCTGAGATCTCACACATGCTTTTTAAATGTAAATCTTGTCTGAAGAAGGTTGGAAAAATTCCATTGATTGGAGAGTTTCTAGGAACTAATCTACTGTATATTGTACCTCATTGCCAGTCCACTGGCTGTTGTCTTCTAAGTTCTGGTGGTGCTATGTCAGATAAGACATTATGTCATGGAACTGGTGTTGATTCCAGCACACTAGTGACAAATCTGATTGTATCATTTAGCCAGACATCAATCCTGGTGACATGACTGCTTTTAGCTCACATAGGAGCATTGTATTCAGTAACAGAATACACAAACAATTCTGCTCCTACTTGTGCTCTCTTAAGTAGTGTGTGGTGCATAGATGTCCTTCATGGTGATACCCTACAGACAATGTTCTGCAAGGAAAGATCAGCTAAAAATGAACAAAAATGGTCACCAAACAACTTACTATGTTTCTCCTGGTCAAAGAAAGCTACAGGAAACCAGGAAAGGACACTATCGATGCAACCAATTCTACAGAAACATTCCATGTTTGGAGTCTTTATTACACAGACGTGGAAACAGACAACAAGTAATTTCTAGTCCTTGGTAGGTTTCTGGCAGGATGTGGCACCACATGTCTATATACAGGTCATGTAATTATAGTAAATTACAGGCTGGTGCCCAGTAGCACCCCAGATGAGATCCATCAGGTTCAGATCAGGCAAACTTGTGATCAAAGCATCAACACGAGTCCACCATCACACTCCTCAAACCTCATTAGCAAGATTCCATTCTTGTGACACAGACAGCTATCATTTATTTATTTATTTAATTTTTTTGATAGAGTCAACAAAATTGATGACTATTGCAAATGTCATCACGCTGCAAGATGCCATCTCTGTTGGGGAAGACATCAAGAACAAAGGAATGTGGGTTGTCAGCAACAATGTTCATGCACTCCACGGCTGTCATGGTGCCTTTTATTGCTCCCACAGGTTCATGGAAGGCCATGTGGATGACCTGCATCACATAACACTGTGTTTCAGTCACAATTGAAGCAGCCATTTGCCTGGATGTTGCATATGCAGACATGATCATCAGTCTTTTGTGACGAGAAGTGTGACTCATTCAAGCAACCAACATATTTTTATTAATCTATTGTCCAGTCTTGATGTTTTGTGCCCACCACAATCGTAGCTGACAGTGTCACTGGTTCAACACAGTAACATGTGGGGGGTTGTCTGTTGTTCAGCATTGTGTGGTGAATGGTGCACTCTGAGAAACTTATGCCTGCACCAGGATTGTGCCCTGTCATTAGATCTGACACAGATAGTTTCCTGTCCCACTTAACAGAGTGAGCAGATTTCCATGTTTTTTGATGGATGTCTGAAACATTATTTCATAGTGTTCCACTATCATTTAACCACATTCTGAGGATGCTCATGGCTGTAGCACAAGAACAGCCAAAAATTTGAGCTGGTGCTGAAATGGTTTCCAGGTGCTGGACCATAACATCTACCTTTTAGTGAATTCACTTATGTTAGTAAATTTCCAAGTTTTTGGTCTGAACCACTGCTAGAAAATTGCCCATTGGTCTACACCCAACTTATACTTTGTTTACTGTGTCACCTGAGGCACAACACCAGCAGGTGGCATTCAATCTCATCATGAACAGAGATCATATGGTCTTATTTCCTCAATGTTCATCTCACATAGGGATCTTGAGAATAAGATAACAGAGATTAAGATGCATGCATAGGCATATAGATAGTCATTTTTCACTTGCTCAAATGCAAATGTAATATGTTTGAAAACAGATAACAATGGCATGAAGTATACTCTGCAATGCACTGTACAATTGCTTATGGAGTGTATATGTAAATGTAGAATTTTTATTTCGGTGCCATATGCTTTTCAAAGACATACAGTGTGTAATATGAAGAATTAAAACTAAATCCATTTCATACTAACAATTTAAATATAACCTAGTATCAACAGGATCATAATATGTGTCTATGATGCACTCCATGAGGTTCCTGAAGAGTAAGATACATAGTCTTTATATCCTGATTTTTTAGCTGTAGAACTATTGAAGAACTACATATTGTTCCTTTTTTATGCTGTTAAAATAATGAGGTGGAAGATGTGCATAGTGACATGGTTGAGTGCTTCCTAGGGAAAAAGTCATTTCTTCTGAATGACCTGTAAGGTTTTTTTTTTTTTTTTTTTTTTTTTTTTTTTTTTTTTTTTTTTTCAATCTGTTGGTCCTCCTTCACATTTTGTCAGACTTTCCTCATCCAGAAAATAAATTTTGTCTCTTGTATTTACTTTTTCCTCTGAATGTCACACAATTTACTTGTGTCTCTTCTGACAGGGTCAGAAGTTTTGCTTCTTCTCTACAGAAGTTGAATATTCATTTGAAACATTTTATGGAATTACTTACCAGTTTCAAGATGAAGTGATATGGTATGAATTTCTGTATTATATTTGTAATTGGTCGTAGTTCTCTAAACAATATTGGATTTTTTGTCTCCCATCTAAATGAGTGAGTTGCTTCACACAAACCTGGGGTGGAATTCTTCTCTTCTTATCTTCTTAAAAATATGCCTAAGTGCAAATTTTTATCCTGGAAGACTCCTTCTGGGTTTCTTTGGTTATGTATAGAAGTGAAATTGTACTGAATCTACGAGGAGAACCTGGACTCCATCAACAAAATTTTGAAGGTCGTTCAGGAATATTTTTGAAGTGTTTTGATATAAGGAATCCATGGTCTCTGGCAGCTCATTATATAGTAATAATATAATTATTTACCTAACTGGGCTTACTGCTTTTGGCAAACAAAGGGACTGTCTCTTAATTTTTCTTATTATATATTACAGCCTCAGGTTATACAAATGGTATTATTTCTGGCTTTGACTTGTTATCAAGTCATCACCAGATCTGTTTAAAAAAGAAATAAAAAGGGGCCAGTACAATACCAGGAAACTAAATTACAAAACCAAACTAACTTCTAAACACAACTACACAGTTTTGAATACAGTACATAATAACTCTCTAATTTAACAGGCCTGGAGAAATGCTTGTATTGTAAACATACCTGCACTCTGATCATTGGAACTGATGGCTGCAGTTGGCTGCATAAGAGTATGAAACTAATACGTCTTAAATCTCAAATATAAGATTAAAAATATTGACAATATGCTAAGATTTGTAAGAAAAAGCATTATAGAAACTAAAACTAGTAAATCATTACTTGACTAATGGTATAGATAAGCTAGACATGCACTAGAAGCAGTACAGATAATGCTGGATTAAGCAGTGAATGGCAAAGTAGCAGCTGGTGATCATAGGTGTTCCCTAACTCAGTGTAGTGCCCTGATTCTAACAATTAATATTATTTTCACATTGTTATTTTGCATTGTCAAATGGGAAGTAGGAATCTGTTATGTTAAAATATGTGGCTAAAAATCCTAGGTCAAGATTGCTAAAATTCCTTTATTGATTACTAGTTTGAGCTCATTGACAAATAATCTTCAGATCAAGAAATATTATTAATTAATTCATTGTGTATGAGCCACTAGGTATTACACATCAGCACAATCCAATCTGTGCTGAATCTCTCTTGTTGTCATGTACACATTAAAGTAAGTCATCATGGTAACTGTCAACATTTGCTTATGGAAAAAAAAATTCCCAGTACAAAAGGATTTACACAAAGTGACTAATAAACTCAACTAAAAACTCTGAAAGACCAGAATGGTGTGAGGTTTCAAAGCATGTCATACATCTGAAACAAAACTCAATGCATAAGAAGACCAGTGTCCTTGCAAAATTTGGGGGGCACATTTTTAATACCACTGCACAAGGAGCTTGTGATACACCTGTTTTGTTGCTTTTATAATTACTTGATCCATGGTGTGAAGTTTGCATCTCCCTCCTGCATAACTATTCTGTACAGCCACTGCCTTTCTCTGAGGCATCACTCACCCTTTCTCAACCCTCACTCCCAAAACTTTCCACCAATTTTTTCTCTCTACCTTCCCCTCCCATCCTCTTCCCTCCCCAACAAAATCCCTCAACTGTACTGCAGCTCCATTGTGTTTAGAGAGAGAGAGAGAGAGAGAGAGAGAGAGAGAGAGAGAGAGAGAGAGAGAGAGAAACGATTTTAAAACCAGAGATGTCCTTTCTCACATTGAGCAGTTCTCATGATTTAAAGACTTTATCCAATATATGAAATCAGCTGGTCATAACTGCCAAGTATATTTGAAAATTAACTTTTTTTGACATATCAGATTCAGATTCACTGCAACTGGGTTTGTTTTCATCACAGATTCAAATATCATGCAACATATTAAAAATCTTATCTCATATAATAAAACAGAACTTGATTTTAGTGTGACCAAAAAGAGACTACACAGTATTAATTATATTCTTTATATTTAATCTGATTCCTTTAGTCCTTTGTGTAATGTTAACTGCTAGAGGACATGTGGTGGATGGCTGTCAACCAAGTGAGTATTGAATCTGACAATCTGATAATCCTGTGCCATGTGAAGGACAGCCTCCAACACTTCCCAGATGCCCTTGACATATGTATAACAGAAGAAAGGATTAACAGACTCTCTGGAATTCTTAATTAAAAAAATATTAATTTGATAAATCATTATATTGTTTGTGTACTGTACCATATATCACCTAAGTGGAGAACTTCTTGGTGAGGTTGCACACTTTTTGTATCACCACAATCAACACCTGCTTTTGGAAGTTAAACAATACAATATTGTCCTGGATGCAAGGGTGCCCATACAGTAGCTTGCAGATGAGGCATAGACCTGGGATATGGAGTATTTTTAGTTTTGAAAGTAGCCACAGAAAATTCCAGTTTAGACATTGTTAAAAACCTACATGATACCAACATTTAAACCATTTTCTTGAAAGAAAAAAATCTGACTAAGCAATGTTTTTTCCTCTCCTTGAGAGATATGGGCAACAAGGGTGGGGGGGGGGGGGGGGTGCCACTGTCTTCTATCTATGTGATGTCATTGATGTAATGAAAAAGCTGTTTCAGAATATCATTATATGTTTATGTATTGTTGCATCCTATACATGGGATTGCTGGTTTCCAAAAAGACTGCCATATCCGAGTGTAAAACAGGCTTCATATTTCTACAAGAGATTGATGCCAATGATATGCCTATAGTAATGTGGGTGTATTGTATGACATTCTTGGAACTGTGTACTTTTGCCAATCATTTGAAGCATTTTGTTGGTTCAGCATCATGTGAGAAACATGGGAGCCAGGTCATTCACGTAATGTGAAATGTAATTATACAAATTTCTAAGCAAGTCCAGTCACTACCTCTGTTCAGCAAGTGTACTTAATTTTTTTGTATTCTGTGATTACTCACCTCAGTATCTTTTATTTCAGTATTTGTATGTTAACTGACAGGAGGAGTCACAGGATGATCTTTCTTAGAGAACAATTTTGTATGATAGGATTCTGTATTTTTATTTTCCCATTGTCATCCTCTATTTCAGTGCCTGTGTTATCACCAAGTTGATAGTGGTCTTTGATGCAATTACTGACTTCACATAATACAAAACCTCTTAGGTCTTTTTGTCACATCAACAGAGAGGACTTTACTTTCAAATTCTTCAAATGTTTCTCACATTGCTCTCCTTCACACTCTTTTTGGTTTCATACAGGTACTGCTTGTATTCATCAGTCTGCTATGTTTACATCTGTGATGAGACACCCTGCTTTTGCAGAAATTTTCTGACACAGTAACAGCATTACAGCATGCCTTTTCCATCCCTCATAATATTCCTCACTACATACATACCTAAATCATTTTGTACAATGCTCTCAAATTTTATTCATTGATTCTCCGTATTTTTATCTCCAAAGGTGAATGTTTGATGTCCACTGTTCAGATAATTTGCAATTTTTACCTTGTTGCACTTGCTTGCCAGAAATATTGTCCTACATTTCTTAAAATTCCTCTTAACATCTATAGTTGCTAATGTTATAACAGCATTATGATCACTGAACTGAACTGAACTGAAAACTTTTGATCTGTTTGTGATCAGGAGATCAAGGGCCTTATGCTTACAGTCGGCCAGGCCATATGCTGACAGTCAGATCTCTACCTATCTGCTCATGGAAGTTTGTAGATAAGCAGTTACTTCCATCACAGGAGAATTCAGTTAAGAAACTATTAAAGTACAAGTAAGTGGAATGTCTGACCAGTACTTTGCTTCAGGAGGTGAAGTTTCAAGTACTGCCTACAGAAACACTGGAAAAAATACTATCCAAGTTTTCAGAATTTTATTTTGTTTCAGGATAGAAGAGAAAATGGATTGATAGGGAAAAATTAGAACAGAGGGAGCAAATCATTCAGATCCCTTGAGGTGGGCCCACCTTCAAAGATTATCTGCCCTTCATTTCAACCTTTCCTGGCCAATCCCCGTCTCCTCCCTAACAGTATCAGATAACTCACTCTCAACTTCAGGTTTGATTGATATACCTCTCCTTTACAACCTTCCCCAATTAATCCCTTTATCTTCCATCATGAAAGAACTTAAAGGTTCTGAAATCTTTGAATATTTTTCTACTTTTTAGTGTTTTTATTGGCAGTGCTTGGAATTTTGCCTTCTAAAGAGAGGTTCTTCTCCTGCCTACAAGGAAAGTTACAGCTGCAATATTGCTGTTAATAAATGGGATTAATAGGGTGAATATGTATAATTTTTAAGTAACTAGCTATTGTAGCTGGCATCTTGTTGTTGGTCATAGAGGTGTGGATCTTAACACATACAGGTACTATCAAACAAAACATCAAATAATCTTGGAAAGACATCATATTCACCCTTGAATGCAGAAAATTATATCACTACTGCAATTTTGGCCTTTGAAAGCTGAAAAATGTACATGAAATGAAGCCCAGAGTCACACTAACATACCACCAGACAGTAGTACATTACAAAAAATAGTGAAAAAAACACGTCACTTATATTTTGCTTCAGTATGTCATGCTTTAAAAATCCTCTGACATATGTACATATCATCACTAAAACTAAGCCCTTTCCCTGTAGGAATACAGCAACAACAAACAAGTGCAAAATTCTGTTGATTGTGAAATTATGTACAAAGTGAACATCCTTAACATAAGTTGCTATAAATCAATGTTCTAACACACCATTTACATATGAAAAGAGACTGTTGACATGGAAAACATTCACAAATCATATTTTCTTTGCGCTTATCAGGTATATTACATTCCAGCAATAATGATTATGAACATCATATCATAATGTCATCTTAGGTCTGTTGATAATATACAACCTACTATGCAATGACAAACTCATAAGCCACAAGCAGACATGATAGAAAAACTTATTTACAATAGACAGGCTTGAAAATATATATGTTATCTGTCCTAAAGGTCTTACAGTGACTTTAGTGCTCATACAGAACATGGCAAGCCATCAAGCAACTGTAAAACTATAGTAACACTGCTCAATAAACAGGTAACAGCTCAAAAACAAGACTTTGATAGATGTACTTTGTTGATGTTATTCTTTTGGTGCAATTCTGCATGCTTGTAATGTTATACTTTGTAGAATGATAATATATGAAGTAAAGGTATAAAAAGATCAACCACCACATGAGATGGCTCAGTGGTTAGCACCTTGAACTTGCATTCACAAGGATGATGTTTCAAACCCACACCCGGCCATCCTGATTTCGGTTTTCCTTGATTTCCCTAAATTGCTTCAGGTAAATTCCAGGATAGTCCCTTTGGAAGGGCATGGTCAACTGCCTTCCCCATGTTTCCCTCATCTTATGGGGCTGATGACCTCACTGTTTGGTCTTCTCCCCGGAATCAACCAACCAAAGATTAACCAGTATATGTCATTGCACCTACCATATTTCAGCTAGACAACCATGGCAGCATCAAAACAGAAAATGGCAGCAACATCATGCAATCACCATTTAGAACAGTAGTAAATAATACACCAGTACAATGAGCCCTACAACTGGCCACACAAGGCAGGAGTGCACAAAACTTTAAACTACTGTATTCTGGACCTCCTGACCAGAACCCTGGTTCCTGCATGTGGAAAGCATTTTTTTGTCAACCCAACATGAAAAGCAACACACTGCAATGCCACTGCATTTTAACTCACCTCAGTGATGCTCAAACAATCATAGCAGAGAATGCCATAGGCACACATAGCTATGCAGTGCTTGAAATCTGCCTCTTTAAACAATGAAAGGATAATTATCTGTGAGTCAGGGCATGGAATGTTAAAACTTTTAATGCATTAGCGAAGCTAGAAAATCTGGAAGAGGAAATACTAAGGCTCAAGCTACGTATAGTAAGTGTTAATGAAGTGAAATGGAAAGAAGATAAAGATTTCTTTCATATAAGAATAGAGTAATATCAATAACAGCAGAAAATGGTATAACAGGAGAGGCATTTGTTATGAATAGGAAAGTAGGACAGAGGGTGAGTTACTGTGAACAGTTCAGTGATAGGGTTGTTTTCATCAGAATCAACAACAAACCAACTCTAATAACAGTGGTTCTGGTATACATGTCACCATCACAAGCAGAAGATGAAGAGATGGAGAAAGTATTCAAAGATATTGAGCAAGTAATTCAGTATGTGAAGGGAAGCGTAAATCTAATAGTCATGGGGCATTGGAATATGGTTGTAGGAGAAGGAATAGAAGAAAGGGTTATGGGAGCATGTGGGCTTGGTAGTAGGAATGAGAGAAGAGAAAGACTAATTGAGTTCTGCAATAAACTTCAGATGGTAACAGTGGATACTCTTTTCAAGCATCATGAAAGGAGAAAATATACTGGAAAAAGGCCAGGAGATACAGAAAGTTTTCAGTTAGATTGCTTCACAGCCAGAGAGAGGTTCTGAAATCAAATATTGGACTGTAAGGTGTACCCAGAGGCAGATACAGACTCAGATAATAATTTGGTAAGGATGAAGAGTAGGCTGAAGCTTAGAAGATGAGTCAGGAAGAATCAAAGCACAAAGAAGTGGAATGCAGAAGTACTAAGGAAGGAAGAAATACACTGAAAGTTGTGGTTATTCATACTGTGATAATGAATAGCTCAGTAGGCAGTTGAGCTGGAGAGGAATGGGCATCTCTAAAAAGAACAATCACAAAAGTTGGAGAGGAAAACGTAAGTCCAATGAAGGTAATTGTGAAGGAATCATGTAACAGAAGAAATACTTCAGCTGACTGATGAAAGAAGGAAGTATAAATATGTTCAGTGAAATTCAGAAATACAGAAATACAAGTCACTTTGGAATGAAATGAATAGGAAGTGCAGGGATGCTAGGGTAAAAGGGTTACATGCTTGAAAATTGTGAAGAAATTGAAAAAGGAATGATTGCCAGCAGGACTGACTCAATATGCAGAAAAGTCAAAACGACCTTCGGTGGTATTAAAGGGACGGGCAATAACATTAAGATTGCGATGGGAACTCTACTGGCAAATGTGGAGGAAAGAACAGATCAGTCAGTTAGTTAGTTAGTTAGTTGGTTGCATGTTCCATTGATCAATTACATGGTACGGAAGACACTAAGATGTGGAGCGCACAAGAAATGCACATATGATTCAAGATTTTTTAAAATATATATATATTAATAATATTATTTGCCCCATTCCCTTAAATGGTGCAACATGCATATACTATATTAATAAATTTATTCATTCCTATTCAAGAATTCATCTATGGTATAGAAGGAGTTGTCAAGGAGATATGATTTCAATTTATCTTTGAAGCTATTACTGCTGTCTGTCAGAATTATTATTTCATCTGGTAATTTGTCAAAAAATTTTATAGCAACATATTTTAACCATTTCTGTGCCAAAGTATTTCCTTTTTCTGATTTTATGATCATGAACGTCACTGTTGTTTTTAAACTACTCCATGTTTTTGAGAAGAAATTTCATTAGTGAGTATATGTACTGTGAGGTTGTTGTAAGAATTTGCAATCTTTTAAAAGGATGTCTACAAGATGTGTGACTATGAACCCTACACAGTATTCTAACCACTTTCTTTTGAGAAGTGAATACTTTTTGTCTAAGTGTTGAGTTACCCCAAATTATTATTCTTTATGACATCAGAGAGTGAAATTATGCAAGGTATGTTAGCTTACTAATTTCTATATCCTTAAAATTGTCAATTATTCAGACTGAAAAAGTTGCTGAACCTATGAAACTTCCTGGCAGATTAAAACTGTGTGCTGGACCAAGACTCGAACTCAGGACCTTTGCCTTTCATGGGCAAGTGCTCCACCAACTGAGCTTCCCAAGCACAACTCATGCCCCATCCTCACAGCTTCACTACTGCCAGTACCTCATCCCCTACCTTCCAAACTTTACAGAAGCTCTCCTGCGAACCTTGCAGAACTAGCACTCCTGAAAGAAAGGATATTGCTTAGACATGGATTAGCCACAGTCTGGGGGATGTTTCCAGAATGAGATTTTCACTCTGCAGTGGAGTGTGTGCTGATATGAAACTTCCTGGCAGTTTAAAACTGTGTGCCGGACCGAGACTCGAACTCGGGACCTTTGACTAGTCGTTTAAAAGATCCAAAACACAAATTATCTGATTAAGATTCTCATCTATATGTACACCCAAAAACTTAGTATGCTCTACTGTGTCTATTTACTTCTGTTGATGTGTTATGTTTATTGAAGGAACTGTACTTTTTTCGCCAGAAAATTGGATGTACTGTGTTTTCTCAAAGTTTAGAGCAAGGCCATTTGCAGAAAAGATGTTAAAGACTTTTCCAAAGACCTTATTTGTATAATTTTTATTTGGAGTTTCTTTTACTGGATTAATAATGATGCTTGTATCATCAGAAAACAGTGTCAGTTCAGCTTCTTGTTTCAGATAAGAAGGGAGGTCATTCACATATATCAAGAACAGAAGGGGACCCATGATTGAACCCCATGGAACACCTAATGTAATTTCATCCCAGTTAGATGAAGTGGCAAACTTATTTAAATCAGTTGACCCATATAAAGAAACTTTTTGTTTCCTGTTCTTTAGTATGACTTAATGCTATGACTCATATGCTATTCCATTTATAGCATAGAATTGTAATTTGTGTAACATAATGTCATGGTTTACACAATCAAATGCTTTGGACAAGTCACATAAAACTCTTATTGGTGACATTTTACTATTTAAAGTCTCTATTATGTGGACAGTGAAATTGTATACTGCTATCTCAGTGGAACAGCATTTTTGAAATCCGAACTGTGATTTACCAAGTAACCCATTACTGTTGAGATGGCTAACCACTCGTGAGTACATTATTTTGTCAAAGAGTTTATAAAATGCTCTAAGCAAGGATACTGGCTGATAATTATTGACATCAGTGGTGTCCCCATTTTGAGGAGAGGCCTGACAGTGACATATTTTAACCTTGAGTTAGTGATACATTACATATGTGACTCAGAACATCAGCTGTAATTGCTCCACATTGTTTTAGTATCTTATTAGAGATGTCATCTACTCCAATAGAACATTTATTTTTCAAAGATTTAATAATTTTACTTATTTCACAAGAAGTTGTTAGGTGAAAGTTAACATGACTAAAATTTTTCAAAACTGTCTCTTCCATGTACTGCCTGGCATTTTCTTTTGAACTATTCTCATCAATTTTTTTTCAACACTTAATAGGTGCAAAGAGTGCATTGAGAGCCTCTATGTGTGGGAGGCTTACCTAATAATGAGATAGAAGAAGAAATAGGAGTCAATAGGGAAGAGATAGAGGATACAGTATTAGAACAGGAATTTAGAAGAGCTTTGGAAGATTTGAAATCGAACAGGGCAGAAAGGATTAATTAAATTCCATTAGAATTTCTAAGATCTATGGGGGAAGCGGCAACAAAATTATTAGCCATGCTGGTGTGTAGAATGTACAAAACTGGCGATACACCTTCAGCTTTTCATGAAAATCTTATAAGCACAATTCCCAAGATTGCGAGAGATGACAAGTGTGAAAACTGTCACACAATCAGCTTAAAAGCACATGCTTCAAAGTTGGTGACAAAAATAATGTAGAGAAGCATGGAAAAAAGAACTGAGGCACTGTTATATGACAATCACTTTGGCTTTAGGAAAGGTAAAGGCACCAAAGACACAGTTCAGACATTGCAGTTGATAATGGAAGCAAGTTTGAAGAATAATCAAGACACATTCATGAGATCTGTCAATAAGGGAAAGCATTTGACAGTGTAAAATGGTGCATAATGTTTGAAATCCCAAGAAAAGTAGGGGTCAGATATAAAGAAAGACATGTAATACACAACCTGTACAAGAGACAAGAGGGAACAATAAGAGTAGGTGGTTAAGAATGAAGTGCATAGATTAACATAAATTAAAAAGTGTGTAAGACAGGTATGTATGTAGTCTTTCATCCCTGCTGTTCATTCCATATGTTGAAGAAGCTATGATGAAAATACAAGAAAGATTCTAGAAAGGGATTAAAATACATTGTGAATGATACCTATGTTAAGATTCACTGATGACATTGCTATCTTCATTGAAAGTGAAGACATACAGGACCTGTTGAATGAAATGAGTAGTGCAATGAGTACAGAATATGGACTGAGAACAAATCAGAGAAAGACAAAAGTAATGACAAGTATCAGAAATGACAACAGCAAGAAACTTAACTTCAGAGTTGGTGAACACAAGTAGATGAAGTTAAGAAATTATGCTATGTATGCAGCAAAATAACTACAATGAATGGAGCAAGGATGACGTAAAAGCAGACTAGCATTGGCAAAAAGGGCATTCCTGGCCAAGAGGAGTCTATTAGCATCAAACATACATTTTAATTTGAGGAATAAATATCTTAGAATGCACATCTGGAGCAAAGCATTGTATGGCAGTGAGACATTGACTTTGGGAAACCATGGGCTGAATAAATTTGAAGAATTTGAGATGCTGTGCTACAGAAGAGTGTTGAAAATATGTTGGACTGATAATGAAAGATATGAGGGGGTTCTCTGCAGAATTGGAGAGATAAGGAACATTGGAAAACATTGACAAGTGGAAGGGACAGGATGATAGGACAGCTGTTAAGACATCAGAGACTAAGTTCCATGGTACTAGAAGGAACTGTAGAGGGTAAAAACTGTAGAGGAAGACAGAGACTGGGATACATGCAGCACATAACTGAGGATGTAGGTCACAAGTGCTACTCTGAGACAAAAAGGTTGGCACAGGAGAGAAATTCCTGGTGGGTCACATCAAACCAGTCATAAAACTGATGACTTAAAAAAGAAATAGTGCCTGATTACAGGCTCCACAGATTAATGGCACACGAGGAATTAGGAAACATTGTCACCAATCCAGCTACTACATAACCTCTGCTCACTGGTGAGACCCAGTTTAATTTCTGAGTAGACCCTCTACATAATATGGTTCAGCAGACTTCTAGAGAACATGAGGCTTATACTAGCAATGGATAAAAATGCTTCATTACAAGTGCTGGCAGACAAAGCTGAAAACATGACAACTTACATTAAAGAACAATGTAATAGCATTAATTCAGCCAACAGCCCCAGACAGAGCATATCAGCAGTGGTGGCAAACACCTGCCCTAAAGTGAGCTTTCTGGGGAAAACACCTTGCTCTTCCCAGCATAATTAGTCTTAGAAGTATAACAACTTGCAGCACAGGTGGCATCAATAAACAGAGTGCAGCACTCAGCAGAAAAATGCCAAGGCTGGCAGGAAGACTATGAGGAGTTAGCCAGTGGATGGCAATAGAACAAGAAGAGTGGTTGGTGATGCTATCACCACTGGTTCATCAATGAGGCTGGCACTTTCTCCCCTCCATGACACTTACCAAATGTCCTGACTGCTAATAAAAATCATGGATTGCCACCAAACATGAGTAACAAGACTCACTTCCCATGCTACAACTGCCATGCTGGGTTATAAGGAACTACCTGCTCGTGTCTGTGTCCACAGCATGGGCCTGGCCACACAACCTGCCAAGATGTCCATGTTAACATTGGCTCCATAGCCCTGACTCACAGAAATGACATCTTGTATACATGTGCTCCCAGTAAGAGGTTACCCAATCCATAATGAACAAGAGCATTGAGTTGACACTCAAACATTTTCAGTTGATTCCAGGCACAGACATAATACATGTGCACTGAAATTACATTGTTATTATGACAAGGAAAGTTGCTGCTCACCATGTAGCAGAGATGCTGTCACAGATAGGCACAACAAAACAAGGAGACTTTCACAATTAAAGCTTTTTGCCATTAAAGCCTTCATCATCAATAGGCACACACACACACACACACACACACACACACACACACACACACACACACACAACTGCAGTCTCAGGCAACTTAAACCACACTGTGCATGATGGGAGTTGCAATTGAGTGGGGGAAGGAGGAGGCTGGGGCAGGGATGGGGAGGGATAGTATGGAGGGGTGGCAGATAGTGAAGTGCTGCAGATTAGAGAGTGAGCAGGGGAGAGCTGGGGAGGGTGGAGGAGGGCAATTAGTGGAAAAGGGGAGAAATAAAAAGACTTGTGGTGAAATGACGGGTGTGTAGTGCAGGAATGGGAACAGGGAAGGGGCTGGATCGGCAAGGACAGTGACTAATGAAGGTTGAGGTCAGGAGGGTTATAGGAACTTAGGATGTATTGCAGGGAAAGTTCCCACCTGCACGGTTCAGAAAAACCGGTGCTGGTGGGAAGGATCCATATGGCACAGGCTGTGAAACAGTCATTGAAATGAAGGATATCATGTTTTCCAGCATGCTCAGCAACAGGGTGGTCAATTTGTTTCTTGGCTACAGCTTGTCAGAGGCCATTCATGTGGACAGACAGCACATTAGTTGTCATGCAGAATGCAGCACAGTGGTTGCAGCTCATCTTGTACACCACATGACTGGTTCCACAGGTAGCCCTGTCTTTGACGGGATAGGCAACTTTAGTGACTGGACGAGTAGGTGGTGGTGGGAGGATGTATGGGACAGGTCTTGCATCTATTACAGGGGTATGAGCCATGAGGTAAGAGATTGGAAGCAGGGGTTGTGTAAGGATGGACAAGTATATTGAGTAGGTTCAGTGGATGGCAGAATACCACTGTGCGAGGGGTGGGAAGGATAGTGGGCAGGACACTTCTCATTTCAGGTCACAACAAGAGGTAACCAAAACCCTGGCAGAGAATGTAGTTCAGTTGCTCCAGTCCTGAGTGGTACTGAGTTATGGAGGGAATGCTCTTCTGTGGCCAGATGGTGGGACTTTGGAAGGTGGTGGGAGACTGGTAAGGTATAGTATGGGAGATTTGCTTTAGTACAAGGTTGGCAGGATAATTGCAGTCAGTGAAGGCTTCAGTGAGACCCTCAGTATGTTTCTAGAGGCTGCTCATCCCTGCAGATGCAATGACCATGGGTGGCTAGGTTCTACAAATGGGACTTCTTGGTATGGAATGGGCGACAGCTGTCAAAGTGGAGGTATTGCTGGTTGTTAGTAGGTTTGATACTGACAGAGGTACTGATGTAGCCATCTTTGAGGTGCAGGTCAACATCTAGGAAAGTGGCTTGTTAGGTTGAGTAGGACCAGGTGAAGCAAATAGGGGAGGAAGTTGACATTCTGGAGGAATGTGGATAAAGTGTTCTCACCTTTGATCCAGATAGCAAAGATGTCATCAATGAATCTCACCCAGGTGAGTGGTTTAGGATTCTGGCTTTTTAAGACTTCTTAAAGACATTGTCTCCTTCTCCTGGTCTCTGCACTGGAAACACTTTTTCGTCACCAACCCAACCAATCAGACTCAACCAAAGGCCAATACTGAATGTTGCCTAACTCATTTCACTCCTCCATCCAACTGTGATCCACCCCACTGCCAACATACCACCCCTGTTTACTTTCCAGAATTTCTTAACCCCAAACCTTACCTCACCATTATTCCCCAAAAGCCTCACCCCAACAGATCAGGCAGGTGAATTTCAATTCCTACTTAACCATAGATGTTCATCACATGAGTGACAGTAAGAGCACTGTCACCAACTATTTATCCAATGGTAGGGTGGGACCACATTGCTCAAGTACAAACACTGGACAAGGAATTGGATACACTATGGGAGTAATGAAGCTCAAGTCTACTATTTTGATGAGTCAAATCAGCACAGGAAAATGTCACTCTGTTGTATGATATGGCACACAGCAACACATGTGCTTACATTCCACATGACTTTCAGAGAACTGTTTGTCCTTCCTCCCATGACCCTGCACTTCCTGGAGTACAAGCTATGGTTAAGACTGGTGAAGAGTAAAGAGTAAGATAGTGTGATCTGGGTCTAACAGAGATCGTCATTTTACCTGATGGCTGGAGGCCATCCAGTTGCAGGTACCATGGCAACTACCATTGTGAAGACAATTCTAGGTGGTTCGGTAGCAAGGTTCAGCATACCATCTTCAATGACAGACAGTTTATGGCATCCATGTTCCAGGGAACCCTACATACACACAAGCAGCTATCATTCAGACAGTACTGGTATGGTGGAGAGGTTCCATCATACCTTGAAGATGACACTGATGCTTGCTGGCACTAGGGGTTGGGTGCACTCCCATTCATCCTCTTAGGTTTGTAATCAGCAGTCAAGGAAAACCTGCAGTATTCAATGGGACAGGAGGTGTACAATGAAGAGTTACATCTACTGGTGGAACTATTTACAGACAGGCTGACTGACCTTCCTTCTCCAGCCTTCATCACAGAGTTTGGCTACCACCTGCAGGACACAATGGCTCAAATACTACCCCCCCCCCCCCTCCCCCCCTTCTGCACTGCAGTCTCATGGGAGATTAGTAAGTCTTCATACACAAGGACCTATACAGCATGCCTTTTGTCTGGCTGAGAGATGACTCAGTCAAACCACCCTTTGTACTGCCATACAGTGGCCCATATAATGTCTTACAGGAAGGACCACACACTTTTAAATTTCAACACTACAGGAAAGATGAGATGGTTTCTGTGGAATAATTGAAACTGCCATGCTTGGATCTGGAAGTGACAAAGGACACTATGTCAGTACCTCCCATTGCACAACTGACCACCCCTGCTCAATGCTCCTGGGCAGACTATCACCAGTGTGACACATGCCAGAACAGGCACTGAAGACTACAAGATCTGGACAAACTGTAAAATGCCAGATTCCCAACATACCTTGGGCTCAGTGTTTTTTTAAAAAAATGGGGGGGGGGGGGGGGGGGGGAGGAGCGTGCTGGCGGGAATGATCTAGCGACACAGGTTGAAAACAAGCAATAGCCCAAAGACAATGCATAATAACCTCGATAGAAGTACAATGGTCTTATCCTCTTGATGCAATGTTGCTTACTTTTAATGTTCTCCAATGTAGAGTGATGTATAAAGTAACGTAATAGAAAGATCATCAAGTGTACATCTTTGCATTCACCATACTTCAACTAGTATCCCTACAAGACCTTTTGGACAGATAACATAATCATTTTCAAGCAACTCTGTTATAAATAAATTATTCTATCCTGCCCCCTTGTACCTTATGACTATGTCATCACACAGAAAGTTGTATGTTGTCAACAAATTTAAAATTATGCTTTAATATGAAGCTTACCATTGCTACAACTGGAATGTACTGTCCCTAATATATGAACAGAAAATATGACTTATGAATTTATTTTTGTGCCAATGGCCTCAGCTCACTTGTAAACAGCTTGTTATAACATTGGTTTGTAGTGATTAGTGTTAAGGATGTTAACATTAATAACAGTTCACCTAGCCCACAGCTCATGGTCTAGTGGCTAGTGTTGCTGCCTCTGGATCATGGGGTCCCAGGTTCAATTCCTGTCTGGGCTGGGGATGTTCTCTGCCCAGAGACTAGGTGTTTGTGTTGTCCTCATCATCTCATCATCATTCGTGAAATTGACTAGATGGTACTGTGTGAAGGTTGGGACATTGTACATTCACTGATGGCCACACAGTTGAGCACCACACAAACCAAACATCATTATCATCATCAACAGTTCACTTACTTTTTACCATATGGTGATCTACAGAACCTTGTGCATTTCTTATGTTGCTGTATTACAACATTTAAAAGGTTTAGTTCTGAAGATGATATGTATACATTCAGAGGATTTTAAAGGACTGAAGTGTGCTAAGACAAAACGTAAGTTGTATGTTATTTTTACATTTTTTGTAATGCATTATTGTCTGATTGCATATTTGTGTAATGCAGTGTTTCATTTTTTGTATATTTTTAGCTTTTGCAGTACTACCTGATAATTCCCTAAAGCCTAAAATTGCAGAAGTGAAATAATCAGTTTTCCACAGTCTATGACAAACACGATGATTGGCACAGGCCCTTACATACATAAAGAACATATTGTATACATTCTTGCTGCTTTTGCAGTTACAGATTTATAATGAAGAAGTAAATACTCAAAAAGTTATAAGTATGTCAACAAGTTCTGCATAAACAAAGAAAACATCTGATATAATATTTTTTACAATAGATTTAAAGCCTTCCTATACAAAAGACATGAAATTTTATGCTTACACTATCACCTTTGAAATAAGAAAACTATATATGTAATATTTAAGTAATGCAGTTTGCTACATTAAAAAAAATGTATTGATGAATGTATAACCAACTAATACACAAAAGTGATCCAATTAACATAAAATATGACTTTGTTCATAAACTCCTGAACAATAACCAAAATGTTCCTGTCATGACCCCACATGTAACAAGGCAAAAGAATCACACAGAAAGCGCAACATAAGCAATACACAGAATAATTGATGTGAGTGGTAGAAACTAAAAGAATATAATGAGAGTTGAGTCAGTATTGCTCCATGCATATGTAGGTGCGAATTGGTGGTAGCTGGAGCAGCAGAGACTGTGCCATGTGCACACTTCATACAGGTGGTCTCTAGTAGCTGGGCTGTGCTGATACAGTTTGCGGTTGATTTAAGTACACATGCACTGTTACACTACACTAGGTGCACTCACATGCACTAGTAGCACGATACAGCACACCTGTCACTCCCAGGCTACACATGAGATGCTGACAGCCTGATGATAGCTTATCCATCAGATCCTGAGCAGTGGAAGCCAGTGCTAATGGTGAGGTAGGACAATGCACCAGAGCACAGGGCTGGAATGCACAGAGATGCAAGCTTGCTTGAGGGTAGTGGGCCTGTGCAGCAATCAATGACAGGACCTGGAAGGTGGGTGCCATCACCATCTCTGCATCATCGTCAGTAAGCAGGTCCCATTTCAGAGGAGATGGGGCTGGACCCAATGGCAACAATGGCTGAGGCAATGAAGGTGAAGGGGCCATTTGAGGCAACCCAAACAGGACCGCAGGCTTCAGCAATGGACCCAAGGCCAAAGACGGATCGATGCCTGGAACCAGGAAGCTTGGATCCCAGGGAGCCACATGAGGTGGAGGCAGCCATTTTGATGGAGGTGCCTACACAGCAGGGAATGATAGGTTTGAGATGGAGGCTGGTGGGGTGTGTCTTGGCAATGGCCATGAGGATGTCACAGAGATGACATCCCAAGTAGCCAGTATCCACTTGGGCCAGTGACCAAAACCTCATGTTCACACTGGTGATCCCAGCCCAGATTAACCTGACTGTGGCAGATACAGCACAGGGTGCAGAAGGTGGAAGAGTATTTGGGCCTGCCAACCATGAAGCAACTCAGACAGCATCTGCTCCCCAAAGGCATGAAGCAATAGGTGCTCAGGAAATGGAAAAGGGTGTTGTCCAGTGAAGAACCAACAACTAACTTTTTCATTTGCGATTTGTATTCACTAGTTATTCCATCTTGCCATTTTATTGAGGGTGGAATGGTGGAGCTGTAACAGAACAAATGCTGTGATGGTAACAAAACAGCTTGAAGGTGTGTGAAATAAACTGGGGCCCATTATTGGAAACTGAAGTAATAGAAAAAATTCTCAGAAGCATATGAATTGTGACCTCAACTGAAGTCAACACACACAAGAAAGGAGGAAAAAGTATCCACAACCAGGAGCCAATATGAATTCAAGAAGGGGCCTACAAAGTCTTCATGAACGCATTTCAATGGCTGACATGGAGCAGTTTAGTTTATGAAACTCCACAATTGGCCTGGTGGAGAAGGCATAGAGCCATGCACTTTAACATGGCAGAAATGATTACTCTGGGAGAGAGATCTTCCATGGACAATAGAAAAACACCACCAACAACATAGAGGTAATACCACAAGGAAAAATAGTTGTACAGAGGGTCTGAGAATCCAACCCTGAGGTTTATCTGGCCAGCCCTGTTGAACAAACCAAAACACCTGGCAGAGAACTGGGCCATTGCTTTGTGTGATTTCATATTTGGGAAACCCTCAACTGTGGACTACATTTCAATATCAAGATGTAAGCTGAGCAATTTTTCGTGATCAAACCTAGGATCAGGGTGCACAGGAAGCTGGGATAAGGTATCTGCATTGGCATGTTTAGATGTAGGTCAAAAACAGATTTTAATTTTAAAAAGGTACTGGCCACCTGGTATTTTCACTGGCCACACAATAGTTTCACCAACAGTTCCTCCTGGCGCGGGAGAGAATACAGTAGTACTGAAGTCACAGAGGTGAAATTTTGCCAACAGCTTCCAAAATACAACCAGTGGAAACAACCATCCACTAGCCATAACAGGTTGCATGACCACTAGAGACTGAAGTCTGTTGAATTCTGCATTCACTTCATATTTGACTGCAAAAAGAATAGGATCCACATGACAAAAATGAGGAATAGTCATGGATTTCAAATAAACATGATTAGAAAAATCCATAGCACACCCTATACCTTCCAAAAACAAGTTCAAAAACTCATTACACAATGTTTTCCATTGAGAATATGGTTCCTGATCAGACACAAGTTGAGCTATATCAATGACAGAGAATTCAAATGTCTGAAATGTGTCCATATTGAACCAGTGAATCAGTTGTCAACGCAAGCATCATAAACCCCCAAAACCATAATGTAATGAACCACTGACTCAAAAGTTTAAGAACTCAATAATGGTGCTGCAGTGCCTGTGTTGGCCTGTAGCTGGAGCACTTGGGAGGGGAAAAAAAAGAGAGAGAGAGAGAGAGAGAGAGAGAGAGAGAGAGAGAGAGAGAGAGAGAGAGAGAGAGAAGAAGAAGAAGAAGAAGAACACTTTATAAATTTTACTGTAGATAATGGTCATCTTCAGATCTGTAGCAAAATTACATAAGTGCTACAAAGTGTTTTAAAAATAATGCAGAATTCACCCATAGAAGAACCAAATGACAACATACCTTTATGAAGGTTATTACAAACTTCTTGTACCAGCTACACACAAAATCTTTATATCCAATTTACAGGTACATAAAACACGAAATGAGTGATGTGTTGGCATGTCAAAATTAAAATTACTATGTACATCACTATTCACCAAAACATAGCACAACATGCCTACAAGGGTGCCACAAGACTAAATGTCAATAGATAATGCATAAGACGAACTGACCAGAAGCACAACAGGTGTTGCCGCAGTAGTACTTAGATTCTATCCATAAAAGTCAAAAATGTAACATGAAAAACAACCATGATTCTGAAATGTTAATAAAATAATTTTGATGAATTCTTCATGACAGAATGCTGCTAAGAAACCTAACCCACCATATTTACAATCCTTTTATTACATCATTACAAAAATGCAAGTGCTTCTTTTGACAGTGTTACTAAGTAAGCAACAAAAATAGTTACAAAAGGAAAATAAAATTTCTTAAACTTTATTATAAGAACCAGAAGTTTGACTCTATGCTAAAAAAATTTTACTAGCTTATGAAAATCAAAATACACCAGTATTCAAGCCAGTATCTTAACCTAGCACAACCAGTTGTGAGGATTATATCTTTATAGAGCAGTGCATCATATTTAGTGCACCAAGAAATTAACAAAGTGATAGCCTATATCAGGTCTATGAATACTATGTAGGATACCAACAGAAAACCATCAAAAATATTACAATCTGCATCTTAGATTGAGTGCATGGACGTTTGTAGCGAAAGAATACTGAAACCAAAATTGCAGTCCTGACTCAAAAACCTTAGAAAGCTTGTTCATTGGATTATATTAATAAAGTTACAGACAAATATACAACTAAATGCCTAGGAAGACAGGAATGTAGCTCACCATCTACTTTCATACATCAACCTACATAAAGGCTATCCAATATGGATGGAAACTTGGATAACCCATAGGATACCCCACAGACCAGTAAAAACCCAAAATTATTAATAAAAGAATACTCAGAGACTTCTGTTAATAAAATGTTTTATTACAACACCATAGTTTAAGGTCTACGTGCAGCAGCATAGAACTGAAAGTACTAAAGAACTAACCATACTAGATATCTAGCAGTAGTGTAGAAGGCCATAACTTTGCTGGATATCTACATTTGAAGTGTTTTATCATTCATGTGTCATAAAATTTTCAGATTGATTGTGCTGCCTTCAAATATTGATAACCTACTAAATTTTTTTTAACATACAGTCTAACTTCTGGTCCTTATAATAAGTTTTAAGAATTTTTTTTTTTTTTGTAACTACGTTTGTTGCTTATTAGCGATAATGTCACAAAGGGTACCTGATGTTTTGTAACGATATAACACAAGAATTGTAAATGTGGTTTATAAGGTTTCTTAGCAGTATTTGGAAACTTGTATGACCCATAGGATATCCCACAGGCCTGTAAAAACCCAAAATTATTAATAAAAGAATACTCAGAGGCTTCTGTTAATAAAAGGAATATTGTTGTTTTAAGGTCTATACATTTGGAATCATGGTTGTTTTTTAAGTTACATCTGAGACTTTTGTGAGTAGAGTGTATGTACTGCAGTGACAAGTGTTGTGCCTGTGGTAAGTTCGTCTCATGCACTGACTACTGATAATTAGTCTCATGGTGCCCTTGTAAGTATGACATGTTATGTTGTGGAAATGGTGTTTTGGCAAGTTGTAATGTACAGAGTAGGTTCAATTTTGACATGACAATGCATTTCTCATTTCATGTTTTACATACCTGGAAATTAAATGGAAATATTTTGTGTGTAGCTGGCACAAGATGTTTGTAATAGCCTTTATTAAGGTATGTTGTCATTTGGTTCTTCTATGAGTGAATGTTGCATTGTTTTTATAATATGTTGTAGCACTTCTTGCAACGTTTTTACCAATCTAAAGATGGTAACTAACTGTTACAAAAACTGGTTATCTACGATAAGCTTTTTAAAGAAAAACATGTAGTAAGCAAGTAATTAACAGAACTAATCTAAGTAACACAAATATGGCTTTATTCAGTAATGGAAGTAACCCTTTTGTGACTCCACATGTAACAAGGCAAAAGAATCATACAGGAGGTGCAACATAAGCGATACACAGAACAACTGATGTGAATGGTACAAACTAAAAGTATGTAGTGAGGGTGAGTCATCACTGCTCCATGCATATATAAGCACACAAGTCACTGGCAGATGGTGTGGTGGAGACCACGCTGTGTGCATGCTTCCTACAGAAGGCCTCTAGTGGCTGGTCCATGTTGATACAGGGTCATTGATTGTAGTACATTCTTGTGGTGACACTGCACTAGGTATTCTCATACTCACACATGCCAGTACAGGACACAGCAATGCAATATTATAATTTCATATAATATGAATATGTTTTTAAAATCATCCTAAAGCTTGTGAAAATTGGAAATCTTTAAATTTTGAATGATCACCGTTGTTGTTTTGTCTTGTTTTCCATAGGTTAATATAGTATAAATCTATGAGTTGAATTTAAAAGTTACATTACTTACTTCCTGTAATTGAAACAATATTGATTGGACTGATACAGGTATACATGTAGTTTAAATCTCTATAATTTCATAGTTTAGTATGTGAAATGAGATGATGAACTTAATTTTACACAAGTAAATATAGATATCATATAATTCACCTGCAAAGCATATTGTATACTTCTATATGAATCTGGTATTGAGTAGCTCATTATGTAGTTCTTCTAATGTGACAGTTACACACATCCTGTATATTAGGTATTTAATAATTTCCTTATAAGATGGTTAGTACAATATCACACAATCTAGTCCTTCCAGTTTGATCTTATCATCTTAGTCTTCCAGACCATAGCTGAAAAGTAAAAGATACCTGTTGTTAAGATGATTAGAAATTTTAGAAAGTACATTCACTAAGTTTTTCCTGGCATGGTGTGCCGGTATAAATTCTCATGTAGGTTATATGTAAAACCATCTGATTCTTGTGTTTGAACCACCATTGATACTTTTAATGTCAAACTTTGCTTTCACAGTTTGAGTAGCCTTAGTGAATATTATCCAGTTCTTTAAAACAGTAAATGCATCATTGTCAGTGCCATGTAGCCTACCCTACCAATGCTTATTTCCAATGAATTTAATGCTTCACTGCTGTTCACTTCTGCTTTTTGTTATCTTTATGTATATAATACTATAAGATCATTATTGCTGTTAATAATTCGGACTAAATTTGGGACTTTACTGTGGACATCCTGTGACTAATTAATTATTCTTACAAACACCATGTTCTGTAAATCCCATTATGTAGGAGAGCTTCCAAGGGTGTGGAATGAATTATATAACCTCTGTGGACTACATATGTAGAGTACCAGTGTACAAGTAACAAATTATGACTAATACTAACCAACTCATGCTAATAATTAGGGGAATAACTTGTAGATTATTTTATACATGTATTGCTTTCACATTAAGAGAAAAGAAGTTACTTTGAAAATGGCCTCTGCTCCTCCTTTTACTTAAATCATTTGCTGTTTTCATGTAATACTTCAAACAAAGTGCTTATGTAACTTTAAACACACTGCTAACAGCTGCTTATTTACTAACAACGTTATGATAAGGAATTGAGCAAAATTTGCATTCCTGAGCCAAAGTATGCTGATAAATCATAAAAGGGTTTTTTTTTAGCAAGGAATACGTTTACTTTCTTTTTTAATCTACATCTTCCAACACTGGCACTCCCTTAGATCAATTACAAGCATTTGTTATGTAAACTGTTACTGATGTATCTGCATCTCTTCAGCAAGGTGCTCTGCTATGTAAATGCTTAGTTGAATAGAATGGGAAACAACAGCATAGGAAACCAGTTCTAAAATTTTTGTTACAACGAGTGGCAAGTTTTTGTAGAACTCATCTTGTTTAATATGAGTTTCCGTGGCTCCATTTGGTGTCTTCTTGTTGCCCAGAGGATGATATTCTGGTCGATGGTTTTACATGTAGATGAAGATACTTATTCACATTTTCAAGGCATCATAATTTATTTCCACTTCTCTCAGGACAAACAATCAATTTCATGCCTCATATTTATGTGTTTCCACCTTTTGTATAACACACTGCGCACAAACTGACAAGACTGTAGTATGTTTCAGATACATTTCTGATTAGAAGTCAGAAGTTTGAATAAAAGTGACATAGATGATACACACCTAATTCACAGTGCCTATACCAAACATACTATGCTGCTCTAAAATGAAGATTGAATGAAAGACTGACTGACTTACACAATTATATATATTACAGCTTCACATTCTGTTCCAGAACTGGTAGTTTAACAAAATAATTTTGGTACATATTTTCCTGCATACATGGGTGAACAGTTAACCAACCAAGCATGACTCTTTAACATAAGCAAAATTTATGAAAAATAAAATAATTATATATGTTATTGAACATAATTTTGAAATAGAGATTTTGTAAAATATGTATAGTTTGTCACATCCCTTAAGTAGCAAATATCTTATATTGTCTTCCATGTGACTGGTCTTCATAAAAAAATTAACAGTTTATAATTTAATGGAAAATAAAATCTTATTAGAAAATGTTGTAACCAAATACTGCATAAATTCTAGGATGTAAGGTACACCAGTTACGCAAAACACCGTTTTTTCATGTTCTCATGGGAACATGAAACTGGCGGACCTCACATCCTACCATTTCAACTGCAAACAAGGTAGAAAGCAGGAAAAGAATGAATGTTAAATAAATGTTCCCACACAATACATTGATCTCATAGGTTCCCTTTTGGAACATCAAATTTGCATTTTTAGCTAAAAGTAGCTGAAAAATGAGAGGAACCACAAATTTCATCAATTATGGTAGATATCATGATCTTCTGTTAATCAATGGTCCCTGTAATATAGATTTGCTATTATGTACATCTACACCAGTACCCCACAAACCCTCTGATGGTCTGTTGCAGAGATTACTTCTGTTGTCACTAACAGATCACCACTTCGAGGTTCCATTTGCAAATGGCATACAGGAAGCATGATAATCACTGTAACAGCTCTAATATCTCGAATTTTCTCATTGTATTCATTTCTTGAGACAGGGAGGAATTAATATTTAGTCCCACCATTCCTGGAAACTAATCTTTTGAAATTTCAGTACTAAACCTCTCTGTGAAGCACAACACATTTGTGCATTATATGCCCCTGGAGGTTGTGGAGCATTCCTGTACCACCCTAGTGGCCTAAATGATACTGTTATGAAATGTGCTGTTCTTTGTTGGATCTTCTCTACCTCTTATATCAGTCCTATCTGCTCGGAGTCCCAGACTGATGAACAACATTCAGGAATCAGTCAAACAAGTGCCTTGTAAGCCACCTCTTTAGTGATGAATTACAATTTCATATGATTCTTCCTATGAACCTCAGTCTGGCATCTGCTTTTCCTACTATTTGTTTTATCAGGTCATCCCACTTTAGGTCCCTCTGGATAGATGCTTCTAGGTATGTTATGGTAGTTACTGTTTCCAGCAATTTTCCATTAATGGTGAAGCTGTAGAGTAGAGGATTTCTTTCCATGTATATGTGCAGTAGGTTGTATTTATGTACATTCAGAGTCAGCTGCCAGTCTGTTCATTATCCATCAGTCCTGAAGGCATCACAAAATCATAAAAAAAAAAAAAAATCAACTACAGATAAGGCAGTCATGTGCATCCTGTTGTAATGCTACAAACTGAATCAGTGAATATTGTGACAGCCAAGGAAGCATGTTTTGAACAGCTGTGTGGGTCTTGCTGGGCTAGACAGGCCTTCTGGTGGTGCCAATACATGGCAGCACCTTTTGAGGAACAATGATTGGAAGATCTCAATGAATGAGAAATCCTGAGTGCAGGTCAGTAGCTGGAGGCTCTGAACATGTGGTGGGAAAAATCGGACTGTTTGAGTGGACGTGGGATGGCAACCACCATGGCTGAAATGACTAAATAAAGAACATATTAAATAAGAGAAAATCTAAATGAAAACTAAATCAAATCAAGAGGAGCCAGTAACTTGGTTTTAGAGACAAAATTTAGATGAGTGTACATGTAAAGAACTGCCATCACTATGAGATTTAGTTTTCAAGTTATTTGATATTAAATGTTTTAGTTATGAAATGATATTTCAAAATTAATAAATCATTAACACGTTGAGTGATTCACTCAAACATAGTGTCAATGGAGAGATCTCAGTGAGTACTGTTATGGAAGAGTACTTTTATGGTAGAGATTTTGTGAAAATTATTTTTAAATTACGGACTGGAAGGTATATTCTGTGCATGAAAATGAAACATAACACTGAAAATAGCTGCAAAAACAGTAAATAGTCGTAATTAGGGATGTACACTGCAGCACCATATAAACTGGTAAAGGCATGCATATTCAAATACAGAGATATGTAAACAAGCAGAATACGGGGCTGCAGCCGGCAACATCTATACAAGACAAAAAGTGTCTGGCACAGTTGTTAGATTAGTTACTACTGCTACAATGACAGGTTATCAAGATTTAAGTGAGTTTGAATGTGGTGTTATAGTTGGCACATGAGTGATGGGACGCAAAGTCTTTGAGGGGGCAATGAAGTGGGGATATTCCTATGTGACCATTTTACAAGTGTACTATGAATATCAGGAATCCAGTAAAACATCATACCTTTGACATCACTGAAACCAGAAAAAGATACTGCAAGAATGGGACCAATGAAGACTGAAGAGAATCGTTCAGCATGACAAAAGTGCAATCCTTCCTCAAATTGCTGCAGTTTTCAATGCTGGGCCATCAAGAATTGTCAGCATGTGAACCATTCAATGAAACATCATTGATATGGGCTTTCAGAGCTGAAGGCCCACTCATGTACCCTTGATGAATGCACAACACAAAGCTTTATGCCTTGCTTGGGCCCATCAACACTGACATTGGAGTGTTGATGATTAGAAACATTTTGCCTGGTCAGATGAGTCTTGTTTCAAATTGCATCAAGCGGATGGAAAAAACCTCATGAATCCATGGATCTCGCATGTCAGCAGGGGACTGTTCAACCTGATGGAGGCTCTTTAATGGTGTGGAAGCATGTGGAGTTAGAGTGATATGAGACCTCTGATACATCTAGGTATAACTCTGACAGGTGACATGTACAAAAGCGTCCTGTCTGATCACCTGCATCCACTCATGTCCAATGTGCATTCTAATGGACTTGGGCAATTCAAGCAGGACAATACGACACCCCACATGTCCAGAATTGCTACAAAGTGGCTCCAGGAACACTCTTCTGAGTTTAAACACGTCATCTGGTCATCAAACTCCACAGATATGAACATGATTGAGTATATCTGGGTTGCCTTGCAACATACCTTTCAGAAGAGGTCTCCACCCTCTCATAATCTTACAGATGTATGGACAGCCCTGCAGGATTCATGGTGTCAGTTCCATCCAGCACTACTTCAGGCATTAGTCAAGCGCATGCCATGTCATGCTGCAGCACTTCTGCATTCTTGTGGGACCCCCACATGATATTTTTATTTATTTATTTATTGTTCCATAGGACCAAATTAAGGAGAAGTCTCCATGGTCATGGAATGAGTCAATACATGAAATTATAACACAATAGTGGAAACAGATAAAATGAAATACAAGAAACGTATTCAGGCAACAATTCGTAAGTTTAAATAAAGAAAATCAACAATGTAACACTGGAATTTGCTTAATTTTTCAGCTCTTCCAGGAGCTCCTTGACAGAATAGAAGGAGTGAGCCATGAGGAAACTCTTAAGTTTAGACTTAAAAGTGTTTGGGCTACTGCTAAGATTTTTGAGTTCTTGTGGTAGCTTATTGAAAATGGATGCAGCAGAATAGTGCACTCTTTTCTGCACAAGAGTCAAGGAAGTGCATTCCAGATGCAGATTTGGTTTCTGCCTAGTATTAACTGAGTAAAAGCTGCTAAGTCTTGGGAATAAACTAATATTGCTAACAACAAACGACATTAAAGAAAATATATACTGTGAGGGAAATGTCAGAATTCCCAGACAATTGAATAGGGGTCGACAAGAGGTTCTCAAACTTACACCACATATAGCTCAAACAGCCCGTTTTTGAGCCAAAAATACCGTTTTTGAATCAAAAGAATTATCCCAAAAAATAATACCATATGACATAAGCATATGAAAATATGCGAAGTAGACTACTTTTCGTGTTGAACTGTCACTTATTTCAGATACTGTTCTAATGGTAAATAAAGCAGCATTTAGTTTCTCAACAAGATCCTAAACATGGACTTTCCACAACAGCTTACTATCTATCGAAATACCTAGGAACATGAACTGTTCCATCTCGCTTATAATATACCCATTCTGTCTGATCATTTCTTGTTGAATTGTGAGTTAGAAATTGCAAAAACTGTGAGTCTTACTGTGATTTAGCATCAAATTATTTTCCACAAGCCATGAACTTATTTCAAGAACTACATTATTTGATAATGTTTCAATATCACACACAAGATCCTTCACTACCAAGCTGGTGCCATCAGCAAACAGAAATATTTTTGAATCACCTGTAACACTAGAAGGCATATCATTTATAAAAATAAGAAACAGCAGTGGCCCCAGCACCGACCCTTGGAGAACGCCCCACTTAACAGTGCCCCATTGGGACAGAACATCACTACCACTCTCAATATTGCAGAGAATTACCTTCTGTTTTCTGTTTTTAAAGTACAGGGTGTTTCAAAAATGACCGGTATATTTGAAACGGCAATAAAAACTAAACGAGCAGCGATAGAAATACACCGTTTGTTGCAATATGCTTGGGACAACAGTACATTTTCAGACAAACTTTCGAAATTACAGTAGTTACAATTTTCAACAACAGATGGCGCTGCGGTCTGGGAAACTCTATAGTACGATATTTTCCACATATCCACCATGCGTAGCAATAATATGGCGTAGTCTCTGAATGAAATTACCCGAAACCTTTGACAACGTGTCTGGCAGAATGGCTTCACATGCAGATGAGATGTACTGCTTCAGCTGTTCAATTGTTTCTGGATTCTGGCGGTACACCTGGTCTTTCAAGTGTCCCCACAGAAAGAAGTCACAGGGGTTCATGTCTGGCGAATACGGAGGCCAATCCACGCCGCCTCCTGTATGTTTCGGATAGCCCAAAGCAATCACACGATCATCAAAATATTTATTCAGGAAATTAAAGATGTCGGCCGTGCAATGTGGCCGGGCACCATCTTGCATAAACCACGAGGTGTTCGCAGTGTCGTCTAAGGCAGTTTGTACCACCACAAATTCACGAGGAATGTCCAGATAGCGTGATGCAGTAATCATTTCGGATCTGAAAAATGGGCCAATGATTCCTTTGGAAGAAATGGCGGCCCAGACCAGTACTTTTTGAGGATGCAGGGACGATGGGACTGCAACATGGGGCTTTTCAGTTCCCCATATGCGCCAGTTCTGTTTATTGACGAAGCCGTCCAGGTAAAAATAAGCTTCGTCAGTAAACCAAATGCTGCCCACATGCATATCGCCGTAATCAATCCTGTGCACTATATCGTTAGCAAATGTCTCTTGTGCAGTAATGGTAGCGGTGCTGAGGGGTTGCCGCGTTTGAATTTTGTATGGATAGAGGTGTAAACTCTGGCGCATGAGATGATACATGGACGTTGGCATCATTTGGACTGCAGCTGCAACACGGTGAACAGAAACCTGAGGCTGCTGTTGGATCACCTGCTGCACTAGCTGCGCGTTGCCCTCTGTGGTTGCCGTACGCGGTCGCCCTACCTTTCCAGCACGTTCATCCGTCACGTTCCCAGTCCATTGAAATTTTTCAAACAGATCCTTTATTGTATCGCTTTTTGGTCCTTTGGTTACATTAAACCTCTGTTGAAAACTTCGTCTTGTTGCAACAACACTGTGTTCTAGGTGGTGGAACTCCAACACCAGAAAAATCCTCTGTTCTAAGGAATAAACCATGTTGTCTACAGCACACTTGCACGTTGTGAACAGCACACGCTTACAGCAGAAAGATGACGTACAGAATGGCGCACCCACAGACTGCGTTGTCTTCTATATCTTTCATATCACTTGCAGCACCATCTGTTGTTGAAAATTGTAACTACTGTAATTTCGAAAATTTGTCCGCCTGAAAATGTACTGTTGTCCCAAGCATATTGCAATAAACGGTGTATTTCTATCGCTGCTCATTTAGTTTTTATTGCCGTTTCAAATATACCGGTCATTTTTGGAACACCCTGTAAGAGGCAAACCAATTGTAAGCTACTCCCCTTACTCCATAATGATCCAACTTCTCCAGTAATATTTTGTGGTCAACACAGTCAAAAGCCTTCGTTAAATCAAAGAAAACACCTTGTGTTCGCAACCTTTTATTTAATCCATCCAAAACCTCACAGAGTAAAGAGAATACAGCATTTTCAGTTGTTAAACCATTTCTAAAACCTAACTGTTCATTTGACAGTAAATTATGTGAATTTAAATGCTCCAGTAACCTTGTATATACAAACTTCTCTATAACTTTAGCAAACACCGATGGCATGGAAATAGGTCTATAATTGTCAACATTATCCCTGTCTCCCCTTTTATAAAGTGGGTTCACTAACGAGTACTTTAATTGGTCAGGAAACCGACCACTCCTAAAGGAAAAGTTACAGACATGGCTAAGTACTGGGCTAACATACATAGAACAATACTTCAGTATTCTGCTCGATACCCATCATATCCATGAGAGTTCTTGGTCTTTAGTGATTTAATTATTAACTCAATCTCCTTCTTGTCAGTATCATGGAGGAGCATTTCAGGTAACAGTCTCGGAACACTTTTTTCTATGAGTGCTATATGATTCCCTGTTGGGACTAGGTTTCTATTTAGTTCACCTGCTATACTCAGAAAGTGATTATTAAATACTGTACATATATGTGACTTATCAGTAACACGGACATTCCCACTATGCACTGACTCTATATTCTCAACCTGTCTCTGCAGACCAGCCACCTCCTTTACGACTGACCATATGGTTTTAATTTTATCCTGAGACTTAGCTATTCTATCTGCATACCACATACTTTTTGCCTCCCTAATAACCTTTTTAAGCACCTTACAATACTGTTTGTAATGGGCTGCTGCATTTAGATTTTGACTGTTTCTAACGTTTTGATATAATTGCCACTTTGTTCTACAGGATATTGTTATCCCTCTAGTCTGCCACCCAGGCTGCCTGTTTGTGCTAGTACCCTGTTTTGAACGTTCTAACGGAAAGCAACTTTCAAAGAGCATGAGAAAAGTCTTGAGGAAATCATTATATTTATCATCTACTGTATCAGCACTATAAACATCTTGCCACTCTTGTTCCTTGATAACGTTTACAGAGGTCTCTACAGCAACTGGATCAGTTTTCCTAAAAAGTTGATAACTATATTTAACATGTGTTGCAGCACAAAAATCTTTTAGAGCTAAAACTTGTGCATCATGATCTGAAAGGCCATTCACTTTTTTGCTAACAGAATGCCCTTGTAGTAATGAGGAATGAACAAAAATGTTGTCTATTGTTGTTCTACTGTTCCCTTGCACTCTCGTTGGAAAGAATACGGTTTGCATAAGATTATATGAATTAAGGAGGTCTACCAGCATAAGTCTCCACATATAACTAACTTTTTGTATTTCATATAAAGTGAACCAAGAACCTCATCTAGCTTTAGCAAAAATGTTGTGAAATCAGAGTCTGGAGATCTACAAATAACAACAGTTAGAAGTTTAACTCCACTAAATTTAACCACACCTGCACAACATTCAAACACCTTTTCAGTGCAGTATTTTGAAACATCAATTGACTCAAATGGGATACCATTTTTCACGTACATGACTACTCCCCCACACCGCAAAGAACTCATAGAAGATCTGCCAGCCAACATGTATCCTGGTAAAGGAAGCCTCTGAATTATCTCCTTATTTAAGAAGTGTTCAGGTATACCAATAATTTCAGAGCCAACATCTATAAGCAGTTCACTAACTTTATCTCTAATACCTTGTATATTTTGATGAAATATACTAATTCCCTCATTACTCGGATACCTAAGCTTTGTCGAAAGTGGTTTCTTTGTTAGAGAGACTTCCCTTAAGCAGGAATACCTATCAGCTGACTTCAATCTAAAAAAGGTGCAGCTCCAACACCCACTAGTACAGGAATTTTCCCATGAGTGATCCCACCACCCCCATCTATGCTGTCACCTATAAGCTTTGCCAACCTCCCCTTTCCCTACCTTTTGAGGTGCAGGCCATGTCTAGTGAAACCCGTCCTGCTGATAGACTCCACCAACACCACTGAAATGTGACTCATGTCTTTTGTCATCAGCGCACCCCCAAGTCTACATCTACATCTACATCCATACTCTGCAAGCCACCTGACGGTGTGTGGCGGAGGGTACCTTGAGTACCTCTATCGGTTATCCCTTCTATTCCAGTCTCGTATTGTTCGTGGAAAGAAAGATTGTCGGTATGCCTCTGTCTGGGCTCTAATCTCTCTGATTTTATCCTCATGGTCTCTTCGAGAGATATACGTTGGAGGGAGCAATATACTGCTTGACTCTTTGGTGAAGGTATGTTCTCGAAACTTTGACAAAAGCCCATACTGAGCTACTGAGTGTCTCTCCTGCAGAGTCTTCCACTGGAGTTTATCTATCATCTCCGTAACGCTTTCGCGATTACTAAATGATCCTGTAACGAAGCGCGCTGTTCTCCTTTGGATCTTCTCTATATCTTCTATCAACGGATCCCACACTGCTGAGCAGTATTCAAGCAGTGGGTGAACAAGCGTACTGTAACCTACTTCCTTTGTTTTCGGATTGCATTTCCTTAGGATTCTTCCAATGAATCTCAGTCTGGCATCTGCTTTACCGACGATCAACATTATATGATCATTCGATTTTAAATGACTCCTAATGTGTACTCCCAGATAATTTATGGTATTAACTGCTTCCAGTTGCTGACCTGCTATTTTGTAGCTAAATGATAAAGGATCTATCTTTCTGTGTATTCGCAGCACATTATACTTGTCTACATTGAGATTCAATTGCCATTCCCTGCACCATGCGTCAATTTGCTGCAGATACTGCTGCATTTCAGTACAATTTTCCATTGTTACAACCTCTCGATACACCACAGCATCATCTGCAAAAAGCCTCAGTGAACTTCCGATGTCATCCACCAGGTCATCTATGTATATTGTGAATAGCAACGGTCCTATGACACTCCCCTGAGACACAGCTGAAATCACTCTTACTTCAGAAGACTTCTCTCCATTGAGAATGACATGCTGCATCCTGTTATCTAGGAACTCCTCAATCCAATCACACAATTGGTCTGATAGTCCATATGCTCTTACTTTGTTCATTAAACGACTGTGGGGGACTGTATTGAACGCCTTGCGGAAGTCAAGAAACACGGCATCTACCTGTGAACCCATGTCTATGGCCCTCTGAGTCTCGTGGACGAATAGCGTTTCACATGACCGTCTTTTTTGAAACCCATGCTGATTCCTACAGAGTAGATTTCTAGTCTCCAGAAAAGTCATTATACTCGAACACAATACGTGTTCCAAAATTCTACAACTGATCGACGTTAGAGATATAGGTCTATAGTTTTGCACATCTGTTCAACGTCCCTTCTTGAAAATGGGGATGACCTGTGCACTTTTCCAATCCTTTGGAACGCAACGCTCTTCTAGAGACCTATGGTACACCACTGCAAGAAGAGGGGGCAAGTTCCTTCCCGTACTCTGTGTAAAATTGAACTGGTATCCCATCAGGTCCAGAGGCCTTTCCTCTTTTGAGCGATTTTAATTGTTTCTCTATCCCTCTGTCGTCTATTTCGATATCTACCATTTTGTCATCTGTGCGACATTCTAGAGAAGGAACTACAGTGCAATCTTCCTCTGTGAAACAACTTTGGAAAAAGACATTTAGTATTTCGGCCTTTAGTCTGTCATCCTCTGTTTCAGTACCATTTTAGTCACAGAGTGTCTGGACATTTTGTTTTGATCCACCTACCGCTTTGACATAAGACCAAAATTTCTTAGGATTTTCTGCCAAGTCAGTACATAGAACTTTACTTTCAAATTCATTGAACGCCTCTCGCATAGCCCTCCTCACACTACATTTCAATTCGAGTAATTTTTGTTTGTCTGCAAGGCTTTGGCTATGTTTATGTTTGCTGTGAAGTTCCCTTTGCTTCCACAGCAGTTTTCTAACTCGGTTGTTGTACCATGGTGGCTCTTTTCCATCTCTTACGATCTTGCTTGGCACATACTCATCTAACGCATTATGTACGATGGTTTTGAACTTTGTCCACTGATCCTCAACACTATCTGTACTTGAGACAAAACTTTTGTGTTGAGCCAACAGGTATTCTGAAATCTGCTTTTTGTCACTTTTTCTAAACAGAAAAATCTTCCTACCCTTTTTAATATTCCTAATTACGGCTGAAATCATCGATGCCATAACCGCTTTATGATCGCTGATTCCCTGTTCTGCGTTAACTTATCAAATAGCTCGGGTCTGTTTGTCACCAGAAGGTCTAATATGTTATCAATACGAGTCAGTTCTCTGTTTAACAGCTCAAGGTAGTTTTCAGATAAAGCACTTAAAAATATTTCACTGGATTCTTTGTCCCTGCCACCCGTTATGAACGTTTGAGTCTCCCAGTTTATATCCGACAAATTAAAATCTCCACCCAGAACTATAACATGGTGGGGAAATCTACTCGAAATATTTTCCAAATTATCCTTCAGGTGCTCAGCCACAACAGCTGCTGAGCCAGGGGGCCGATAGAGACATCCAATTACCATGTCTGAGCCAGCTTTAACCATGACCTTTACCCAAATCATTTCACATTTTGGATCTCCGTCAATTTCCTTCGATACTATTGCACTTCTTATCACTATAAACACGCCTCCCCCTTCACTGCCCAGCCTGTCTCTGCGGTATACATTCCAATCTGAGTTTAGGATTTCATTACTGTTTACGTCTGGTTTCAGCCAACTTTCTGCCCTAGTAATATATGGGCGTTGTGACCGTTTATTAATGAGAGCAGTTCTGGGACCTTTCTACAGACGCTCCTGCAGTTTACTATTAGCACATTAATATTGTTATTCCCTGTTGCATTTTGCCTACTCCTACCTTGCCGCGTCTCAGGAGGCGTCTTGTCGGGCCTAGGGAGGGGATTCTCTAACCTAAAAAACCCCCATGTGCACTTTACATGTACTCCGTTACCCTTGTAGCCACTTCCGGCCTGTAGTGCACGCCTGACCTATTCAGGGGGACCCTACATTTCTCCACCCGATAGCGGAGGTCGAGAAATTTGCACCCCAGATCTCCGCAGAATCGTCTGAGCCTCTGGTTTAAGCCTTCCACTCGGCTCCAAACCAGAGGACCGCGATCGGTTCTGGGAATGATACTACAAATAGTTAGCTCTGATTCCACCCCATGTGCGAGGCTTTCCGCCTTCACCAATTCTGCCAACTGCCTGTACGAACTGAGGATGACCTCTGAACCCAGACGGCAGGAGTCATTGGTGCCGACATGAGCAACAATTTGCAGTCGGGTGCACCCACTGCTCTCTATCGCCACCGGTAGGGCCTCCTCCACATCTCAGATGAGACCCCCCAGCAAGCAGACAGAGTGAACACTGGCCTTCTTCCTCGACCTTCCCGCTATTTCCCTAAGGGGCTCCACCACCCGCCTAACGTTGGAGCTCCCAATAACTAATAAACCCCTCCCCCCGTGTGCCTGCTCGGACCTTGCTGAAGGAGCAGCCACATGTCCACTCTCATGTTATTATGCTTGATGGCTGTATTAATATGAGGCCGATCGTAACGCTAAAACGGTTCAATGAAATGCACATTCATGTTGCCAGTCTGAGTGACTATCTTTTCCAGGTCAACATGTATGTCATACTCCCCATACCTAATAATACTATTACCAGCCCCACCCACAATCACTACCTGATCCTCGTTAGTAAAATCCCTACACAACCCCCCTATGTTAACAGTCACCAGAGCCAAACCTGCATTAGGCTTCACAATGCTGGTGACCTGGTACTCACTCCCCAAAACTTCCTGCAACTGCTGGCCTACACCTCTACTATGAGAACTACCTAACAGCAGAACCTTCTTCTTTCTCTTAGGCTTTGCAACTGTCCTAGCCACCATAACTGCTGATGTCTGCTGCATACATCCTACATCTGCAGCTACTAGAGATTCCTCTCCACTAGACGCTGACAGTTGGTGATATCTATTGCAAACACCAATAGTAAAACTATCTGAAAATCTCCTTCTCCTAGCAGATCTTTTGCCAACAGCCAGCTTCCATTCCCCAACCCCCTTCTCCCTCCTCATCCTATCTAGCTCCTCCTGTGCATTTTTCAACTGCACCTGAAGGGCACAGATATTATGCTCCTGCTCCTCTATCAACTTACTCTTGCTACATAACCTGCAGTTTCAGGAGAGGATCTCACCAGAGTGCTCACTGGCTTCCCCACTGCATTCCCCCCAGTGAAAATACTTCGAACAAGTCTCACATCACAATCCACTACTCACGAACCTACGGCAAAGCCCACACTTCTCACTCATGGTAAAATTTTACAGTTATTGAAACAAGAAAACTACTTTATCTAAGTTCTGCTAGTACAATAAGAAGGTGTTAAAAAACTGACTATAATAATCACAAACTTACTCTAAAAGGGAAGTAACTACTATTATTAACAGTATTAATTAACAGCAAATGAGAATATAACAAAAGACTAACACAGAAAGAAAATCAGTAACGAAACTCAAAACAGTTCCCAAAAATTTCTTCTGAAATTATTTCGCCATAAAACACCAAGAACACCGGATGAAGGCTACTAAAGTTCCTAAATAAACCACTATACACAAAACAGTTAATTAGTACTTAGCTTTTGATGCGCCGCTACAGCTGCAACTGGTCAGCGCGGAATGTAAACACAGGTAAGAGGTTAAGTTGCTCGATACGAAACACTCACAAATATCAGGTCGCAACACAAGAAAGGTGCAGGTGAATAAAGAAACCACTTATAAGTCACTTATATAGTAAATATTATCACAAAAACCGTTAAAATATGTATCTGAAACCTAAAAATATATGAAAACTTAGAGAGTGATCTCACATCCAGGTGTACTAGTTTCTTTGGCTATTCAGTGTATTTCAGGTTATATGATGGACTCTAACTTTTAAAAACTGTCGTGCTGTCAGCTTTGAAGGTAATCTACCCTTAGAATATATAAGTTCATAAACATGGAATTTTGATGAGTTGTCCTGAAGGAACCATAACTATTTTTTGTGGATTTTTGGTAGTACAACTGAATGCTTGATGTTGGTTAGCCTGTTGAAACTCCACACAGACTGATATTATTCCAATAATAAACAGTTGTGAAATGTGAGAAGTGATACTTGATTTTACGCAAATAAATTGAGATTGTTGAAAATCAAAACTCATTGAGAAATGAACATTAATTCACCACAACTTCCTGTCAATATATATATTAAATTTATGAATGACTTTATTTAGGATGAATTTAAGACATGTGTTGACTGGTTCCTGGATAGAAATGTAGCCAACATTTTGAAATCCAGTCACACATTGCGGAGGCCCTACAAACAGTAATTTTCTTGCTTTTCAGTTCTTTATTCATGCTGGTGCACATGGGGGCTCATAAGTCACTATTTGGCAGAAACCACAGTTTAACTTCAACCTTAGATTATTATTTGTCCATCAGAGTCACCATGAAGAACTCATCACCATTAACTTTCATCATATTTCAACTTGAAAGGTCAGAACCATTTGTAGATCATTCTGTAAACTGTAACTGGCTTCTGTCATTGCTGCCTTCTTGTAAACAACTGCATCAATTGTGAAAACCCTGAAATAACTTCCAGTGCATTCTACTAGTCCATTACATAAATTGTAAACAGCAACGCTCCTAACAGACTTCCTTGAGATACTCTGAAATTACCTTCACATCTGTCAATTTTTTTCCATTACCAGTGTTGTGTTGAAGTCTGTCTCCAAGGAAATCTTGAATCCAGTCACAAATCTGATCCAATGCTTGGTAAGCTCATAATTTGTTTACTAAATGGCACTGACAGACAGTGTCAAATACCTTCCTGAAGCCAAAGAACATGGCATTAACCTGAGCCCCATTGTCTACAAGACTATGGATCTCATGCAGGAATTGAGAGAGCTGAGTTTTGCAAGCTCTCTGTGAAATCCACATTGATATTTATAGATGAGATTTTCATTCCCTAAAGAAATGTCATAACACATGAACACAAAACATTTAGTAACTATACAACAGGGTGATATCAATGATATAGGCCTGTAATTATGGGCATCTATCTAATGACCCCCCTTGAAAATACAGAATGATTACACTTCTTTCCAGTCACTAGATACCCTTGTTGTTCCAGATGCCTATGATAAACTGCTGCTAGGAGGGGAGCAAGCTCTTTCACATAATCTCTGTAGAATCTTACAGGTTGGTCACCTGGTCCTGATGCCTTTCCACTACAAAGTGATTGTAGTTGGTTCCTGTTCTGCAGTTGTATCCCTCAGTATCTCTCATTTTGAAGTTCATACAGTGATTCAAAGCAGGGACTATATTATGATCTTCTGTGGTGAAACAGTTTCTGAAGACCAAATTCTGATTTTTTGGTCTTCTTTCTGTCTCTTTCCTTTTTGGTGGCATTATGGCCACTGAGTGACTGAAACATATTATTTAGGATTGCTTGCCAATTTTACGTAAGACCAGAACCTCTTAGGGTTTTTAGTCAAACTGGTTGGCAAAATTTTACTTTCAAAGTCATTGAACATGTCTGTCATTGCTCTCCTTACACTAATTTTCCCTTTGTTCACCTTTTGTTTGTCAGCAATATTATGACTTCTCTTGCATCTATGATGAAGCTTTCTTTGTTTATGGAACAGTTTTGTGACACAGCTATTAAACCACAGTGTGTCTTTCCCATCCCTTAAGACTTCGGTTGGAACATACTCATCCAAGGCATACAGAATGATGCTTTCAACTTTTTTTTCCATTTGTGCTCCACATCTTCATCCTAAGCACTAGATATTGGCTATTGACTACTCAGATACTCTGCAGTTTACATTGTATTACTCTTGTTAAGTGCAAATTTGTTCCTACCCTTCTTAAAATTCCTTGTAATACCTGCAGTCACAGATGCTATCATAACCTTATGATCCCTCTTCATTAATCAATTCAAGGTGTTCAGGTCTGTTTGTTGGTTGAAGGCCCAATACATTACCTTCATGAATTGTTTCTTTAAATATTTGCTCAAAGTGCTTTAAAATTCATGCTTCTTATCTAATGGCAACTTGTTACAGATTTTTGTGCCAGAGTGTAAAACAACTTTCTGTAGGCTACAGATAGGTACAGAGTCTACATGAAAATTATTTTTACTTCTAGTATTGTGGCTGTGAATTGCAGACTTTATTCCAAATTGATTCTTCTTATGAACCACAAATATCATCAAGAAATATAAAGTGTTGGTATGTATGTGTAAGGATGCAAGATCACACTGTGTTCTCGCTGCACATTTCTATAGCTATGTTGTCCCAGAAGATAATGCCTTAGAACAGCACTGAGTAGAAGTATGTAGAAGATGCTTACTAACACTCTCATTTCTAGATTGACAAAGAGAGAAAGATTTTTTAGTGTGAAATAGGTACCACCAAACTTTTAGGTTAACTTACTCTTGCACTGCTGCATCCTGAGTTTAATACCCATCTGGATGCCTAGGAACTTCACACATGGAGCTGCCTCCAGTGTATGCCCATTGAGTTCTACTTTTTGTGCCTGTAAGTCATTTTTATTTGTTTGAAATTCCATAACATGAGTGCTTGAAAGCTTAAGAGTTATGCTGTTGGCTGAGAGGCATTTGGAAGCCTGCTCCGTTACTCTTCTGTCTGGGCTCATATAATTATGTTGGGTTCCTTTATCAGTATATTTGTGTCATCAACAGGCACCATGGTTCTCAAGTTCCTCAAATGTCCCAGGCAAATCTTTTAAGGGCAACATTTTATGTATTTCAAGAACAGGAACAGTCAAGCACCAATCCTTGTGGGATTCCGTATTTAGTGTTTCCCTATGTGGTGTTTCAACATTTGAAAGTGTACCACTACAAGGTAATGCCGCCTATATAACAGATCATGAACTAAGCTACACAATTTATTTCAGTGCATGGCAATTAATTTTGTTTTGTTAAGAGTTATTTACAAAATATTATTAAATATTTTTGTTATTTCTGTTTCCTTCATTTTCAACATGAAACCTTGGCAACACAAAATGGATTTTTTGATGTGATTTGTAGACTTTGAGATGGCAGATCAAGTTTAATGCTGAACTGATTGCCAGTTCTTGTGAGAAGATGCATTTGGCTGTGCCAAAATGTTACTGATGATTATTAAAACAGAAAAAGAAAAGAATGAAATTAATGTAACAAATAACCTTCTGTCAGTTCAAGTTTATGGTCATTCATATTTCTTTTGTTATATAATGTAACATTACTTATAAATGTGACAATAGACTGTGTCTTAAAAATGTGCAGTATATTCTTGTGAAGTTTTGTACATTAATCTGTGATGTAATGAACGTTTATTGAAGACATTCTACCAGAAATATTTGAGATTTGTGTAGTGGAAGAATGAGTCTGAAAGGCAGTCATAATAATGGTTCTGAATATCCTTTACAAATATGATGGCAAAACTTTACTATAAATGCATGTCTGGTTTTACAAATTTATGAAGACTAAAATTTAAGACAGCAGATTTAGAGATGGTTCAACTTAAGAGATCTACAAGCTATCCATTGTTGAAGTATGTGATTTAACTATTAGAAAGTGATAAAGGAAAGGAATTATTTAAAGTTTAAATTAATTGAAGTTTATTTGAATCACAAGTTTATGACATTCACTGCAGTCAATGAGCATATCTGGTTATCATAGTAAAGCTCTAAATAACAGAGAGAATCTTATGTGAATTTAATTGCATGCTTTTAGTTGCAAGATGTCAGAAGTTATAGTTCATCTTATTGATTTAAAGACTTTTAAAATACAAGTCTGAATCTTGAGAAATATAATACATTCAGGTGCAGGTAGTGCTATATATTCAAGCTGAGCAACTACCAAGATGTCCAGCTGCAACCATCTTTCAAGATGGTGCTGTCAAAGTCTGTGACACTGAACCAACTTATCTACTATGCAGTGTGATGAGACAGCTGCAGATTTTCACTGGTGTGATCTAGCTGCCACTAACAGCACTCACAGTTGGTACTCTCTCTCTATGAGACATTAGACATGATGAGTCAGACTGACTGGCCAAAATTTTATCTGAGATTCAGTAACTGTGAAATGTCTATTACAACATATCTGAACAGCTGAACAGTCATTTTGGCAATAGAAGAATAACAGAGACAACAGAAAGTAATTAATTTAAAAGTAGTTAATTTAAAAATAGTAACTGATTTTGCTGTGGGGTATTAAAATTTCTGGCATTGTGAATGAGAGAGGTCAGAAAGAGAACTGGAGTAGTTATTAATGGAAATATTATAGTTTGTATATAACAGTGGCCTATGTAATAAATTTCATGTATTTAAAGCACCCGGCCAACATCCCATCATATTTCTGATATTTCCCATCAGATGAAACAATAAAAGAAATTGTCAGTTTATTACTGGATATCTAGGTAGAGAAGCTATAGAGCAGGGGTGGGGAAAGCTGGGAGGGAGTATCAGAAAGGGATGTGTTTACACATTGGTCACAATTTTGAAAACAAAGTCAGGAAAATATTAGCATGAAGTGGAACTGTCTAAACTCACTCTATATTTTTTATGCACTAGAACCTCTGAAAGGAAGTGGGGAGAATGAGAACATAAACATTTTAATTGGTTAGATAAGCCTATTGATGGAAGTCTTTTCATTGCTGTGTTAAAATATTGAATGCCATTTCATGTACAGCAAGATACAATTGGCAGAAATGAAGATAACATCAGTATAAGCTAAACTAGTTAGGACACCAGAACATTCCAGACAGGGAGAGAGAAGACAGATGAATGCATAGATAAAACAATAATTTTCATAACAAAAATAGTTTTCAGTATAGGGAAGGAATGTTAAATGTAATAAGCAGTAAGGAATAACCAATAAAATGAAGTAAAAAGGACAGAGATTAACAATGTAGGAAGTTTCAATCATGATGCAGCAAAGCTTCACCCCTGCACCGAGTGTAAAAGTTAGAGAATGCGAATTACTAATTCTCATAATTTTCTGAATGAATCTATAAAGTTTAAGTTAAATCAAATGAGAAAACAGAATAATATATTCCCAAAGTTAAGCTTGCACAGTGTATGAAAAAAAAAAGTAAATAGAAAGATGAATCTGTAGAGGTAGTAGATGAAGTCGAATCCCACAGTAGTAAACTGTATGAGGTTCATGTTAACTTTGCAGAAGAGAAAATAGAAATTGCATGTGATCACATTGAGACAGCTGTAAAGCATGTCCGGAGCTATGGTGAGGCATTGGCGTCGGATGTTGTCTTGCAGCATCCATAGAGATGTCGGTCGATCATGATACACTTGCGACTTCAGGTAACCCTGAAGCCAATAATCACACAGACTGAGGTCTGGGGACCATGGAGGCAAGGCATGACTAAAGTGGCAGCTGAGCACACGATCATCACCAAATGACACGCCCAAGAGATCTTTCACATGTCTAGCAATATGGGGTGGAGTGCCATCCTGCATAAACACCGTACATTCCAGCAGGTGTTTATCAGCCAGGCTAGGGATGATGCGATTCTGTAACGTATCAGCATACCTCTCACCCGTCACGGTAGCAGTTACGAAACCAGAATCATGGATTTCCTCAAAGAAAAAAAGGACGATAACAGTAGATGTGGTTGGTTCTAATAAAATCCCATGTCATTCCAAGCATGTGTGTCAATTTTTACCTCTCTATCTACGTTATTCTGTGGTTTATTAAGTTTTCAAATCTATACTGACTTTTTGATCACCCAGTATATTATTATTATTGCAGCAAATTTATAATCATCTTATTCTTATCTGCATATAATGTTACTGTACTTAATTCATATTTTATGGTGCTCTTCTTGCATTTGTTCTATTATTCATGCTCTATTGATCAAGAAGAATCATCTAACAGAAGAGGAGATAATCCATTTCCTCAGAGTGTAGAACAAGTGACTGCTTCTTCATCATCTGATGAAAGACATAAAGAAGTTGCTCCTGATGGAACAGTCTGGGTAGAACCAGTGCCTAATTCACAAGGTGGGCGTTTACCTAATCACAATATTTGGAGAGAATCTCCTGGACCTAGTGTGGAGGGGCAACGTCGGTTGTCTGTGTTGTTGGTAATGCTATCATTCAGTCCACCTACCTCAATAGGATTCTTGCTGTTGTCCCTTCACTCTTTGGTAACAGATATGTGCTAGGTAGTGTCAAGCAGTGTTGATGAAACCACTACCTAATACCTACCACACAAAGGCCGCGTAACTCTAGTTGAAAGTCAGTTCCTGAAAGTTCATGACTAAAAAATCGGACGTTCAGGATATACAGTCTACTTGCAGAAAAGCATTTAAAATTAGATTAACTCTGTTTTTTATTTATATTGAAACACGCCACTGGAATGGTTACTACGACCAGAAAGTTCACACTCTCATATCTCTTAAAGTATTTAACTTGGAAACACCAAACTTCCATTAAAATGTTTGTAACTCACTTTGCTTCAGTCATGATATGTTCAAACCAAAATTAGCTCAGTATTTCCTCATTTTATGGCGTATTCCTAAGGATCAATCTAACATCGTGTTATCCATAGGCTGGCTAGCAAACAACTCTCTAGAGGAACTCTCCTCTCTGCACACTCCTCTACTGGTGGGTGAACCGCTTAGTTCTGATTGGCCGTTGAACTAAATGACCAATCAGAACTTTCCTTTCTGATCATTCTTGCAGCAAATCTTGCCTTATCCAGTCACTAATTTGATAGTAATTAACATCAGCAAAACTTACATTCCTTGTATCATGTCTAATCAAAATAAGCAAAAACATTCTTCAAATTGATTAATAAACTTATTCTGCCTCTAAATTCCATTCTGGCTGGTTTTATACAAAAGCATACTCGCACAGACATACATCACCTGAATCCTGGTTGCAACATAAGTTTCCCATAGTTTGTTTGTACAAGGTTTATGTAAAATGAAATATTAAATTTTAACATATGTCCCACATACACTCTCTCAATCATTCTCATGCCACAACCAAAATATAATCAAATAATCAAATATAATCAAATAATAATTTTGACTGAGTGTTGTTCTGCATAATGCAAAGTGATTAGATTTTTAAAAAGAAAATTCTAATTAACTGATTTTTATGCACTGACAACTTTTTAATGGCTTCAAATGGTAATGAAAGTCAATCTGTTATTGTTCCTAATTTGGTGTTAAAAAAACAAGCATAGGTTTTAGAAATTTTAGGTAATTCTGCTTATCTCTGGAACTGTAATAAAAAAAATTTTGATAGCATCATTTCATTAATAACAGAAGGCTGTGTACCAAATTTGAGCAAAATCATTATTTAGATTCATAGAGTGTTTGAGTCTTTGTATCAACTGAATGCAGTTCTCATGGCAGGCAGTGTCAGCTGTGCTATGAACAGAGTGGAAAAAAAGAAGCAGATAGCTGCTTGCCTTAATGCAACGCATGTTATCCCGTAATACCTTGCTGCATTACACTACTCCACATGCAAAAAGAAATGTAAGTGATGAACTGGTATCAAGTGCTTGGCATTTGATCATAGACAATTATATCCTTTCGTCTTTCCCTCTCCTTCCCTCTTTCCTGACGAAGCAACGGTTGGTTGCGAAAGCTTGAATTTTGTGTGTATGTTTGTGTTTGTTTGTGTGTCTATTGACCTGCCAGCACTTTCGTTTGGTAAGTCACATCATCTTTGTATATAATAGAGGGAAACATTCCAAGTAGGAAAAATATATCTAAAAACAAAGATGATGAGACTTACCAAACAAAAGCGCTGGCACGTTGATAGACACACAAACATACACACAAAATTCTAGCTTTCGCAACCAACAGTTGCTTCATCAGGAAAGAGGGATGGAGAGGGAAAGACGAAAGGATGTGGGTTTTAAGGGAGAGGGTAAGGAGTCACTCCAATCCCAAGAGCGGAAAGACTTACCTTAGGGGGAAAAAAGGATGGGTATACACTCGCGCACACACACATATCCATCCACACATATACAGACACAAGCAGACATATTCAGAGGCAAAGAGTTTCACAGAAAAACTGATAATAAAGGGTCATATAATGTCGAAGAAGAATCAGTGGACTTTTCCACCCATTCAAATCAGAGAAATGTAAGTGATATCTTGCAATCATATTAAGAGGAGGAATAGATAATTTTGTCAGAAGAAATAAATAAACCATAACTGATATAGTTAACCTACCATTACTGTTGGATAACAGTATTAGTTGCTCATTGAGTCTGAGTGGGGATAAAGCTATAGACACATTAGCAAATAAAGTAACTGATGAACCTCTCCTGTTAGAGTTTAAGTGTTCACAGCACACTCAAGAAGGTGCAGTTGGGCCCACTGAGAACACAGCCCATGATACCATTGAAGTGCATGAAAGTATAGCTATATTGCAAGATGAACCAGTGGAGTCAGTGAGTGGGTTTAATTCCAGCAGTGGTGAACTGTATAAAGTTATATTATCTTGGTAAAAGACAGAAAATACATGTACCGAAGTCAAAATGATAAGTGAGGAAGGACACGGAAGTGTGTCTAATGAAATAGGTAGCTCCACTACTGATGCTGTTTTTCCACAACTATCAGTGGATGACAATTACCAATGGACAACAGTATTATCTGTTCTTTAGATGTAAGTAAGGATGCCCTGAAAGAAATACTGGGAGAGAGAGAGAGAGAGAGAGAGAGAGAGAGAGAGAGAGAGAGAGAGGGAGTGTGTGTGTGTGTGTGTGTGTGTGTGTGTGTGTGTGTGTGTGTGTGTGTGTGTGTGTGTGTGTTTGTATACTAGTCTTAATAGTAGTATAACACCTGTTTCCCATTTCCTAGTATGGACATAGTTTATAATAATTTATATTTTGTGGTTCATTATTATGTTAGTCAACTAATGTAACACTGTCAGACACCTGCTATAATATCATCGTTATGAGTAGGTATTAATCAAGTGCAACTATTCTTGAACTGCTAATATGCAGCTGGTTATTTAAGATATCCTTCCCTAAATGAGGGTTAATAAATAACAACTAAATAAGCAACCAGTAAATATTTCCAAAAATATAAAAATCTTTTCCCCTTAACACTAAAGCCAGTCAACTGCTTATTCTTATTATGAAGGGGAAATATTTTACAACATTGTCAGATCTAGTCACCAGAGATTTACTTTCTCTTTCTAATGTGGAACACTCAGAAGCACATTTCCTTCTTTCTCTCACATTCTTTCCTTCTTCTAAAGTGAAATACTTCATATATTATTAGATCTATTTTCTTTCTCCCTGTATAAAATATATGATATGTTTGTGCATTTGTTTTCTGTTTTTTGATGTGGAATGTTTGGTATATTTTTACTTTCCTAAAACATAACTTTCACGTTCTTACATTGAGTGAGGTGCTATGTCCATGTCCTCATAACAAAGCTATTGCCTAAATAGCAAAACTCCTTTACTACTTTAAGTGTCTCATTTCCTAATCTAATACCCTCAACATCACCCGACTTAATTCGACTACATTCCATTATCCTCGTTTTGCTTTTGTTGATGTTCATCTTATATCCTCCCTTCAAGACACCATCCATTCCATTCAACTGCTCTTCCAAGTCCTTTGCTGTCTCTGACAGAATTACAATGTCATCGGCGAACCTCAAAGTTTTTATTTCTTCTCCATGGATTTTAATACCTACTCCGAATTTTTCTTTTGTTTCCTTTACTGCTTGCTCAATATACAGATTGAATAACATCGGGGAGAGGCTACAACCCTGTCTTACTCCCTTCTTAACCACTGCTTCCCTTTCATGTCCCTCAACTCTTATAACTGCCATCTGGTTTCTGTACAAATTGTAAATAGCCTTTCGCTCCCTGTATTTTACCCCTGCCACCTTTAGAATTTGAAAGAGTATTCCAGTCAACATTGTCAAAAGCTTTCTCTAAGTCTACAAATGCTAGAAATGTAGGTTTGCCTTTCCTTAATCTTTCTTCTAAGATAAGTCGTAAGGTCAGTATTGCCTCACGTGTTCCAACATTTCTACAGAATCCAAACTGATCTTCCCCGAGGTCGGCTTCTACTAGTTTTTCCATTCGTCTGTAAAGAATTCGTGTTAGTATTTTGCAGCTGTGGCTTATTAAACTGATTGTTCAGTAATTTTCACATCTGTCAACACCTGCTTTCTTTGGGATTGGAATTATTATATTCTTCTTGAATTCTGAGGGTATTTCGCCTGTTTCATACATCTTGCTCACCAGGTGGTAGAGTTTTGTCAGGACTGGCTCTCCCAAGGCCATCAGTAGTTCCAATGGAATGTTGTCTACTCCAGGGGCCTTGTTTCGACCCAGGGCTTTCAGTGCTCTGTCAAACTCTTCACGCAGTATCGTATCTCCCATTTCGTCTTCATCTACATCCTCTTCCATTTCCATAATATTGTCCTCAAGTTCATCGCCCTTGTATAGACCCTCTATATACTCCTTCCACCTTTCTGCTTTCCCTTCTTTGCTTAGAACTGGGTTTCCACCTGAGCTCTTGATATTAATACAAGTGTCTCTCTTTTCTCCAAAGGTCTCTTTAATTTTCCTGTAGGCAGTATCTATCTTACCCCTAGTGAGATAAGCCTCTACATCCTTACATTTGTCCTCTAGCCATCCCTGCTTAGCCATTTTGCACTTCCTGTCGATCTCATTTTTGAGACGTTTGTATTCCTTTTTGCCTGCTTCACTTACTGCATTTTTATATTTTCTCCTTTCATCAATTAAATTCAATATTTCTTCTGTTACCCAAGGATTTCTACTAGCCCTCGTCTTTTTACCTACTTGATCCTCTGCTGCCTTCACTACTTCATCCCTCAAAGCTACCCATTCTTCTTCTACTGTATTTCTTTCCTCCATTCCTGTCAATTGTTCCCTTATGCTCTCCCTGAAACTCTGTACAACCTCTGGTTCTTTCAGTTTATCCAGGTCCCATCTCCTTAAATTCCCACCTTTTTGCAGTTTCTTCAGTTTTAATCTACAGGTCATAACCAATAGATTGTGGTCAGAGTCCACATCTGCCCCTGGAAATGTCTTACAATTTAAAACCTGGTTCCTAAATCTCTGTTGGGATACTATGGGTAATTATAGTCATGTAGGTGTTAATCACAAACCAAAATGTGAGTGTAGTTACAACTTTGTTGTGGTGCATACTAATGATGTCTTCTCTTGGTCAGAAAACAGTGTTGTTGATGTGTGTAAATCAGGTAATGACTATATTGGATCTGAACTAAGTGATATTTTGGAATACCAGTACAATCAAAGCAGCTCTCATTAATGTCATGCAGAGTAATGATCCAAACGGTAAAGGTGAGGTATCTGTGAGCCTAGAGAATAAAAGTAAAAACTTTTTGAAGTTTGTTTGGGACCAGATGGATGATAACATAGATAAATGTGCATACAGGAATAACTTAGCCATGGTTAGTGAGAATTTGTCCATCAACTGCTGAAATGAAGTGGAAGAAGATCTAAACAGGAAGTATAATTTTGACAGTAATGTATTTTGTGTTCCTTCTGTAACAAGTGATGTTAGTTGTGCCATGAAATCTATTCACTGTATTCAATCTTTACCCAACAACATGAGTGACCAAAGTAATGCTATGATACCAGTAAAGTTGATAAAACCCTGCAAAGACAGTGTGACTGTAGCATTTGATGAAACTGGAAGTGATCTTTTGTGTGAAACATCTGACAACAGAGAAGATGATTCAGATTTTGTGTGTCCTTACATTAAAATTAAGATTGATCAATGGGAAGGTAACTGGTTGACTGATACAGGCAGCCCAGTTTGTGGTAAATCTGAACAATTTAGGGACAAAATCAAGTATAGTAAGAATTTTGTGAAAATGCCCATTGTAGGTGTAAAAAACTAAGAAGATCTAAAGGTAATCAAAGCAAATTAATAAAATCTAAGGTACTTTTAACTTTTAGTATAGGAGACAAGACCTTTGAACATGGATGCTTAGTGATACCTAATCTGGAAGAAAATATAATTCTCAATATGGATTGGATAGTGAAAGTTGAGGCTTGTTTCGAATGGAATTCTAAAGTCTTGTTTATTTTGGAACATAAAAGTAATATTTATGTGAAAACTAATTTCTTTATTTTAAATTGTGGGGAAAGTTGTAACTATTTGCAAAACATTGTGAACCAAGGTGAGTACCAGGTCTTTGATGATGATATAAATTTTGATGAGACTGAGGACCAGGATTTTGAAAGTGGAGTATGTTCTAAAGTGAGGGAAGCTACAACTCTTAATTACCAACAAAAGGAACAACATAGGAATTTGTCATTGAAGTTTAGAAATGTGTTCAGTGGAAGACTGAGGAAACTGAAAGGCTGTCAGTGCATGCTTTACCTTAGAGATCATCAACCTTTCTTTCTCAAGCCATATAATACACTATTTTCAAAAAGGAAAGATGTTGAGAAAGAAATTCAGAAAATGGAAATGTGGGGGGTAATTGAGAGAAGTAGTAGTGCTCACAATAATCCCTTAGTTGTGGTAATTAAGAGAAATGGTGGAGTGAGAATTATTTTGGATTTGTAGACATTGCAATCAGTTCCTTATGAGAGACAACGACTGTCCTGAGAACATGGACGAGCTGTTATACAAATTTGATTATGTAAAATACATGAGTAGTTTGAACTTGACCTCTGGATTTCACCAGAGCCCACTTGAAATTCATTCTAGAAAGTATACTGCATTTTATGTGGACTTAGGTGTTTTAAATACTGTGTGGTGCACAGCTGAATTTGTAAGAGCTCTGGATTCTGTTGTGGGAAGCGATGTGAGTTCAGAATTAATTGTGTATGTTGATGGAATCTTGGTCACTGAAAAGACTTGGGAACAACATTTGGATCTGTTACGAGATGTTTTTATCAAAATTGGAATCAGGAGTATGACTTTGAAAATAGGTAAGTGTAAATTTGGTGTGGAAGAAGTTAAATGTTTAGGGCATGTTATATCTGGAAAAGGAATTGCACTTGATAAAGAGAAACTTGATGCTATTGCAAATTTTCCTACTGCTTGCAACAAGAAACAGCTTAAATCTTTTTTTGGGTTAACTGAATTCTATAGAAACTTTTAGAGCAACCAAGCTTTGAATGTTTCATGCTGTGTGAACTTTTGAAGGAGAATACTGTTTGGAATTGGAATCAGGATTGTCAGGATGCTTTCAATGAGATCAATGGACAGTTGTGTCAAAGTCAGTTATTGTTGAGACAAGATTTGTCTCTTCCTTTTTGTATTATGACAGATAGTAGTGATGTCAGTTTGAATGCTCATTTATTTTAGGAGGTTGGATTTGATCATGTTATTGAACACATATCTCTTGCATTTGCTAGTAAAGTATTGCAGAAGCATGAAAAGACATGCACTGTAACCAAGAAAGAACTTTAGGTTGTACATTGGGCATTCAACCACTTTAAAAATTATTTACTAAGTCACAAAGTCATCATCTATACTGATCACAAAGCATTATGTTATCTGTAGGTGTGTAAGCTGTACTATAATAGAATTACTCTTTGGGTCTTGTTTTTACTGCAGTTCAACTATGAAATCAGACATTAAGGGCACAGATGCTGTAGTTGCTGATGCTTTGTCTATGTTACCTTTAGGGAGTGAATCATCTAACAACTTTGGAGAAGGAGAGAAAGAGTTTAAAATTATGTACTTGAGAGGTATGAAACAGGAAAAAGAGATCTTAAAAATTTGTGAAGAGTTCAGCAGGTGACAAAATCATGATCAAAATTCGAAACTGGTTAATAGCAAGTTGCATAAGAAAGGATGAGAAAAGACAGAGCAATATTATGAGGTACACAAGGGTATTTTATTCTGGAGACATATTGGATGATTGTAAACTATGTTGGCTGGAGCAAAGTGTTGATGCTTTAGTTACTTGCACACATGGGAGTTTTGGTCATTGTGGATCAACAAAATGTACACAATAGATTCAGGAAAACAGCTATTTTTATAATGTAGGAATGAGGCAAAAAGAAAGTTGTCAATTGCTACAGATATGAAAGGGTGAAGGTAAGTAACCAAACAAGTTGAGGCCAAATGCAAAACACACTGTATAAAAGTAACGTAGATCTCAAGTCTGTGGACATTTATGGACATTTGCCTAAGTCTAAGAATGGATTCTGTTATTTTTTGTGATGGTTGATGTATTTTCAATGTTCATAAAGCTGTTTCCTCTTAAGAAAGATACCAGTAAACAAATCATTTATAAATTTGAAAACATATTTTCATCAGGTGGGTGTTCCTAAAACAATTTTATCCGACAATGGTTCTCAGTTTATGTCACAAGCTTGGAAAGATTTTGTTCATCATACAAAAATAAGACATATTCTAGGTCTGTGTACCATCTGTCGAGTAATCCTGCAGAAAGATATATGAGAGAAATTGGAAGGCTGTTTAGAACGTCTTGGAGTAACACCAATTTAATAGACTATATCATTGATTTTGAGGATGTTATGAACAGCTTACAACATCCTTCAATGGAGTTGTCATGATTTGAAACCATGTTTAATCACAGACCACCTAAATTTATTTCTGAGAATGTTGAGTTTTCACCATGTAAAATTCTGTCAACATAAGACAGAGAAGACGAAGAAGGAGGGGGATAGGAAAAAGTAGAGCCTTGATGGTAAAGTCAGATTTTCTAAATTTGAGGTAGGAGATCTTTTGTTGGTGAAAGCCAAAGAGAAATCTAAAGTGTTGACATCTGAGATAAAGAAATTTTATGATATTTATATAGGACTATTCAAAATTCATGAAAATCCACAGTTTAATGCATACAGACTTGTGTATCCTCAATCTAAGAAGTTGTTTGGATTATGCAAGATCACTGAACTGAAAGCTTATAGATATGATCCATAAGTATGTATTTATTTTTTTTTGTTTCCTTTTCTTTCTCCACTGTCAGAAAGGTAGCATGTAAGATGATGTGATTTCTAAAGTTCAGTCTTATCTCTTGACTGAGTTAAAATCTATGCCACACTATATTTGCAGGTTCATACAACTATATAGTAATGTTTTGTGATAGAGTTGTGCTTTATAATTTGATACATGTATGCTGTGAGACTATATGAGTAGATTCTTTTCAATTTTGAAATGGGATGATGTCATTAAATATCTAGTGATAAATTTTCTTAACTTAGAATACTATTACTGTTAAATATTATTATTATTCCTAAGTACTCTGCAGAGAATAATTAAATTTGTCATGAACTCTTTTGGGCAAAGTTGTAGGTGTTGTGGTAAATTCAGTGAAGACTTATTTTATTCGTATGTACTATAAAAATTAATAACAGTATCTTAGTATATCTGTGTATATCACCTTACCATATCATTTTTTCATTGCATTTAGCTATATGTGTTAAATTCTCATATGTGAACACTTTTTAATCCATTCTGATGTAACCCCTGTATACTTGTTTTTTCAGTATAAGTAGGAAGAGCGTATGCCATGTGCTGTGAGGGAGGTGTTGAACAGCATACTCAGTACACAAAAAAGTGTTTCAGGATTTGATGTGAAAGCTATACAGGAAGTAATCCATCCACTGGTGTGTGTGATGAGAAATCTAGGGAGGAAACTGAGAGATGTGGGTAGATCCACTCCCACACTTCTGTATGGCTGCACCCCTTGCTATTCCAGTCAACTTACAAGATATCATAGGTGCTGAGTAACGTACTCAAGCATCTGCCAACTACATCAGTGTTATAACTGACATTTGTAAATCTGAAATTTGTAAACTGTTAACCAAGAAATTATCCTATATGAAGAATTCATGGAACTATTCGTTTAAGAAAGTTGACACTGCCATGGACAGTATTATTGCACACAACTGTATATTTTTTTCTAGTAAGGGGATTAACTTTCCTATACATTATGCAACTTTAAATAATGCTGTGGAAGACTGATGTTCTATGACTGATAATTTGTTATGCAAAAATTTAAAGAAGTTCAAGAGTGCATTCTATGAACCATGTTGTAAATAATTATCAGAATCTGATAAAATTAAGCATTATTAGGTTAGTAGTCATACATTTGAATGATTTTCATATCTCAACACTCAGTTTATATGTTGTTATCAATTGCAAAGTTTCATATCAGCACACACTCCACTGCAGAGTGAAAAGCTCATTCTGGAAACATCCCCCAGGCTGTGGCTAAGCCATGTCTCCACAATATCTTTTCTTTCAGGTGTGCTAGTTTTGCAAGGTTTACAGGAGAGCTTCTGTAAAGTTTGGAAGGTAGGAGAGAGGTACTGGTAGAAGTAAAGCTGTGAGGATGGGGCGTGAGTCATGCTTGGGTAGCTCAGATGGTAGAGCACTTGCCTGCGAAAGGCAAAGGTCCCGCGTTCTAATCTCGGTCCGGCACGCAGTTTTAATGAGTGTGGTTTCAGTTGCGTGACTGTGTGTGTGTGTGTGTGTGTGTGTGTGTGTGTGTGTGTGTGTGTGTGTGTGTGTGTGTGTGTGTGTGTCTCTATAAGGATCTTTTTGTTGTGCCTATTCAGCATCTCCGCTATATGGTTAGTAACAACTTTCCTTCCCTAATGTTGTTACAGTCCATCTCGGATTTTCCATTGATTAAAATTAGCACCTCCATTCGTATGCCAAGTGGTAGTGTCAGAGCTTAAGTTATTCTGTGGATTGTACTAGTGTCATAACAAACAAATAATTACAGTTAAAATAAGTAGAATGGTACCTACACTTAAACAATAAACATTTGTTTGACAGAAGGCACGTATTCTAAGTGAATGTACCAAGAATACGTCTCTGATCTTTTCTATAGTAAAGTAATTTAAAGTGACATTGGCAGAGAATATTTGTACTTCTAAAAGGTCTGAACACTAAAACAGTTGGGTTTTATGTGGGTTTACAGAGGTGAGTAACTCAGTTTTAGTATAAGTAGCCCAAATCAATAGGATTCTGCCACACAATGTGCTAAAGAGCTAAAATATCTACTAATGAACAGTGATTGTACACGTCTATTAATTAAGTGAGATTCTTGCAGGCAGTGTGCATACCTATGACTAATAATTGTCAATGAGTGAAGGAATGAAAATATATTGAGTTTACCAGTCTTGTGGTGTGATTTGATACTAACTACATTTATTGAGATTGTATGAGCTACGTATACTTGAATGTTAAACAATGTTATTTTTTATTATGTGGTACCAGTCATGGATTAGGTGACAAATATCAATAAAACACAGTAATTCTCTTTTCTGGAGAAAAGAAACAATGTATGACGGTACTATTCATAAGTGAATATACATTTAGAAAAGAGGGTGTGTAATCCAATATTAGGGGGCATAATTCTTGAATGTTGAATAAGTAAACAATCACAACAAGGAAAGAGTTGTTGTAACCAAGGAAACATCAAAAGACTTATTTTGTTGTTACTAGGTTTTCTTTGATATTAAAATAGCAATAAAGTTTGTCTTATCATATATTTAAGATGAGGTACCTAAGTTAATTATTGATTACATTAGATGCAACAGTAGAATGCAAACTTCTAGTCTAGCAACTGTGTGTAAATTATGTGTCAAGGAATAATAAATTTCATGCTAAATTTTTCTTTAGTTTAGGTGATGTACTCATATAAAGGGTGGTCTGACACAGTCTGAAAAGCTTGTAAGGGTGTTGTATGTCAGGTTATACTGAAAAATAATTGTTGAGAAACAAATTTGATATGTTGCCATTTGTGAGTTAATTAGCATTGAAATTAGCCAATAAGGCCATTGCATGTGCAAATTTCTCGAGCATCACAATAGCTGCTGTTGCCAAATGTGTTATTTGTTTGGTTTCCTAAAACTGAAGAAGAGAGCGATATAAAAATTAGACACTGGATGTTAGCAGGTGTCAAACCTGAACCAAAGGCTGAATAGCCTTATGCACAGTTACATAGACTATGAGATCAACTGTCACTAATTATATCTGGTGGGCCTCTTGAATTTGTGTGCAATGGCCTGACACACTACATTCAATGCTAATTATCTTGGATATGGTGCAACATATTGAATTTTTTTCTTAAGAACTTTTTATCAGCACAATGTACCCTGCAACACTTTTACCAGATTTTTAGACTGTTTCTGAGCACACTGTATACACTGTGATGACCTTGGGGGTTGACACCAAGCTATGCCTGGAATGAGCATGCCCATATAGTTGTTCAAGTGTACTTGAGTAATAAAGAATTGTCCTGTCTACAGACTGTCTTTATGCAACCACCCTCTATGGACTCCTGTCTCCCTTGAGAGAGATATGAATCCAAGACATACAAACAGGAGTTGAAAGCCTCCTAACAAACAAGAAGATGGCTCTCACCACCACATAGTGGTCATTCCACCCATGAATCAGCACAGTTCTGTAGGCAAAGTTTTACATCCCTTGCAGTTTTTTCTTGAATTTCTGCAAAGTTAAGATTTTACTTCCAACTGTAGTGAACTGAACATTGTCATGGCAATTATTGTAAAGATTTCGCTTGCTTTTAACTGTTGACAACTTGGTAAATTTTTATCTCTCCCTTTTGAGTGCTTATCTGTATCTCTCAACTCTTTCTGAAATGACTTAAGTCTTTACTTGTCATGGATGTGATATCTTTACTGCCCTCTTTTGCAGTAATAGCTCATCCTTGTAGCCTGATGAATGACACCACAGGTGTAGTCCATGGGCAGCAGACTGTGGAATAGAACATGGCGTATAGTTACTAGATATTTGTCTGTAACTACTCTCATCAATATCATCAGGAAATGTAACACATGTGACAGATTCTTACATACATACTCAGTTTTTCTGCTTGAGGAAAGTTTGTATTCAATTGGAAAAACCAGTGACTCCACAGTTTCTACATAGTGTTGTCATGTATTTCTGTTCAGGCTACATGTTGTACACTGAGCATTTCTTCCATTTATTTTCATTTTATTCAAGATGAACCATTCCTTGTCTTTCACAAATAGCACAAGTAAAACCATAATTGCCTTGGTAGAGTTCTTTCCTTTGGCAATAAGAGCAGTGTCATTGGCCATTGAAGTGCATGACCATCTTGGCTTTTATCATTTACAAGGATGAGAAAGAGGAGATGGACTGTCAGAAGACTCTGGCAAATAACTTCAGCTCCTGAGATATTGGTCCTTGGACTGAAACTATTTGCTGTCTGTGTTCTAAGTAATGCTGATGGGTATCTTGTACAGCACATCACACACCACAGTATTATTGCTTTTCGAGTAAGGTTTTGTTGGGGATGCTGTCAAACACTTTGCTATCACACAGTGTGAATGGCACAATCTCCCTCTCCTCAAATGCCAGCATTGTTTTTGTTAATAAGTCCAGCAGAGCAGTATTTATCTTTAAACAATCATGTTGTGTACCACAGGAGATATTTTCTTTCCTCAAAGTAATGCATAATCTGATTTTTCATGACAGATCCCATTACTTTAGCTAGCACTGAAATGATTGAAATTGGTCTATAAAGTACACTAAACACAGGTCTCCTTTTTTGTGAATTAGTTGTCCATGCCATTTTCAAGAAGTCTGGGAAGACTCCTATGGACAAGTAATTGTTTATTGCTATGGCTAATACCTTAGTGATTGCAAAGAATCTTTTCTGAAGAGTGGTACAGGGCATCACTATTGTTCACTTTTTCCAGTTTTCCATTTTGCATTGTGTTTTATTTGTTAAGGTAAGAACAGGATCCACACCCAGGTTGGGTATTTAACATATAGTGTTTTTATATAACTTTAAAAAAGAAGCTGTTAAAAGAATTGGAGCTGCAAACATTTAAGCGGGAGGTGGGCTCTTTCCTTCGCTTATTACCTGGAGCTCAGGCTGTTTTGCAAGCATTATGGACTTCTTTTATAAATCTATCATTCTTCTTCCTTGGTTTCTCAAATTCTTTTTGTACAGCTTTTTAGCATGTAAGTAATTACAGTGAAGTATGACGATGGTTTCAAAGTCTGCGGCTGCTATAGAATTGTAATTTAAGATTAGAACATTGCTTTTTAAACCTTTACCTACCATTGGGCCTCAGAGGCCCATTCATGATGTTAAATATCTTCTCTATTAGTAACTATATATTTTATTTCAATGAGACTTTATGACTTTTTCCAATTTGTCAAGTCATTCATAATTTTGGAAAAAAATTATAAAGTTTAGCTATGGCTCTGGGTTAAAGTATTGGGCACATTTCCTCCATTGTGGGCCTCACAGGCCCATGCAGTTGGAAGCAATTTTCAAACAACCAGATATCTCTCTGCACTGCATCTGTTATGTTATTTGCCATTGTTGACTCACACTGGTGTTCTTTTGATGATCAGCATCCTTCGCTGTGATAAGCCCATGTTTATTTTGGTGCATTATGTCACAACAGTTACCTGTTCTACAATCTGAAAGTGTTGAAAAAGTGACAGAGAAGAGGACTATAAGATGAGGAGATAAGGGAACTGTTGGAGCATCTCCTGATTCTGATAACCCACCTACTGAATGTGAATCTTCCAGTGATGATGATAATGAGGTACATGTTGCTGAAATCTCAGAACTACATAAAGATGGATGATTATGAAGCATCCCTTTACAAACATGGAGAACAACAATTTAGTGCAAATTCTACTGAATGTGACTTACTATTTCTCTGTAATGAAAATAAAACATGGACAACAGCCCCTCAAAATGGAATTTCTAGTAGGCAGAGCAAAAACTGTTCAACAAAGTTATGTCTTGCAACTTCTTCCATGCTCTTGTGAGGGTGTTGCACTTTGACAGTGCAGCAGCCTTATATGAACATAGATGAAACCAATAGAGATGTTTTTGGGAAATTACTCTTAGGGATGCCTACATTCCAGGATGGTGCATTACTGTTGATGAACAGTTAGTCACATTTCGAGATCACTGATTTTGCAGCAATACATCCCATTAAAACCTGGTAGATATGAAATAAGGTTCTAGGCACTTTGAGAAAATGCAAAAAGCTACTGCTGGAAGATGAAAGTGTACTTGGGGAAGGAGGAGGAAACCAGTGTGTGGCTTGAAGAGAATTTTGTGAAAACCTTGGTGATTGAACTTGAAATGCCTGGATAACTGTTTACATCTCTCAATTCATCTCATTATTTGCTATCAAAAGATCTGACATTAGTCACTGCTGCAAAAAAATGAAAATAAAAACTGAAGGTGAACAACCTGCCAGGCTACCAATAAAGAAATGAGACATCTGACTTTCATCATAAATTTGGGAAAACAACTGGTGGGGATAAAGAAATCAATGAATTCATTAGTAGCACCAGATCCATCAAGGGCAATGAAACCACCAGCTAAAAACAGGAGCCGATGCAGATATTGTGTAGAGAAGAAAGATAGAAAAAGTCAAATTATGTGTTATCAGTGCACCAAACCTGTATGGTCAGAAAATTCTGCTTTTGTCTGCAGAACCTGTGCAAATCTGCATTAAGAATAAAAGTCAACAGTAAAATTACAAAAAAAGTGTGTTTTAAAAACGAAAACTTGAAATAAATTAAATTATTATTTATAATTTGACTGTCATTTATTTGACCATTGATATCTCATAGTCTTCATTTGTCACTCCATAATTAGTGTATGTGATCTGCTAACACTGAATCAACTACTTTTACTTCTTAATCTCAGCTGTTTATGTTTGTGATAATGGTGTCCAGACAGGCATCTTCTGTTGGTGGAAGATTATTTGTTACAAAAAGCCCACAACAATTTGCTAAATTCTAGAAGACTCCATCTTTTGCACATCTGTCACTTATGTGTACATGAATAGTGCTGCACAATACTACAGCTGATATAAAATGTGTTAGGTGAAATAAACCACATTCCACTTATGTGATAAAGTTTTCAAAATTTCCATTTGCAGAATGGTACACTATAAATACAGCAGAAACTACTAAATCCAAATTGAGAACAAATCCCTTAAGTCTACATCTGGTGTTGACGCACCCAGACATTCCACCATGGATATCAGTTTCTGTGTCATGAACTCACCATGTGAATGTATTCAGTATATCTGTAGTACTTGTCCTTTTCCTTAGCTAGTCAGCATTCACATACATGTAACACAGCAGACCTAATGTTTTCTGCAAACAATAGTAACAGATAACATTTAATTCTCAAGCAGTGCACATTAACAATTGCTTTAAATATGGGCACATTATTTTGGTGAAAGTCTTGTCAATCTCTTCTTAGTGTCTATGCACTGAATACTCTTCAGAATAAAAAATGCCACAATATTGTTATGTCATATCGGTTCATTATTTCACCCTTTAGTTCAAAATTAACACTAATCTTGAAGCTGCTATTTAGCCTTTTTGTGCCTAGTTTCTCTATTTCAGAGTTACTGTGGCCTGAAAAAGAATTTAACTGTGAACAGTTTGCGTTTTCTCTTTTTGATATTACATCTAAATTTCCTCATATAGAAGACTACTTCCCCCCCCCCCCCCCTGTACCATTCCTCCACCCTCCCCCCACTACCCCCCATCACCTACATGGCACTACTTGTTCTCTACCAGTATTTATTATGCTTGTTACCGTCTTTTCAACTCTGAATCTTCATGTTAGAGGCATTGCAGATGTTTTAGGGGTGGCATTTTCAATGTTTCCACTTTGTTTGGGGTTCTGAAGTGCATTTTTATAATACTGTTTGTTCTCAGCGAGTGTCACAATTCCACAATTCTGAATGAGGACAACGCAAATGGTAAATACGAATAGAGCTACGATCCTATGAAAGTTGTTGTAATTAAATGTTTTGGAAAATTTGGATAGTGCTATGCTGTTCTGAAAGGTGCTGTACTTAAGCATTAATGTAAATATTAATGGCACTATAATGTTATGAAAGTTTTTAATCAAATACTTTTGTGGCCTATGTCCAATGATGAAGTCTCACCAATTTTCAATCTTTTTGTAAAAGGAGTTTCAATGTGCAAACATTTTGGGAAACACTCATAATTTGTGTACAATTTTATGCACAGCTGTATGTAATGTCCTCCTAAAGGTAAAAAAAAAGGAAAAAGCTGATAATGCCATGATGGGACTGTTTTGGCCGTCATTTCCAAAATCTCCCATATTTTTAGTTCAAAATCCTAGGAAATCTACTCCTGCATATTACTCAGTTTTAGAAAAGTGAGGTTGCTGTGATAATTTTATAAATGCCACCCATGCTGAAATCTTGTTGTACACATACATGTGCATGTTATATGTTGGCTACCTTGTACATGATGTGTTATTTTGCTCACAAAACTTGTGTTACTGACTTCATTATGGTACTTCCAGATGGAGGATCTCTATGGACTGACAACAAGAGGGGATGGGTGTGTCTGTTGTGGGAGTTGCAGATTCAGTAAACTTAAGACTATAGAATAAGTTGGCTGGTTGTATTTGGACATGTGGTTTAATACATCTAGTTCATAATTAAGTGCAGTGTTGAAGGCAGCTATAGCTTAGGTTAAATATACAGAGAAAATACATCTTTCACCCATCATTAGTTTATAAATACAGTACCATATACAGATAGCTAACTGTCAAAATCTGAGCATCAGAGTGCATGAAAAACTAATTTCTAATGTAGATGAGGCACTTTGCCAATACAACACCTGAGGTGGTACCTTTTATTTTTCCTGATACATATCATACACTGAAGTCTCTCATCCATGCAATAACATAGACATCCATAAATACAACAGCCAATGTTTGAGCAGGCACTTTTGGTTAATGCAAGGGCCTGTTTTTCAGATTTCCAAAAGGCACCTGTGATCTGCTGTGCACACGTCATGTTAGTTTCACAGGAGTGGGATGGCTGGAAAACACAGTTACTTTCAAAATAAAACTCAAAAGTGTTGAAAAAATTTTGTTTATTCATCACCAAAAATACAAGTTATAATTGGTACATAGTACCTGCAGTGTACTTAAATGACAGCGTAAAAGTAAGCTTTCAGAACCCAGAGTCTTCAGGAATTTTCAGTCAGAACAACAAAAGCCAAGAGAGTATCCAGGGAAAGGTGGGGTAGGACAGCCTTTCCCCCCATCACACCCTTCTCCTTCGTCCCCTTTGCAGAAAACAAAAAGATATTTGTGAACTCTCATGCCTGCTTTCCATGCAGATTGCTGTTTTAATTCAATATGAATCTGAGGAAAGAAAAACTCTAATGGGTTTTGACTAGTAGCAAGGGTAGAGATATCTCAAAACTATTTCACTATTCACTGCTACTCTTCTTGCAAGTCAAAAATACTAATTTATTTATTTGTAGTTTTGTTTCTTGTTCATTTCCATTTTCTTCTGAGAGCATTGTTCCTCATTATACAAAAATACACCTCCTTGAAAATCTGATCCTCCAGTATCCATCCTGTTCTCAGTAACTTTGTTCATGGCATTATTTTTCATCACGTTTTGTTGAAAATCTTCTTCTAGTCTCTTGAATCATTGAATACAGCTTTCACACAACCTCCATGTTCTTAATGGAGTTTCACCAAAAGAAGTAACTAAACTAAATCAAGACAATCAACTGCATGGGCATCTACACAGATTTGTCCATGGTTGGGGGGAGGGGGGCAAAGGGAGAGACCAGAATATGAAATTGTGACCAGAATATGAAATTGCTGAGTTCATCAGTTACAAGATGTTTCATGCAAAAAGTACTAAGGTTCCTAGGCAGAAAAAAAACTTTATTACATCCAAAAGAACAGATAGTTATCTATTCACTTCTAGATGTGTATGAGAAGTGCCCCTCGAGGAGATACCTGGAATGGACTATCTTTTCTTCAGCAAATACCATTAGTATTCTGGGAACACAAGCTGAGGCAAGAAACTGAACAGAAATTAAAGACAAATTGCTTGTTCATACATATCTCACAGTGTTTTTTAACTGCTGATGTAGCACTTCCATTAGCAATTCTCTAAACACACTCCATCTAAGCATATCGTCTTTGATTAGTAATCAGAATGCAGCTGGTACCAGGTTCAAATCACTTCACCACTTAAATTTTAAATAAAAATCATTAGCAATGGACACTGAAGACTTCTGGCATAAGACATCACTCTTATTCAGCCAACAGCCTTGTCAATTGGGATGGAAGAACAGAGAGAGGTTCAGGGCACTATCTCATCCTTGGGTGGGAATCTTCCACTAAAAAGTAGAAGGCACAGCAATGACTGATGACTTGAGGATGCAGAAGACAATGGAAATCACTGTACTGGTTGGTTTGTGGGGCTTGAAGGGATCAGACTACAAAGGCCATTGGTCATCACTGCATTGAAGATACATAATGAGTTTCACAGGTTATGGGGAAACAGGGGCTTGGTACTAGGAATGAGAAGACTGGGAGATGCCAGATGGTTTCTCTTAAATTACATCATGGTCAAACAGAGGAATGGACATCACTGACAGAGAGCAATCACAGAGTTTGGAAAGAAAAACATTGGCACAAGGAAGGTAGCCGGAAAGAAAGACATACTCAGTTGATCAATGAAAGGAGGAAGTGTAAAATATTCAGGGGAAATTCAGGGATACAGAAATACAAGCCTCTTAGGAATGAAATAAATAGGAAGTGCAGGGAGCTAAGGTGAAATGGCTGCATGGAAAATGCAAATAAATAGAAAAGGGAATGATTGACAGATGGAGTGACTCAGCATACAGAAAAGTCAGACCAAGTTTCGGTGAAATTAAAAGTAAGTGCGGTGATATTAAGAATGAGTGGGAATTCAATTGTTAAATGCAGAGAAGAAAGTGAATAGCTGGAAAGAGTATGTTGAAACCCTCTATGAGAGGTAGAACTTGTCTGATGACATGATAAAAGAAGGAACAGGAGTTGACAGGTAAGAGACAGGGGGCCCAGTATTAGAATCAAAATTTAAAAGAGCTTTGGGAGACTTAAGACTGAATAAGGCAGAAGTGGTCAACAACATTCCATCGGAATTATTAAAATCATTTGGGGGGAGTGGCAACAAAACGACTACTAGAATGAGATTTTCACTCTGCAGTGGACTGTGCGCTGACATGAAACTTCCTGGAAGATGAAAACTGTTTGCAGGACCGAGACTTGAATTCGGGACCGTTGCCTGTCGTGGGCAAGTGCTCTACCAACTGAGAAAGGCAAAGGTCCCGAGTTTGAGTCTCGGTCCGGCACACAGTTTTAATCTGTCAGGAAGTTTCAGTTCAGCACACACTCCACTGCAGAGTGAAAATCTCATTCTTCAAACATCCCCCAGGCTGTGGCCAAGCCATGTATCTGCAATATCCTTTCTTTCAGGAGTGCTAGTCCTGCAAGGTTAGCAGGAGAGCTTCTGTAAAGTTTGGAAGGTAGGAGACGAGGTATTGGCAGAAGTAAAGCTGTGAGGACGGGGTGTGAGTCGTGCTTGGGTAGCTCAGTTGGTAGAGCACTTGCAAAGGTCCCGAGTTCGAGTCCCGGTCCAGCACACAGGTTTACTCTGTCAGGAAGTTTCAAAAGGACTACTGTTGTTCACTTTGGTGTGTAAAACATGTGAGACTGGCAATATAGGCCACCAACAGACTTTCGGAAAAACATTATCCACACAATTCCAAAGACTGCAAGAACCAACAAGTGGGAGAATTATCACAGTTCATGCAACCGAGTTGGTAACAAGAATAGTATGGACGAGATAGGAAAAGCAAACTGAGGGTCTGTTAAGTGATAGTCAGTTTGGCTTTAGGAAAGGTATGGAAAAGGCGCCAGAGAGACAATTCTGACTGTGGTTGATAATGGAAGCAAGGCTAAAGAAAACTCAAAAGACACCTTTGTAGAATTTCACAACCTTGACATAGGGTTCGACGATATAAAATGGTGCAAAATGTTCGAAAATCTGACTACAGTAGGGGGAAGCTATAGGGAACGGCAGAAAATATACAATATGCACAAGAACGAAAAGGTAAGAAGAAGAATGGGAAACCAAGTACGAAGTGCTTGGTTTAAAATGGGTGTAAGACAGCGATTTAGTGTTTTGCCTCTACTGTGTAGAGAAGAAGCAATGCCAGAAATAAAGGAAAGGTTGCGGAGTGGAATTAATGATATCAGTGATAACATTCAGTGATGGCTCTACTATCCTCAGTGAAAGTGAAGAAGAATTACATGATCTGCTGAATGTAATGAACCGTCTGATGATTACAGAATACGGACTGAGGGTAAATTGAAAAAAGATGAATGTCGCAAGAAGTAGCAGAAATGAGAATAATGAGATACTTATCAACAGGACTGGTGAACACAAAGTACATGAGGTTAAGGAATTCCACCATCTAGGCAACAGAAAAACCGATGATGGACAGAGGAAGTAGAACATGAAAAGCAGACTAGCATTGACAAAAAGAGCATTCCTGGCAAAGAGAAGTCTACATATGCCTTAACTTGAGGAAGAAACTTCTAAGAATGTATATTTGGTGTACAGCAGTGTATGGATGTGAAGCATGGACTGCAGGAAAACCAGAACAGAAGAGAATCGAAGCATTTGAGATGTGGCGTTACATAAGAGCGTTGAAAATTAGATGAACTGGTAAGAAAGGGACTGAGACAGTTCTCCACAGAATCGTTGAGGACAGAATGACAAGAAGGATGGTAGGACATATGTTAATACATCAGGGAATAACTTCCACGGTACTGGAGAGATTTGTAGAGGGTAAAAACTGTAGAGGAAGACACAGATTGGAATACATCCAGCAAATAATTGAGGACGTAGGTTAGTGCTACTCGGAGATGAAGATGTTGACACAGGGGAGGAATTCGTGGTGGCCTGGATAAGATCAGTCAGAAGACTAATGACTCAATAATAAAAAACTGTGCAGAACTGGTAACAGGTGTTCAGGTGATGTCCAAATTCTGATTGCAGCAATGGCAGTGAAGTGGTGTGTATGGAATCAATACAGAAATATAGGTGGTATAGAGATGTGATAGAATGGCTGAACAGAGCTGTTATGTTTGGATGTACCCATGACCATACCGTACATGAAGTGTCCCGATTTGTTGCTATATCAACAAGGACTGTCCAGCACATCTACAAGGAATGCTGTAGCAGCTACAGTCATCTTACACAGTGTAAGCGTAATGGTTGTAAGAAGGTCCCAAGTGAGAGAGACTGGATACCAGTGACAACTGAATTCCTACTGTTTGTGAACGCAGATCCCGCCCAACCAGTTTCCCAGTGACCAGTGCGAAGGGAACTAAAAAGAGGTTCAATTGGCTCTGAGCACTATGGGACTTAACTTCTAAGGTCATCACTCCCTTAGAACTACTTAAACCTAACTAACCTAAGGAGGACATCACACACATTCATGCCCGAGGCAGGATTCGAACCTGAGACAGTAGCGGTCACGCGGTTCCAGACTGTAGCGCCTAGAACCGCACGGCCACCCCGGCCGGCAGGGAACTCCATGCAGTGGACACCTGGGGAGGGATACCTCACAAAAGACCATTTCTCAGAGTGGCACATTCAGCTGCACGTCAGTGGCCTAAAAACGCAGGAACTGTGTGGAGGAATGTAATATAGTCCAACGAGTAGTGATTTTGGTTGGTTTTGGGGAACGAGACCAGACAGCGAGGTCATCGGTCTCACCGGATTAGGGAAGGAAGTCGGCCGTGCCCTTTCAAAGGAACCATCCTGGCATTTGCCTCGAGCGATTTAGGGAAATCACGGAAAACCTAAATCAGGATGGCCGAACGCGGGATTGAACCGTCATCCTCCCGAAAGCGAGTCCAGTGTCTAACCGCTGAGCCACCTCACTCGGTGGTAGTGATTTTGACTCTTTTTAAGTTGTGCAAGTCACTGACTGCACTGGACGTCCAATGAGTCATTTAAGTCACAGTATTTGGAGGTCGTAATTCACGCTGGAGTTGACGTTCCCTGAGTGTTTTTCGTATCATGACTTGAGCCCACTCTCGAGGTTACCATGACACAAACCAAGATCTTTATTACAACATCCACTATGACAAGGTGTTGTCCTTTCTTATATACAGGGTGTTGGGGGTACAAGTGCTAATATTGTGATAAGTGGCACCTTAATATGTACCGACTTCAGTCTCTTAATTGATTTTCCTCTGCGTCTAATGGTATTCCCACAAGCACATCACAAATCTTACATCCTGATGTCGGTCATAACTGAACCGTGAAGTGGACTTCTCCTGTCAGTATAGACTTTTTGTATTGCGTCCAAGTGTCCACACTTAAATAACTGACATACTGTTATCCTTACTTGGAGGTAATAACCAACCTGAAAACGTACGACCTGTAATAGCTGTAATTATTTTTCCGAAAATGAAGTAAACACTTATCTAATGGCGTTCATCACACTGTCCTCAGTCATCAATAGAAATATGTGCACTTGTAACCCCAACACCCTGTATCTTTAAGAAGAGTTTGCTGCGATCGCTCTCGTTTTCCAAGATGATAAATGTTATGTTCACAGTTCAGTGCACATATGAGGTGGGACAGCGAAGTAATGGAACTAACAACACAATACAGAGCAGATTTGGAAGAATTACCACCAACACTGACAAATACAGCCAGTCTGGCATCTACCAACTTACTTGCAACTGCTGTCAATCTGTATATGTGGGCCAAACATGCAGGACATTCAGAACCAGATATAATGAACACCTCAGAGCACTGAAAAGCAATAGCACACACTCAACATTTGCAGACCACCTGGTAGCACACAACCACCACCCAACAAACATTGAAACTGACCTTCACATCCTAAAAACCAGCAGCAGCCTATACCAAAAATTAACTATAGAAGAAAACTACCACATCCAAAAATCAATAGCCCAAGGAAAGAAAGGTAAAACACACACACACACACACACACACACACACACACACACACACACACACACACACACTCTGCCCCAGTACTCATCACACACAGACAAACCCACATAAACCACACACAACTGACACCAAATACAACTCAAACTCGCGCGCCTCAGCCAACAGAACACGCTACGAAACAAATGAACGCCACACAACCACAACAACACGTAATGGCAGCGAAAACTCCGCCTATGTTTTGAATAATCGATAAACTGCATTGCCACACGAACACAGGCAAAGAAGTAAGCCCATTTACTTCGCCAACAAAACAGGAAAACCTACCACAACTTCAAAACTGTAAGTTACAGAAAGAAAACGTGATACAGTCTTATTTCCGTTCGTAAATACATAACAAATAGAAAATAAATTACGTTTTGCTGTTTGCAGATGACATGTTGTATATTGTGTAGCATAACTGCTACCAAAGCAAGAGGACAATAATACAATGTAAGGTATGTTACTTTTCGCCAATTGAGTTATAAATGCAACTTTTACATAATGTTGTAAACGACGAAAATATTAATATGTTAACAACAAATTTACAGTTAAAAATAAATAGAACCCACTGATGATAGCACAAAAGTGCTGAAACATGTATGGGTGAAACAAAAGAAATAAGGTGTATTGCATAAGGCGGAACTTCTCATCCCATTTTCTTAGCAAGCACGGAGACAACAAGAAGAACTGCACCACAAGATGATTATTGGAACTAATTTTCTTTCCTCCCTAGAGCGGCAATCCTGCATCCTGCTACCGGAGACAGTGTATGTCTTTTCCCATCACAACTGCAAGTGGCGTGCATCTGCTGTGTTTCATTCAAGAGTTAAGCTTGAAGAATGAAGTCCTGTGTTTACCCGTCGTGACAGCAATGGATTCTCGAAATATTTTGCAGCGGTGTGCATTTCTTGCTAAGTGAAACTCGGCGAGACTGCCGCAGCAGCAAACGGGAAGCTTCAACAGGCTTATGGAAACGAGCTTTTATTAACGTTGCAGGTGTTTCATTGGCTCAAAATGTTTCCCGAGGGTAGAACCAATGTCGAAGACAAACGTCTGTAGACGACCAGAATTGCACGAACAGATGACAACACAGCCAGGTTGAATGAACTTGTGCGAGTGAAATGATTGCAAACGAACTGTACATTAGTTGGGAAACTGTTGGTCTGATACGGACTGAAAACTTGGAATAAGAACACTCTGCTCCAAAATGATCCCAAAAAATCTCACACAGCAACTAAAACGTCAACAGAGGACTTTGGCTGCTGATCTGTTGGAACAAGTGGAAATGAATCCAGAATTACTGAACGAAGTTATCATTGGTTACGAAGGTTGGTGTTTCTAGTATGATCCCAATACGAAACATCAACTTTCGCAATGGAGTTCGAAGGAATCACCAAGACCAAAGAAAGTGAAGTTGACCTAGTCAAAGGTGAAATGCGTGCTTCTCTGTTTCCTTGACTCCATAGGTATGGTACAAGAAGAGTGGTTGCCTACAGACCAGATAGTAGACCAGTACTATCACCGAGAAACTCTCGAAACAATTCAAAAACTGGCCTCTTGTGTTCTTCCACTATGGTTACTGCATCAGGATAATGCACCATTGCATACTGCATGTATGTTATCCAATGTCTGGCGCCTCTGTCCAACGCGTTAACCCGTGATATCGGGGTAGCGTATTCGAATAGTAAGCAGAACGTCCTCGGTCCTGCCGCCCTATTTTGATTAATAATCAGCATTGGCGGCCGAAAACTTTCGCCATAAGTCACCCTCATTCTGCCAACGGCCTTGTCGAAGAGGGCGGAGGACCGGACAGATGTCCAGGACACTCTTTTCCTTGGGGTAGGAAACTGCCCCTAAAGGCGGAAGAATCAGAAATGATCAACGGCATGAATATGCAGGAGGTAAAGAGGCAGTGCATTACAGACACATAACGTGTATCCACAGGACATGTGTCCTGTAACTGAAAAAGGGTCACGATGATCTCTCCATTGGCAAAAGATTCCGGAATAGTCAAAGAAAGAATAACGTTCTACGTGTTGGGGAGTGAAATGTCAGAAGCTTGAATGTGGTACGGAAATGCAAAGGCTTGATCTAGATACAGTAGCGGTCAGTGAAGTGAATGGAAAGAAGACATGGATTTCTGGTCCGATGAATATAGGGTAATATCACCTGCAGCAGAAAATGTTATAAAGGGTGTAGGATTCGTTATGAATAGAAACGTGGGGCAAAGAATGTGTTACAGTGAACAGTTCAGTGATAGGGTTGCTCTTGTCAGAATTGAAAGCAAACTAGCACCGACAATGATAGTTCACGTATACATGCCGATGCCGCAAGCTGAAGATGAAGAGATGGAGAAAGTATATGAGGATATTTAAAGGGTAATGCAGTACATGAAGATCAAAATCTAACAGTCATGGGTGGCTGGAATGCAGTTGGAGGGAAAGCAATAGGAGAAAAGGTTACAGGAGAATATGGGCTTGGGACAAGGAATGAAAGAGGAGAAAGACTAATTGAGTTCTGTAACAAGTTTCAGCTGGTAATAGCGAATACCCTGTTCAAGAATCACAAGAGGAGGAGGTATACTTGGAAAAGGCCGGGAGATACGGGAAGATTTCAATTAGATTACATCATGGTGAGACAGAGATTCTGAAATCAGATACTGGATTGTAAGGCTTACCCAGGAGCAGATGTGGACTCAGATCACAATGTAGTAGTGATGGAAATTAGGCTGAAATTCAAGAGATTAGTCAGGAAGAATCAATACGCAAAGAAGTGGGCTACAGAAGTACTAAGGGATAACGAGACACGCTTGAAGTTCTGTAAGGCTATAGATACGGCAATAAGGAATCGCTCAGTAGACACTGCAGTTGAAGAGAAATGGACATCTCTAAAGTGGATAATCACAAAAGTTGGAGAGAAAGACGTAAGTACAAAGAAGGTAGCTGTGAAGAAACCATGGGTGACAGAAGAAATACTTCAATAGGTCGATGAAAGAAGGAAGTACTAAAACGTCCAGGGAAATTCAGAAATACAGAAATATAACTCGTCAAGAAATAAAGGAAATGGCTGCATGAAAAATGTGAAGAGATCGGAAAAGAAATGACTGTCGGAAGGACCGGCTGAGCATACAGGAAAGTCAAAATAATCTTAAGAGCAAGTGTGGTAACATTAAGAGTGCAATGGGAATTCCACTTTCAAACGCAGAGGAGAGAGTACATTGGTGGCCTATATGAGGAGGAAGACTTGTCTGATGTGGTAGAAGAAGAGACAGGATTTAGACGAGATAGAGGATCCAGAACTAGAATCAGAATTTAAGAGAGCTTTGGAGAACTTCAGATCAAAAAAGGTAGAGGAGGTGGATAACATTCAACTAGAAAACTAAAATCATTGTGGGAAATGGCAACAAAACGACTATTCACGTTGGCGTGTTGAATGTATGAGTCTGGCAACATACCATCTAACTTTCTGAAAAATATCATCAACACAATTCCAAAAACTGCATGAGCTAACAAGCGATACAATCAGCTTAAGATCTCATACATCCAAGTTGCTGACAAGAACAATGCGCAGAAGAATGGAAAAGAAAATTGAGGACATGTTAGATGATGATCAGTTTGGATTTAGATAAAGTAATGGTACAAAAGAGGTAATTCTGACGTTTCGGTTGATAATGGAAGCAAGACTAGAGAAAAATCAAGACACGTTCATAGGATCTGTCGACCTGGTAAAAATGTTCGACAATGTAAAATGGTGCAAGATGTTCGAAATTCTGATAAAAACAGGGGTAAGCTTTAGGGAGAGACAGGTAACGTACAATATGTACGAGTGCCAAGAGGGAATAATAAGAGTGGACGACCAAGAACGAGGAGCTCGAATTAAAAGGGTGTAAAACAGGGATGTAGTCTTTCCCCTTAATGTTTAACCTGAACATCGAAGAAGGAATGATGGAAATAAACGAAAGGTTGGGAAGTGGAATTAAGATTCAAGGTGAAAAGATGTAAATGATACGATTCTTTGATGACATTGCTATCCTGAGTGGAAGTGAAGAAGAATTACTTGATATGCTGAATGGAATGAACTATCTAATGAGTACAGAACACGGACTGAGAGAAAATCGAAGAAAGGCGAAAGTAATGTGAAGTAGCACAAATGAGAACAATGAGAACTTAACATCGGCATTGACGGTCCCGAAGTAGATGAAGTTAAACGAATTCTCTCAACGCCGGACGGAACAAGGAGGACATTAAAAGCAGACTAACACTGGCAGAAACTGCATTCCTGGCCAAGAGTACACTAGTAGACTAGTGTAAAACAGACATACATTTCTGAGAATGTATGCCTGAGGCACAGCATTATGTGATAGCAAGACATGGACTGTGGGAAAACCGGAACAAAGGAGAAGCGAAGCATTTGATATGTAGTGCTAGACGACTGTTGATAATTAAGTGGACTGATAAAGCAAGGGATGAGGAGGTTCTGACAAGGAAAAGGGACAGGATGATAAGACATCTGTTTAGACATCAGGGAAAGACTTCCATGGTACTAGAGGGAGCTGTAGAGGGAAAAAAACTGTAGAGGATCATAGAGACTGAGAACGTAGGTTGCAAGTGCTACTATGAGATAGATTTTGGCACCGGAGAGGGACTCGTGGCGGGCTGATCACCGAAAGAAAAGTTTAAAGACTATTGCAGTGCTACCACAAACTCCCCATTCACTCAACATGGACTGGTGTGATTTTTTTATCTCAAAAGTTGTCAGTCGCTAAAGGACACCATTTTGCAACAGTGCAAGACACCCAAACAACTGTGGAAGGGCCTTATTTCTATGCCAGAAGATGAGTTAAAGATCCTAACAAGAATGGAAGCACCGATGGAGTAAACGTGTGCAGGCACATGAGACTTACTTTGTAGGTGGTACCAGTGCAGATGGTTAAAATGCAAGTAAAGGTATTTTTCTAAAGGCTCTGCTTACTTAATCGCCACGTCTCATATATTTAGCGTTTGATGAAGATTCAGTCACCTTATCGCTACTCGAGTGGCTTGCGAAATTACCTGATCTCAATCCCATGCCAAACACCTGGGACTATTGGGAACCGTGCGTGAAACATAGAAGCCAAAATCACGGCAAACTTATTGCTCTAGGGGGGCTAATCAACACTGAAGGCTACAGCTGAATATGGCGTTGCAGAAAAAGACTTGTGGGCATTCTCCTTTATAGTACTGACGCCTTAAAAGGCTAGAAGGGAAAGGGCGGAACGCTTACATGAAAAACGTGAAGAAAGCGAAAAGAAATGATGTTGGAGACACAGACTCATCATGTAAAAAAAATTATTCGGTGAAAGTAAAAGCAAGGGCGGTAACATTAAGAATACAGTGGGAATTCCACTGTTAAATGCAGAGGAGAGGGCGGAACTATAATAGGGGGAGACTTTGTCTCACGACATGATACAAGAAGAAACAGGGGATCCAGAATTAGAATCAGAATTTAGAAAAACTTTGGAAGACTTAAAACCAAGTAAGGCAGTAGGCATGTATAACATTCCGTATGAATTTCTAAAATCATTGGGAGAAATGGCAACAACACAATTATTTACGTTGATGTGTCGAGTGTACGAGACTGGCGATATATCATCAGACATTCGGAAAACACAGTTTACAAGATAGCAAGTGTAGGCAAGTGCGAGAATTATGGTACAATCAGCTTAACAGCTGATGCAACCAAGTTGCTGACAAGCATAATATACAGAAGAATGGAAAGGAAGACTGAAGGTCTGTTAGATGACGATTAGTTTCGCTTTAGGAGAGGTACCAAAGAGGCATTTCTGACGTTGCGGTTGATAATGGAAGCAAGACTGAAGAAAACTCAAGACACGTTCATAGGATTTGTCGAGCTGGAAAAGCGTTCGATGATGTAACATGGTGCTAGAGGTTCGAAATTCTGAAAAAAAAAAAACCGGCGGAGAAAGACGGGTAATATGCAATGTGTATAAGAGTCAAGAGGGAAAAGTAAGAGTGGAAGACCAACGCAATGAGGCACTCGAATTAAAAAGGGTGTAAGACATGGATGCAAACTTTCGGCCCTGTTGTTAAGTCAAAGAAGCAGTGATGGAAATAAAAGAAAGGTTAAATAGTGGGATTAAAATTCAAGGTTAAATGATATCAGTGTTAAAATTTGCTGATGATATTGCTATCCTCAGTGAACGTGAAGAATTACAGGATGTGTTGATAGGAATGGACACAAAATGGACTGAGATTAAATCGAAGAAAGGCGAAAGCAATGAGAAGTAGCAGAAATTAGCCGAGCAATCTAAGACGCTGTGCGGCTGGTCCCGGCGGAGTTTCGAGTCCTCCCTCGGGCATGGGTTAAGTAGTGTGTAAGCTTAGGGACTGATGACCTTAGCAGTTAAGTCCCATAAGATTTCACACACATTTGAACATTTTTTGAGTAGCAAAAATGAGAACAGCGAGGAACTTAACACCAGTATTGATGGTCACAAGTAGATGAAGTTGAGAGCTTCTAATACCTAGGCAGCAAAATAATCCGTGACGGAAAGAGCAAGAAGGACATAAAAAGCAGACTAGCAATGGCAAAAGGGGCATTCCTAGCCAAGAGATCTCCTACAGTATTGAACACAGATCTTAATTTGAGGAAGGAATTTCTTATAAAGTTGGTTTGGTAGTGAAACATGGATTGTGGGAAAACCGGAACAGAAGAGGATAGAAGCATTTGAGATCTTTCGCTACAGAAGACTGTTGAAAATTATTCGGTCTGATAAGGTAAGGAACGATGCAGGTTCTTCGTAGAGTCGGCGAGGAAAGGAATATAATTATGGAAAACATTGACGAGAAGAAGAGACAGGATAGGATAGCTGTTAAGACAAGAGGGACTGTCTTCCATGGTACTAGAAGGACCTGCAAAGGCTAAGATCCGTAGTGGTAGAGGGAGATAGTGGTACATCCAGCAAATAATTGAGGACGTAGTTTGCCAGTGTTGCTCTGAGACGAAAAGACTGGGAAAGGAGAGGAATTCGCGTTGACATAAGAGAGGAATTCGTGGCGGGCCTTATCTAAACAGTAAGCAGACTGATTCTTTTTCAAAGGTTGTTTTAGAGGGCATTAGAGTGATGGCTCCTGATGGTTGACTGACCTTTTACTCAGTGAGATTATTAGCAGTCACTCTTAGCGCAGGTTATCGTTTACAAGCCGTTTAAAGATAAGTAGCAATGAATACTCGTAGGTGGAAGGCTACGTATGTTGTAGATGATGAAGTGTAGGCAGGAGCTTCACGTAGTTCACATGAGATTCAGCTGCTGATGAGAATCAATTCGCCCATCGTCGATGGTGGTCGTGGTTAAGCCAGCCAGCTGGCTGGGCGGACCACCTCCGTGTCGTCCGGCAAGCGGCGGAAGCCCGGCTCCTGGCGGCAGTGGAGCTGGAAGGCCCACAGGCTGAGGGCCAAAACCTCCAGCAGCGTCAGCACGTTCACCGCCACTGCGGAAGAGGAGGCGGGGTGTAGCTGCAGTTGTGGCACGGCAGGGGGACCAGCCGCGATAAGAAGCAGTGCCAAATGGCGCTGCCTATATTTACACTCTGTGGGGTGCGTACTGTAAGACCTTCGGTACACACACCATCAGATTATTTGACTTGTCGCTCTAACGAAGTAGGCGAGTGTCAGCAATATGTCTCGTGGTCTTATCGTGGCGTGTTTATCTTCTGCCGTTAGGTCAGACGATAGAAATGCCACTTGCACGCTTAGAGTAGCAGATTGACGGTGACCAACTTTAAACAGAACTTGATTAATTTTCACACACATTTATTAAAATAATAACAATCATAAACCTTACTTAACTTGATTCTGTATGCTATTTACAGTTGACAAACTGAAGTTCCTTTGGTCTTGGTACGTTAATCTTATTCTCACATACCTCTGATACTTGACAAAGTGTCTATACATTCCTCTTCATGGCTATGTACATAAATATGATAACCTTATTAGGCGCAGAGTGAAACTTGACTACAGAAAAATGCAGACTAATGCAGAGTGGTACAGACTAATGCAGACTGACTAATCGGAGGTCGGTACACTCGTTATAATACCTCGAGCGTTCAGGTATCACTGCGTGAGTGTGATCCGCGAGGAGAAAAGGTTCTACGTTAGCAGCAATCTCATTGGCTGCGTTACATATTAATACGCGCATCGGCGGAAGCAGAATTTGGTCCGTCTTTATGGCAGCGCCATCTCGTAGAGCGGAGACGGACGAGCGCTGCGCCTGCGCTGTTGTGCTTAGCGGGGCGCGCTCTAGTGGGAAAGTTGTGTATGCGCTGACCACGCGGAACTATGTACACAACACACTCAAATCTACGGCTACTACACTCTGTAAACGTATGGGAAACGCATGACACAGCCTACTTCCCACTGTATCATTTATTAAAATTTCTTGATGTTCCGTTCGCGCTTGGAACGTGGCGACTTAAATGCCTCTGGGAGCGCTGCAATCAATCTAATAAAGTACGATAGGAACATAGCAGCTAGCTGCAATCCCATTTTTAAAACATTATTGCATATCCAGATTTCAGCTGTAGCCATCTGCATTGCATTTGAGTGACTTATAATCCAACAAACTTGCTGCAGTACGTGTCACCAGATGACTTGCCTGGTATACAGGGTGGTCCTTTGATCGTAATGGCAGTTGTAGGGAAGGCGGATAGTCGTCTTCGGTTCATTGGTAGAATTTTGGGAAGATGTGGTTCATCTGTTTAAGAGACCGTTTATAAAACACTAACACGACCTATTCTTGAGTATTGCTCCAGCGTTTGGGATCCCTGTCAGGTCGGATTGAGGGAAGACATAGAAGCAATTCAGAGGCGGGCTGCTAGATTGGTTACTGGTAGGTTTGATCATCACGCGAGTGTTACGGAAATGCTTCAGGAACTCGAGTGGGAGTCTCTGGAGAAAAGGAGGCGTTCTTTTCGTGAATAGCTACTGAGGAACTTTAGAGAACCAGCATTTGAGGCTGACTGCAGTACAGTTTTACTGCAGCCAACTTATATTTCGCGGAAAGATAAGAGAGATTAGGGCTCGTACAGAGGCATATAGGCAGACATTTTTCCCTCGTTCTGTTTGGGAGGAACAAGGAGAGAAGATGCTAGTTGTGGTACGAGGTACCTTCCGCCACGAACCGTATGGTGGATTGCGAAGTATGTATGTAGATGTAGCTGTAGATCGTGACCGGACCAAATATCTCAGGAAATAAGCGTCAAACGAAAAAACTACAAAGAACGAAACTTGTCTAGCTTGAAGGGGGAACCCGGCGGAGCTATGGTTGTCCCGCTAGATGGCGCTGCCATAGGTCAAGCGGATATCAACGGCATTTTTTAAAATAGGAACCCCCATTTTTTATTACATATTCGCGTAGTATGTAAAGAAATATGAATGTCTCAGTTGGACCACATTTTTCGCTTTGTCATAGATGGCGCTGTAATAGTCACAAACATGTGGCTCACAATTTTAGACGAACAGTTGGTAACAGGTAGATTTTTTAAATTAAAATACAGAAGTACGTTTGAACATTTTATTTCGGTTATTCCAATGTGATAGATGTACCTTTGTGAACTTATCATTTCTGAGAACGCATGCTGTTACAGCGTGATTACCTGTAAATACCACATTAATGAAATAAACGCTCAAAATGATGTCCGTCAACCTCAATCCAGAATGAGATTTTCACTCTGCAGCGGAGTGTGCGCTGATATGAAACTTCCTGGCATATTAAAACTGTATGCCCTACCAAGACTCGAAATCGGGACCTTTGCCTTTCGCGGGCAAGTGCTCTACCATCTGAGCTACCGAAGCACGACTCACGCTCGGTCTCACAGCTTTACTTCTACCAGTATCTCGTCTCCTACCTTCCAAACTTTACGGAAGCTCTCCTGCGAACCTTGCAAAACTAGCACTCCTGAAAGAAAGGATACTGCGGAGACATGGCTTAGCCACAGCCTGGAGGATGTTTCCAGAATGAGATTTTCACTCTGCAGCGGAGTGTGCGCTGATATGAAACTTCCTGGCAGATTAAAATTGTGTGCCCGACCGAGACTCGAACTCGGGGCCTTTGCCTTTCGCGGGCAAGTGCTCTACCATCTGAGCTCCGGAAGCACGACTCACGCCGGGTGTCACAGCTTTACTTCTGCCAGTATCTCGTCTCCTACCTTCCAAACTTTACGGAAGCTCTCCTGCGAACCTGGTCCAATATTGAAAGAATTGAATATTATGAGTTTAGATTAACCAATGCGGAGATAGGAAATCACTGGAACAACTGGAACAGCGCATCGCTTCACAGCAATTTGCATTTATTGCAACACTTGATAACAGACCAAGAAAATGTTGCGTGTTACACTTGACAGATAATATCGCTAGAAGAATCGAACACCCGGTTCAGTTTTCTGCACTTTAGTTCAAGTTCAACAGGGGAACACACTTTAAGTTCTCCCATAAATTAAATATGCGCGTAGGCACGTTAAAGAACTGGTTATGAAACAGTCACTTATAACATCTACGTAGGCGCACTCCATGTAAAGAGAAAATAATTAGCAAATTTACACACTGACTAGAACATTAAAATGAATAACAGGAAAGTGCACCGTCCACAACACCTTACGGTGACAGTTATATATATATACGCGCATAAGCGTAGTTAAAAAGTGGTGGAGCCGGCTGTGGTGGTCTCGCGGTTCTAGGCGCGCAGTCCGGAATCGTGCGACTGCTACGGTCGCAGGTTCGAATCCTGCCTCGGGCATGGATGTGTGTGATGTCCTTAGGTTAGTTAGGTTTAAGTTGTTCTAAGGTCTAGGGGACTGATGACCAGAGCTGTTAAGTCCCATAGTGCTCAGAGCCATTTGAACCATTTGAAAAAGTGGTGGAAAAACAATAAACTGGAAATTGACAAATCTCAAAGGACCCGCACTCCATCTAAACAGCCCAAAATGACAACTCAGTGGCTACCTAGAGCTCCAAATTAAGAATAGTATGCTCATAGATTGACTATAATATAGGAATAAATAACACACACACGGTTTCTGACGGCCGAAAAACTGTATTGGGCTGTTGAGCAGTGATTAATTTAAACTAGCCACAACATACGCTAACCACGTTAGCGGCGTATTTAAAGACAAGCATCGTGCAAGGACCCTGGTCAAAAGGTAATCAAAACTAGCAGGATTCCCTTACACGGGTGACGTACTAACACATCTTTTCATACCCCAGAATCAACTAGTGAAACATAAATCACTGACACATTTCAGATAATATTTTAAAACAACATACTTAAATACCCTTGTTTACCACTAGCTTTAATTAGCTGGTTAGGCTCTGTTATTGATGCCACGCAAATGATGTAGCAAGTTAAGGTCTATAATTCCACTTTGTCATTTAACACGCGTCGTGGCGAGGAAAAAGAAGAATCCAGCTAATTAATTGAAAGTCACTACTTGGATCCAATATTTGACGATGCGGTCAAAATGAACAGACAAAGGTGAGAGTCAAGTTTACACTCGCAAACAGCACACGCAGAACACGAGCATAAGGTGAACCTTAAATAAACTGCTCCTTGTTCAGTAATTTTCATATCGACGAAACAAATAATCTTGGCCGAAGTACTGTAGACGCCGGAATGCCCAGTTGCTTGCAAATAACGCAAAATAATGGTCAAAACGTCTTACTTTAAGTCCGACTACATCCGTAGGACAGGAGTTTCAATGAACAACCAGGCCTCATCCCGTACATCTACATCTACATGATTACTCTGCAATTCACATTTCAGTGCTTGGGAGAGGGTTCATCGAACCACAATCATACTATCTCTCTACCATTCCACTTCCGAACAGCGCGCGGGGAAAACGAACACCTAAACCTTTCTGTTCGAGCTCTGATTTCTCTTATTTTATTTTGATGATCAATCCTACCTATGTAGGTTGGGCTCAACAAAATATTTTCGCATTCGGAAGAGAAAGTTGGTGACTGAAATTTCGTAAATAGATCTCGCCGGAACGAAAGACGTCTTTGCTTTAATGACTTCCATCCCAACTCGCGTATCATATCTGCCACACTCTCTCTTCTATTACGTGATAATACAAAACGAGCTGCCCTTTTTTGCACCCTTCCGATGTCCTCCGTCAATCCCACCTGGTAAGGATACCACACCGCGCAGCAATATTCTAACACAGGACGAACGGGTGTAGTGTAAGCTGTCTCTTTAGTGGACTTGTTGCATCTTCTAAGTGTCCTGCCAATGAAACGCAACCTTTGGCTCGCCTTCCCCACAATAGTATCTACGTGGTCTTTCCACCTGAAGTTTGATCCATCTGCGACCAAGACAGTAACATTGGCTGCCATCACGGCCTTAACGATGCATCACACCAGACACGAGTCACGCCGAACATCAACAAAAGGCGTGGCCTGCTGTACGCTCCCAGACGTTCGCAAATAAGAGTTCCTCCTCCAGACCGACGCTCTCTCGCAAACACGGCAGGCAGCCGGCCGCAGCAACGCCACAGCGCCCTCTGGCTAACGAAACAGCAGACCGCGAAGCAGAAATTTCAAATGGAACGGGCTACAAGGAGTAAACGCAGAGAACCAACAGTGACATTTCGTCACGATTCAGGTAGTACGTTCCACATCGATTTCTGCGGTTATTTTACGCACTATTGCTTGTCTGTTACGCAAACGACGCTGCTCTCGGTCCTTACGTGGAGGCCGTCGGTCATTGCGTTGTCCGTGGTGATGTGTAATGCCTGAAATTTGGTGTCCTCGGCACAATCTTGACACTGTGGAACTTCGAATACTGAAACCCTCAACGATTTCCGAAATGGAATGTGTCATGTGTCTAGCTCCAACTACCGTTTGGCGTTCAAGGTCTGTTAATTCCCGTCGTGCGGCCATAAATACATCTTACACTTTTTCACATACGTCTTGTGACGATACGTCACGTAAATGGACATTTGGAGAAAGGGAAAGGAAGTTTTTTTTTATGAGACGTGTGAATTATAAATTATTTCAAGACTGTGTACGTGTGCGTGATGTAAAACAAATAGTAAAGAACTTAAGTTATTATTATCAAAACACAAATATCGATGTAATTAACAAAACACAGTTTTTTTTGGTGTAATCTCTGTGTAACATAGGCCATGAAGATCAGAGACAATGCTTTGATTGAACTAGCTCTCCTGTTTTGTTTCGTCTAGCGGTAGGCCGCCATTGTACTGCTATCTGATTATTAACGTAAGTTTTATCTGTATTTTGGAAAATATAATAGAAATTGTCATTAGAAATGGTGTATTATTGACTTAGTTGTCACCTCTCATGATTGCAACTATTAATTATAATTAACAAAATTTTTACAGAACTTCGTAGTGCCGGGATTTCATCTCCCCTAGCAGGATTTAGTCGGCCATTACGCTGACTGTATTATTTAATTAAAATATCATGTCATAATATTAAATGTAAATGCGAGAGACTTCTCAATTTTGATCTTTCATTAATTTCAAAGTTAAATAGAGTCAAAATAGATTTCGTTTATTAATATTTAGAATACTGAGTGAGTTCAGTACGTTTCATTTTGGTCGCCTAACGGCAGACGAGATTCTCTCCAGTTTTTCCTTGCAAATCATGAACAAAATATATTGAAAAGCATTACATTCCGCAATATCTCAGTTAATCTTTGAGTAATTCGGTACATGAATAACCAGTAGTCCCTGAGATCCATATTAATAATTACATTTTGCGTAAGAATACGCATATTTACTTTTCTAAATAGCAGCACTCACGCCAACTCTTTATTAGAAGGCGGTGAGTCGCGCGCTGTGTTTAAAAAAAATTATATCGTGCGTACCTCGGGGCAGCCGATGTCCGTACGAGTGTTACCGCAGTATAAGTTAATAAAAAGTCTCATGCTAGCCCACAATATTTAAAGCCACCCCAACCAAAATAATAAAATATATAATTATAAAAATAAAAAAATGTACACTTATACCGTGATAGACTCCTCAGTACAAAGAACTGCTTCGCCAATACACTGCCTTTGCGTACCCTGTGTACGCAACACTACTCCATTTGCATATGTGCATATCACAATCCCATGACTTTTGTCACCAAAGCGTATTTCTTTCTCCCTATATCCTTGCCATATTTATTTGTTTTCTATTTAAGATCTAAATTCCTCATGTCGAGTTCTTCTTTATTTACATGTATCTCAAAATGAAACACTAACGACAGGCGCGCGCGCACGCGTTTGTGCGTGTGTGTGTGTGTGTGTGTGTGTGTGTGTGTGAGAGAGAGAGAGAGAGAGAGAGAGAGAGAAAGAGGGAGAGAGAGAGAGAGAGATGGCGACTTACGGTTGGCCCAGAAGACGGGAGTGAAGGGCGCGGAGCACAGGAAGAAGCTGGCGGCGTACCCGGCCACGAGGTACTGCAGCTGCGGCAGCAGCACAGTCAGCTGCAGCGCCAGGAACTTGTGGGTGGCGTGGGCCACGCCCAGCGCCGAGGACAGCCCGCGGGCCACCGACAGCGTCCCCCAGGTCGCCAGCACCAGCGACACCAGCTGCACCGCCACCAGGTACGGGTGCGCCGCGTCCAGCAGCGCCTGTCCACCACAGGTAAAGGTACAAGGGGTGGGCGAAAATAGGGAAACACCAAAAAGTGCAGGTCTGCAACATTCCTGCTCTTGGTGGTCTGTAGACGATACGTTTGTGTGGTGGCGCCGTGGAGTAAAGACGTTACCTACACTACTGGCCATTAAAATTGCTACACCACAAAGATGACGTGTAACAGACGCGAAATTTAACCGACAGGAAGAAATGCTGTGGTATGCACATGATTAGCTTCACACAAGGCTGGCGCCGGTGGCGACACCTACAGCGTGCTGACATGAGGAAAGTTTCCAACCGATTTCTCATACACAAACAGCAGTTGACCGGCGTTGCCTGGTGAAACGTTGTTATGATGCCTCGTGTAAGGAGGAGAAATGCGTCCCATCAGGTCTCCGACTTTGATGAAGGTCGGATTGTAGCCTATTGCGATTGCGGTTTATCGTATCGCGACACTGCTGCTCGCGTTGGTCGAGATCCAATGACTGTTAGCATAATATTGAAACGGTGGGTTCAGGAGGGTAATACGGAACGCCGTGCTGGATCCCAACGGCCTCGTATCGCTAGCAGTAGAGATGACAGGCATCGTGCAGCCACATCTCCACCCCTGAGTCAGCAGATGGTGACGTGTTTACAAGACAACAACCATCAGCACTAACAGTTCGACGACGTTTGCAGCAGCATGGACAACAGCTCGGAGACATGGCTGCGGTTACCCTTGACGCTGCATCACAGACAGGAGCGCCTGCTATGGTGTACTCAACGACGAGCCTAGTTGCACGAATGCCAAAACGTCATTTTTTCAGATGAATCTATGTTCTGTTTACAGTATCATGATGGTCGCATCAGTGTTTGGTGACATCGCGGTGAACACACATTGCAAGCGTGTATTCGTCATCGCCATCCTGCCGTATCAACCAACATGGTGGTATGTGGTGCCATTGGTTACACGTCTCGGTCACCTCTTGTTCGCATTGACGGCACTTTGAACAGTAGACGTTACATTTAAAATGTGTTACGATTCCTGCGAAACTCTACATTTCAGCAGGATAATGCACGACCGCATGTTGCAGGTTCTGTACGGGCCTTTCTGGATACAGAAAATGTTCGACTGCTGCCCTGGTCAGCACATTCTCCAGATCTCTCACCAATTGAAAACGTCTGGTCAATGGTGGCCGAGCAACTGGCTCGTCACAATACGCCAGTCACTACTCTTGATGAACCGTGGTATCGTGTTGAAGCTGCATGGGCAGCTGTACCTGTACACGCCATCCAAGCTCTGTTTGACTCCATGCCCAGGCGTATCAAGGCCGTTATTACGGCCAGAGGTACTGATTTCTCAGGATCTATGCACCCAAATTGCGTGAAAATGTAAGCACATGTCATTTCTAGTATAATATAGTTGTACAATGAATACCCGTCTATCATCTGCATTTCTTCTTGGTGTAGCAATTTTAATGGCCAGTAGTGTATGTTTCTTCAGCATATGAACACTCTCTATTCGAAGTTACACCATGGAAGTGGAAAGGGATACCACCTTACCGATCCTTGTTTTCACTGTTAGAAAACCCTGGGATAAACACTATGTGATCAAAAGTATCCGGACATCCGCAAAAACATACGTTTTTCGTATTAGGTGCATTGTGCTGCCATCTACTGCCAGGTACTCCGTATCAGTGACCTCAGTAGTCATTAGACATCGTGAGAGAGCAGAGTGGGCACTCCGCGGAATCACGACTTCGAACGTGGTCAGGTGATTCGGTGTAACTTGTACGTCTGTAAGCGGGATTTCCTCACTCCTAAGCATCCCTAGCTCCACTGTTTCCGATGTGATAGTGAAGTGGAAACGTCAAGGGACACGTACAGCACAAAAACCTATAGGCCACCCTCGTTTGTTGACTTACAGAGACTGTCGACAGTTGTTGAGGTTCGTAATGTGTAATAGGCAAACGTCTATCCAGACCATTGCACAGGAATTACTAACTGCATCAGGATCCACTGTAAGTACTACGAGGGTGAGTCTAATGAAAACCTTAAATTTGTAATAACAAATCGAAACTTCGCGCCGTTATCCCGTAAGTTGGTAAGCGTGCTACAAACAGCGTGCAGAGCGGCCTGTAGGTGGGAGCATAGTGCAGATGCACACATACCGTCGGAGAATCAGCGTTCTGTTATTCGGTTTTTGTGCAGTGAAAGTGTAAAACCTATTGAAATTCATCGGCGAATGAAGGTTTAGTACAGTGATGCATGTTTGTCACAGCAGCAAGTCTACAAATGGAGTAGGAAGTTCGCAAATGGTGTGACTTCAGAGGAAGATGCTCCTCTTGCAGGTCAGGCACAACGACGAGTTGTGACTCCACAGAACATTGCAGCAGTTGAAAGCATGGTGAAGGAAAACCGCCGAGTGACACTGAATGACATTGCAGCATGTTTACAGATTAATCACGGGTCAGCATACCACATTGTGCATAATGTGCTCCAGATTCACAGAGTGTCTGCAAGATGGGTGCCACGACAGCTGACTCCTGAAATGAGAGAACGACGTGTTGATGCTTGTGAAGAATTTCTTCGGCGCTTTGAACGAGAAGGTGATGGCTTCCTTGCAAGAATTGTTGCTGGGGACGAAACCTGGGTTCACTTCTACTAACCGGAAACGAAGAGAGCGAGCAAGGAATGGCGCCATTCCTTATCACGAAGTGATTTCCATATGATTGGACCACTCAGAGACGCAATGGGAGGAAAGAAGTTCATAAGCCACACATCACGCTGGTATATGCCAAACGACGCCTCAATATGTGTAAGGAGCGTAAACATTGGACGATTGAACAGTGGAAAAACGTTGTGTGGAGTGACGAATCACAGTACAAAACGTGGCGATCCGATGGCAGGGTGTGGGTATGGCAAATTCCGTGTGAACGTCATCTGCCAGCGCGTGTAGTGCCAACAGTAAAATTCGTGGTCGTGTTTTCATGGAGGGGGTTGCACCCCTTGTTGTTTTGCGTGGCACTATCACAGCACAAGCCTACATTGATGTTTTAAGCACCTTCCTGATTCTCACTGTTGAAGAACAATTCGGGGATGGCGATTGCACCTTTCAACACGATCGAGCACTTGTTTATAATCCATGGCCTGTGGCGGAATGGTTACACGACAATAACATCCCTGTTTTGGACTGACCTGCACAGAGTCCTAAACTGAATGCTATAGCACACCTTTGGGATGATTTGGATCGTCGACTTCGTGCCAGGCCTCACCGACTGACATCGATACCTCTCCTCAGGCAGCACTCCGCGAGGAATGGGCTGCCATTCCCCAAAAATCCTTCCAGCACATGATTGAACGTATGCCTGCGAGAGTTGAAGCTTTCATCAAGGCTAAGAGTGGGCCAACACCATACTGAATTCTAGCATTACCGATGGAGGACGCCACGAAGTCATTTTCAGCCAGGTGTCCGGATACTTTTGATCACATGGTGTAGTGTTTTCCGCAAAGCAGCTCACGCAGAATTATTTTTTCAGGCCACAAGCTGGCATCATTCTGCACAATGTGGTAGTGTCTTACGCTCTCCGGTACGTAGAGCACATGTGCTCTCAGATAGTTTGCCTGGCGAGCTACAACACCAAAGAACAGTTTTCAAACAGAATGGTAATTCTTAAAGAGAGATACACAATGAATTCCATTTCAAGCAAGATCAATACACGGATGTAAACGGAGGCACCCATCACAATGGCTTTCTTCCGTATTTTCGCGTCATGTCTACGAGAACAGAAGGAATCCTCAAGAGACACGACATAAACTGTGTTCTTGGTCCACCAGCAAAATTGAGGAATTCGCTGTGTTCGGTCAGAAACGACCTTGGCCTTAGGAAACGTGTCGTACATGAGATCCTTTGCTAATGTGAGAAATCTGATATTTGGCAGATATATCGAACAGTCCAAAATCTCTATGCTGTACATCATCGTCGTACCCGACTTGGCCACACTGATAAATCAGCATTACCGCAGGATTACCTGATCACTGAGCATCAAACGTACCACACAAGCGGCTCGTAGGGGAATTGCATGCTTATGGAATATCGTCTCAGTTATGTGACTGGATTTGTGATTTCCTGTCAGAGAGGTCACAGTTCAGAGAGGTCTCAGTTCGTAGTAACTGACGGAAAGTCATCGAGTAAAGCAGAAGTGCTTTCTGGCGTTCCGAAAAGTAGTGTTATAGGCCCTTTGCTATTCCTTATCTATATAACCGATTTGGGAGACAATCTCAGCAACCGTCTTCGGTTGTTCGCAGATGACGCTGTCGTTTACCGACTAATAAATTCATCAAAAGTTCAAAACAAATTTCAAAACGATTTAGAAAAGATATCTGAATGGTGCGAAGAGTGGCAGTTGACCCTAAATAACGAAAAGTGTGAGGTTATCCACATGAGTGCTAAAAGAAACTCGTTAAACTTCGGTTACACGATAAATCAGTCTAATCTAAAAGCCGTAAATTCAACTAAATACCTAGGTATTACAATTACGAACAACTTAAGTTGAAAGGAACACATATAAATTGTTGTGGGGAAGGCTGGACACTTAGAAAATGCAACGGACCTACTAAGGAGACTGCCTACACTACGCTTGTCAGTCCTCTTTTAGAATGATGCTGCTCGGTGTGGGTTCCTTACCAGATAGGACTGACGGAGTACATCGAAAAAGTTCAAAGAAAGGCAGGACGTTTTGTATTATCGCGAAATATGGGGGAGAGTGTCACACAAATGATACAGATTTTGGGCTGGACATCATTAAAAGAAAGGCGTTTTTCGTAGCTACGGAATCTTCTCACGAAACTGCAATCACTAACTTTCTCCTCCGAATGCGAAAATGTTTGTTGACACTGACCTACATAGGGAGGAACGATCACCACGATAAAATAAGGGAAATCAGAGCTCGTACGGAAAGATATAGATGTTCATTCTTTCCGTGCGCTATACGAGATTGGAATAATAGAGAATCGTGAACGTGGTTCGATGAACCCTCTGCCAGGCACTTAAATGTGATTTGCAGAGTATACATGTAGATGTAGATGTATGACAGGACTGAAATTTTATCCTCAGCGTCATCATTCTGGGACGTTGTTTCTAAGGAAGCCTTATAACAGCCCTGCGGTGGATAATGTTATCAACAGCTATGCAGGTTTTCAGGTAGGCGTCGCCTTGAATCCAGCACTGGCTGACATTCACTTAAAAGAGAAGAAACAAGGACGATTTATGACCGGACGCAGGGGACTGTAGAGACTTAATTTAGCTTTTAGCCACAGGAGTAACAGACAGTGCCGCCATTGCCCATAGAGCACGAGTGGAATGCCTTTCTGCGGCTCCCGGCAGGGGGTCACTATGAGAGCCGCTTTCATCCAACTGTCAGCGCCTTCTCGCGCACGCTGATTTTCTTCGTGTTCCTGGCCTCATAAATTCCGACGGCGTCGCACGATTATCATCGGTAGCGTCCTTGCAGCAAAGACGACAGAGACTACCATTACCTTAAGATGTAGAACAGCTGCAAGGATGAAATATTGTGTTATTCTCACAATACCATCCGGCGGTAAACCCTAGAGGCGTATTACCAGGCCTAAAATGGTATAGCAAAATTGCTGCCATTCAAAATAACTTCCAGTCGTTTACGAATGGATAAATACAGGTCCTGTACAATTCTCATGGGAATCTTAGGCCATTCTCCCTAGAAAATACAGTAAAGGGACGATGAGAACGTGGATTACAATCACTCAATATTCTCTCCACACTTGATCACAAAGCTCAATAATATTGAGATCTGGTAACTTTGATGGTCAGAGTCGCTGCGACAATTCATCATCGTCCTCGCAGAACCAGTCCTGGACGATGCGAACTGTTATGAATAGGGGGGCTGTGGTCTTGGAGCACAGAATCACCATTGGTGGACAAATGTTCCGCTATGAGATGGGCTTGTCCAGCCAAAACGGTCGCCTAATCATTAGCAGAAATGCGATCTTGCAGAGTAACCGTGCAATCTGTGGAACACCATGATGTGGCCGTTCAAAGCATCACCGAAACCAGGTCAAGTTTCACCAGGATGTAAACTCGTCCAGAAGTTCGAAATAGTGAAACAAGACTCATCCGACCAAATGACATTTCCCGTTGCTCCATAGTCCAGGTTTTATTGCTTCGGTAACATTCTTTCGTTTTGCGGGCATTTGTATCACTGGTTTGGAATTCCATCTCGTCTTGCAATTCCCTGCTTCTAGAACTCCCTTTGTGTTATTTTGGTGCTCATCCAGTTCACGCGTGCGACTTTCATTCCTGCAGTGACATTTTCAGCTGTCGTCCTCGTAATTCTCGTCACAGTCCTCTTCAATGACCGTCCGTCACCGTCACCCAACACACACTTTCGTCCGTGTTGTGATACAGCGCATGTTGTACACTACTGGCCATTAAAACTGCTACACCAATGCAGATGATAAACAGGTATTCATTGGACAAATATATTACACTAGAACTGACATGTGATTACGTTTTCACGCAATTTGGGTGCACAGATCCAGAGAAATCAGAACAACCACCTCTGGCCGTCATAACGGCCTTGATACGCCTGGGCATTGAATCAAACAGATCTTGGATGGCGTGTACAGGTACAGCTGCCCATGCAGCTTCAACACGATACCACAGTTCATCAAGAGTAGTGACTGGCGTATTGTGACGAGCCAGTTGCTCGGCCACCATTGACCAGACGTTTTCAATTGGTGAGAGATCTGGAGAACGTGCTGGCCAGGGCAGCAGTCGAACATTTTCTGTATCCAGAAAGGCCCGTACAGGACCTGCAACATGCGGTCGTGCATTATCCTGCTAAAATGTAGGGTTTCACAGGGATCGAATGAAGGGTAGAGCCACGGGCCGTAACACATCTGAAATGTAACGTCCACTGTTCAAAGTGCCGTCAATGCGAACAAGAGGTGACGTAGACATGTAACCAATGGCACCCCATACCATCACGCCGGGTGATACGCCAGCATGGCGATGACGAATACACGCTTCCAATGTGCGTTCACCGCGATGTCACCAAACACGGATCTGACCAGCATGATGCTGTAAAAGAACTTGGATTCATCCGAAAAAATGACGTTTTGCCATTCGCGCACCCAGGTTCGTCGTTGAGTACACCATCGGAGGCGCTCCTGTCTGTGATGCAGCGTCAAGGGTAACCGCAGCCATGGTCTCCGAGCTGATAGTCCATGCTGCTGCAAACATCGTCGAACTGTTCGTGCAAATGGTTGTTGTCTTTCAAACGTCCCCATCTGTTGACTCAGGGATAGAGACATGGCTGCACGATCCGTTACAGCCATGCGGATAAGATGCCTGTCAACTCGACTGCTAGTGGTACGAGGCCGTTGGATCCAACGCTGCGTTCCGTATTAACCTCCTGAACCCACCGATTCCAATTTCTGCTAACAGTCATTGGATCTCGACCAACGCGAGCAGCAATGTCGCGATACGTTGAACCGCAATCACGATAGGCTACAATCCGGTCTTTATCAATGTCGGAAACGTGATGGTACGCATTTATCCTCCTTACACCAGGCATCACAATAACGTTTCACCAGTAAACGCCGGTCAACTGCTGTTTGTGTATGAGAAATCGGTTGGAAACTTTCCTCATATCAGCACGTTGTAGGTGTCGCCACTGGCGCCAACCTTGTGTGAATGCTCTGAAAAGCTAATCATTTGCATATCACAGCATCTTCTTCCTGTCGGTTAAATTTCGCGTGTATAGCACGTCATCTTCGTGGTGTAGCAATTTTAATGGCCAATAGTGTATTTCCACTTACTGTGTATGCGCTATAAATCTTCCATACAGTGCCTCTTGAAACACGGAACACGTCGGCTACCCTGGTGACAGTGCGCACACTGTAAGACCAATGACAATTTTCCCACTTTGTGATCACTACTGACACTTGCAACGTATTAAGGGCATTGTACATGCGCCTCTTGTGAGTAAATGCGAGAGTACAACTTGCAGGCCTTGCTAGCATCAACGTTTGCGTTCAACCACGCATTTCTCGTGCTGTGTCCACATTTGTGCCCCCTCCCCTGTACCACTCTGTTGGACACTTCCACACACCAAAGTGCGCAGGCTTTACACTTTCAAAATGATTAATTCCAGATGCTGTAGGGAGCAATTAGATAATAGCTTCATTAGCTGAATCATTTTTATCCGTCCCCACTCTCATTACCTTTTTAATAAACTGTTTAATTAAATTCTCAGAATATTTCCGCATATTAGATGAAGAAAAAAACTTCTTTCACTAAAAATTTGATGAAAAAAGCACTAGCACTATCATGCAGGTCATATTTCATTTCATAAGCGCTTCCTGTTAGCAGCTTTTCTAACTGTATCGAAACATCTGTATAAAATTCTTACAGCTATTCTGTTGTTGTATTTGCCTCTCGATAGGTTTCGAAATATTTAATGTTGGAATCAGGGACTAATCTGCTGGATACCAGGTACCAGACAAGTAAAATTCAAAGAGCAGTGGCGCGTTTCTGTGCTAGTTCGTTTGGGAAGTGTGAGAACAGTAGGAGTTGTTTAGAAAATTTCTGCGGCAGACACTAGACGCCGAGAGGCCTTGTGAATCACAGAGTGGTTTCTTGTTAATATGCCAAGAGCGCACATTTTAATAAGAGTCAAGAAACACAACACTTCATTGAACATAAATAACACGAAACGGGTACTGCTGGGAAATTAAAGAAATTGGAGCTTTCACAGAGACCTACCGACACTGGTTCTTCTATCTCATCATCTTCAGCGGGTTTGGAGAGGGGGAAAACGATAGCGGTACCATTCGTTCCATGTACCACAAACGCTAAAGTTACTCGTGGAGTATAGATCTAGATGTACCGCGACAAGTGAAGGGAGGTGATCGTAAAAGAGAGAAGAAGCAGAGAATGTAGGTGATATAGGTGAAGTAGTGTAAGCAACGGCTCACTGTAAATTATAAGAAAATACCAGGTTATTAGTAAGCTTCTTTGGAAACCCGTCCAGAAACTGCACGTTAGCATGTCGGATTTAGGATTCAGGTTGACGGCCCGACTCAAATCGATTTCACGCGGCGGATTAACGACGAGAACCCGTGTGCCGGGCAACCTAGATGTGGTTTTCAGCCGGTTCCCGATATCCGACTACGTGAATATTGAGCAAGTTTCCACGTTTCCGCCTCAGATACACGATTTGCATGTATTTCTAAAAGGTTGTCACACTTTCATATAACACGACACTAGACGCAGACAATACCCTTTCCAGGGAGGGTGCCGTTGGGACAGGAGTGGCATGCATCCATCCTCTACCACTTACATTGTCAATTCCAGAATAATCTGCTGCCTGTATGAAGACATGGGATGAGGGTAGGAAGCAATAGCTCCGTAACTGGTTCAAATGGCTCTGAGCACTATGCGACTTAACTTCTGAGGTCATCAGTCGCCTAGAAGTTAGAACTAATTAAACCTAACTAACCTAAGGACATGACACACATCCATGCCCAAGGCAGGATTCGAACCTGCGACCGTAGCGGTCGCTCGGTTCCAGACTGTAACGCCTAGAACCGTACGGCCACTCCGGCCGGCTCTCCGTAACTACACTCCTGGAAATTGAAATAAGAACACCGTGAATTCATTGTCCCAGGAAGGGGAAACTTTATTGACACATTCCTGGGGTCAGATACATCACATGATCACACTGACAGAACCACAGGCACATAGACACAGGCAACAGAGCATGCACAATGTCGGCACTAGTACAGTGTATATCCACCTTTCGCAGCAATGCAGGCTGCTATTCTCCCATGGAGACGATCGTAGAGATGCTGGATGTAGTCCTGTGGAACGGCTTGCCATGCCATTTCCACCTGGCGCCTCAGTTGGACCAGCGTTCGTGCTGGACGTGCAGACCGCGTGAGACGACGCTTCATCCAGTCCCAAACATGCTCAATGGGGGACAGATCCGGAGATCTTGCTGGCCAGGGTAGTTGACTTACACCTTCTAGAGCACGTTGGGTGGCACGGGATACATGCGGACGTGCATTGTCCTGTTGGAACAGCAAGTTCCCTTGCCGGTCTAGGAATGGCAGAACGATGGGTTCGATGACGGTTTGAATGTACCGTGCACTATTCAGTGTCCCCTCGACGATCACCAGTGGTGTACGGCCAGTGTAGGAGATCGCTCCCCACACCATGATGCCGGGTGTTGGCCCTGTGTGCCTCGGTCGTATGCAGTCCTGATTGTGGCGCTCACCTGCACGGCGCCAAACACGCATACGACCATCATTGGCACCAAGGCAGAAGCGACTCTCATCGCTGAAGACGACACGTCTCCATTCGTCCCTCCATTCACGCCTGTCGCGACACCACTGGAGGCGGGCTGCACGATGTTGCGGCGTGAGCGGAAGACGGCCTAACGGTGTGCGGGACCGTAGCCCAGCTTCATGGAGACGGTTGCGAATGGTCCTCGCCGATACCCCAGGAGCAACAGTGTCCGTAATTTGCTGGGAAGTGGCGGTGCGGTCCCCTACGGCACTGCGTAGGATCCTACGGTCTTGGCGTGCATCCTTGCGTCGCTGCGGTCCGGTCCCAGGTCGACGGGCACGTGCACCTTCCGCCGACCACTGGCGACAACATCGATGTACTGTGGAGACCTCACGCCCCACGTGTTGAGCAATTCGGCGGTACGTCCACCCGGCCTCCCGCATGCCCACTATACGCCCTCGCTCAAAGTCCGTCAACTGCACATACGGTTCACGTCCACGCTGTCGCGGCATGCTACCAGTGTTAAAGACTGCGATGGAGCTCCGTATGCCACGGCAAACTGGCTGACACTGACGGCGGCGGTGCACAAATGCTGCGCAGCTAGCGCCATTCGACGGCCAACACCGCGGTTCCTGGTGTGTCCGCTGTGCCGTGCGTGTGATCATTGCTTGTACAGCCCTCTCGCAGTGTCCGGAGCAAGTATGGTGGGTCTGGCACACCGGTGTCAATGTGTTCTTTTTTCCATTTCCAGGAGTGTAACTCTGGGGTTTGGGGAGGCGACTGCGCGGAAACAAGGCGTACGGAAAAACGATACACATTAGTGAATATAGGATGTGTCGCATTTTTTAACTCACATTACAGGAGCGTCGTTTGTTGTCGGGCAAGAGTCAAAATGTGTTCAACTTATTTAAGTCGCTGACATCAACTGCCCTGGAAGACTCGTCAGCAGTTCCCTTTGAAAATCTGTTCATTGGGCTACCTGTCTGCAGGTACGAACTATTTCCACAAGATAATACGCTGTGGATGATTACTCTTCATGTTCTGACGCACCTGCTCCCTAGAGCAACTACACCATGACGAGTATCACAAATCGAAACTTGGAAAGACGCTTTGTCCGCTGATACGAGTCGTTTTTGTGTATGCTATGTAGATGGCGCAGTCGTCCTGTGAACCCCTGGAGGTGCTTTTGAATAACACCGTACGCTATGAAAATAGAACGCCGAATATCGAAATGAAACAAGAAGTAGATGGATAATTAGTAGAGACAGCACTAAGGAAGGAAACAGACAACTCAGTAGTAAGACATGCTAACGTCGAGTCTGACAGAATGATATCAATAAGGAAGATGCACTCTAGGTTAACGTGAATGATGCTTCGTACCAGCAACTCAGTTTCATGTCCAATCCTGCACGAAGTATTTCTTGTTACATTCGTACAAGGAGCGTTCAGTAGGTAATGCAACACATGTTTTCCTCTGGCAATTTCGGTTGCAAAAATGCGGAATTTGTTGTGAGACATCGTGGAATATTCTCGCTTCACCCCCTGTAGCTTTACGAAGTTCCGATAGGTGGCGGCGCTGTGCCTAGCCTTGAAAGTGGCGTCCTTAACGGAGGTGCGACCCAAACAGAGGGTTTTCATTTTCGTTTGGTGGAAAACCAGAGTATGCCGTATATTCATAGGCAGAATGGCGAGTCGTTGGGCTAAGCCTCTGTCATCATCGCAACAAGGTCGCACTGACTTGTCCCATCTCCCACGTGCCGGGCGGCCGCACACAGCTATGACTTCTGCAATGTTGGAAAGTGCGGACACTCACATTCGAGCCTTACAAACCAACATTTCAGTGCTCAGCTGGTCGTTTCTGTTAGTAGCGCTGACACACTCGTACACCAGTTAAGGTACTCTGAGGTATGGGCCCGCTGGATTCCTCGCCATCTAACCGAGCTCTCATCTGTTTGGGTTACTGAAGGACGTATTCTTCGGGAAGCAGTACGCGAATTATGAGGAGGTTACTGAATCAGCAACACGCTGGCTCCGACGTCGACCAATAGAGCGGGCATACGGGGCCTCCCAGTAATGCCATGTCATTGAAATCAAGGTTTTGTAGCCAAAAGAGTGGGGAATAATATGGTGTATCGGAATCCTAAAAAACCAACCTGCTTTTAAAAAATAGCGAACTGCAGTAATTATTGAACGCCCTTCAGTACAGATTACAACGCGTTAAAAAAAAAAGAGTGAGAGAATATTTGCTTACAAGGGGAAGCCTTTAGACACTGCCAACCGATTCAGCTCATGTTTGGCTGGTCACTTGTGTACAACCTAAATTAAAATCTGTAAGATAGTTTGGCTCAAAATCTATCTCCTCCCCACCGGGATCCATCCATGCCTCTTCCCCGCCCTCCGTTTTTGAGAAAACCACCAGTAAGGTACTTGACCCAAAGTCGACTCAAAACTGACGGAATCGATAGTTACTTGAACACTGAGTAATTTTCATCATCATATATGAGGTCCGGAATGTATATTTTTCTAGAAATCGATGACAGACACTTCTTTGACTGTCTCTTGTGTATCCGTAAAGTAAGCGCTGTGCAACGAAAGCGCCGATGGAGTAGCGACCAAGGCTGCAGAGCAGAAAACCTGTGTTCCATTCATTTCTTTTTCTTTATTCCTATTTTTTCTCGTTTCGAAATTGGTAGGAATGAGAGGATTAGTAAAATAAGTAAAACTATGTTGTTGTTGTTGTGGTTTTCACTCCTGAGACTTGTTTGATGCAGCTCTCCATGCCATACAGTAAAGCTGCATGCCCTCGGGAAAAATTACGCCTGTAGTTTCCCCTCGCTTTCAGCCGTTCCCAGTACCAGCGCAGCAAGGCCGTTGTGGTTAGTGTTCAGATCAGTCAATCATCCAGAATGTTGCCCCTGCAACTACTGAAAAGGCTGCTGCCCCTCTTCAGCAACCACACGTTTGTCGGGCCTCTCAACAGATACCCCTCCGTTGAGGTTGCACCTACGGTACGGCCATCTGTATCGCTGAGGCACGCAAGCCTCCCCACCCACGGCAAGGTCAATGGTTCATGGGGGGGGGGGGGGGATTTCCACTGTACCTAACATTAACCTATCCATTTAAATTTAGGTATAGTATTTCCACTATACCTAACTTTAAACTACCCATTTCTCTTTTTAAATTTGGTAACCTACCTTCACAATGGAGGGATCTCAAATTACACGCTCGGGGGGAAGTAAATCTATAGGAAATAATAAGAAGCTAAGCTCCACAGATCACTTGTATTAGTAACGAACTAAAAATTTAAACATAGTTTTTTGCGATGATTCTTTCACGCACTCCGTTACATGTCCTACATTTCTATAGAACAACTTGGTGGATGATACTTGCCGGCGGAAGTGGCCGAGCGGTTCTAGGCGCTTCAGTCTGGAACTGCGCGACCGCTACGGTCGCAGGTTCGAATCCTGCCTCGGGCATGGATGTGTGTGATGTCCTCAGGTTAGTTAGGTTTAAGTAGTTCTAAGTTCTAGGGGACTGATGACCTAAGATGTTAAGTCCCATACTGCTCAGAGCCATGTGAACCATTTTTTTCATGGTACTTTTTGTAAAAAAACATTGGAAACAAATATATTCGCCTCACCAAGAACATCTAATAAATGCAATCTTCGCCCAGTTATCCTTTCGAAGATGTGGCGTAAAACAGACTTGGTCGGATTTAAAAATATTTATTTTTCTGGAATTAATTGTTAGCCATAAGATAACATTGCCTGAAAAGTTGGTGCTCAATGTTGGTAATGAATTATGATGTCAATTGTTATTACGCCTGAGTGGTTGTGCAATTCCCTCTGTGTTTTCCAAGAGCAGATTGAAATTCTGAAGCCTCGAAATAAAATCTTTATCTTGGCGATAAAAAAGGAAAATCACTTTGCTGGCACGAGGTGTGCAGTTTGGCTCTATTGCTTCTACCGTGTAAATCAGTTGACCCTCGCCAACTACAAACTTGCTGTCATACATGACATTATTAAAATGAAATTTTCACTCTGCAGTGGAGTGTGCGCTGATATGAAACTTCCTGGCAGATTAAAACTGTGTGCCGGGGCCGAGACTCGAACTCGGGACCTTTGCTATTCGCGGGCAAGTGCTCTACCAACGAAGCTACCCAAGCAATACTCACGCCCCGTCCTCCCAGCTTTACTTCTGCCAGTACGATTTCAAAATGTTCTCAAGATAAGGTTCGCAAATTTAATTTGCCAATTTACCGTATTTGGAGGAAGTGCGTAAACATTTTTTAATGTGCCGTGTAAACGATTGATCTTTTCTACACCATGAGGACCAAATTAATCATTTGTTCATTATAAGTAAAATTTCCCTGGGTGGTGCTATGGAATATTACGCCGTATACAGATGTGTTATTCTGTGTATACTGCCTTCTGCTACAAGGGTTTGTCTCTTTCCCTTATCTGATGAAATGCGTCGAATGCTCGTTGTCGAAGCACTCTTACTCGGAATAGTTTTCGTATAACGTGGCTTATAATTTTAATTCTTTACTGAACCAAGTCGTTAGAGAAATTTATTTGCCTGCCTTGTTATTATTCTTCGTTAATTTGGTTACTTCGTTAATTCTCTTATTCCTACCAAATAAGAAACGGAAAAATGAAATAAATGAACGTACTTGGGAATCGAACACAGTTTCTCTGGTCCCAAGCCAAATGCGGCGCTTTCATTGCACAAGGTTGACTTAACGTGTACATAATTGGCAGTCAAAAAAATATTTTTTATCGATTTCTGGGAAATGATGCGTTCGCGTATGCCATACATTATTATTAAACGTGCTGAATTTCTGATTTTCTACCGATCTTGTCAATTTGGAGCCAACTGCTTTTCATGGATTTTAGGCCTGTTTTTCTCAAAAATCGGTGGGGAAGGGAGGCATTGAGTCAAACTATCTTACAGTCTTTCATTTTAGATTGTACGCAAGCGAACTGCGAAATGTGAGAAATATGAGTCGAATCGGTTCGCCTTGTCTGAAGCCTTCCTCTTATTAGTAAACATACCAAAGCTATAGAGAATTGAAACTGCCCACTGTATCCATGCACCCCGCATGCTAGTCCCACACCGTCGTGGGAGAACCGCTGTGGATCTAGGCCTATGGACATGTGTCTGTGGCTAGTGCAGCATTCGTGTTATCTGTGAACAGTGAACGGGCAGGCCCGTTGATGCCACACTGCTCACGAAAAAAGGGGTTCAGATTCGAATCTCAGTGCGGTACAAAATGGCATGTAACACGAAAAAGAGGAGAAGTGCCTTGGATCTTTATTTGGACTGCATTTTAAGAAGAGTCTCCTAGGAACATACGGTGCGGATGGGATGACGAGGATCATATTCTCAGACTGTGAGGTGGATAGAGTTTTAGAGGCGATGTAATTCCACCATCTTTTCTGGAGGTCATGCGATGCAGGACGTTTTGGAGTGAAGGAAAAATATGTAAATATTGGAGAAAGCACGTAATGTAGGAGGTCGAATGTAGTTAAAGGAAAGGGGTACATTTGAGTAGTGTGGTGACAGGATGATTATCTATTTTTTACGATGGAGTACGCAAGTATTTTTCACGTGTTGCACATTTAATGTATTGATTTACCGACTACTTCTGGCTACAGAAGGCTGTGGCGGTGTTGTATTTTCTCACCTCGTCTTCAGACCAGAGGGCGTAACAGACGCCGTACATGATCCACAGCACCACTGGCATCTGTAGCACGGCCAGCCGCAGTTTCAGCAGCAACCTCCTGGAACAAACACAGTGCAAGATTAAGCTTGTCGGATTTCGTGGGAATCTAAGTTAGATATTTACTTCGACGGAAAACGACTTCCACATATCAACCAGGGATTGCAATAAATGAGTATACAGCTGGCTTGTGGAGAACAATAATAATAAGGTCACACAGGGTGGTCCATTACTTTATATTACAAACGACCACTAGATGGCGCTACTGAAATTTAAAATTAATGATAGTAGTATGGCTGTGGAGGTTATGGCTCACTTTGGCCCACATTGGACCACTGTCGTCACTTGCCCAGCTCGGTGCCCCACCCATGATGTACCAAGCAAAGCCCCTTTTACCTAGGACATCATCATCGCCACGTGGAAAGCCAAGCCCAGCCTTATCTATGATATTGTTCGCAGTCATATTTCTTGATATGATGACGGCCATTAAAACGAAACAGCCAGTCATATACGATATTGAAGTGCCTGTGTTGTGAGTGCATCTACATATGGACATTGCATCGTTCTTGTTAACAACACAGACAGTCCAGTATCGCAATTATCAGAAACAGAAAGAAAGGTTCATCTCTAGCAAGAAGCCATATTCTTGAATATTTCTGGTACTTCAACTGCAGATGTTTCAGAGCTCATTTAATTTAAGGACTCTGTACCTAAAATTGAACAAAAATGGACTTGTCCACTATTGAAATAAACCCTTCAAATGACATAGTAAAAATCGCCGGTTGCTCTTTGAGGTTGTTCGCAGATTATGCGCTTGTCTATAACAAAGTAGCAACGCCAGAAGGTAGCGACGACTTGCAGAATGAAGTCCAGAGAATTGATGAATGATGCAGGATCTGGCAATTGACTTTGAATGTAAGAAAATGGAGTATATTGCACATAAATAGGAAAAGAAATCCACTGCTGTGCAGTTGCACTGGTGATGACAAACCGCTTGACACAGTATCTACCATAAAACAGCTAGGAGTAACCATCCAGAGCGACCTTAAATGGAATGACCACATAAAACAAATAGAGCTTCTGTAAAGTTTGGAAGGTAGGAGACGAGGTACTGGCAGAAGTAAAGCTGTGAGTACCGGGCGTGAGTCGTGCTTCGGTAGCTCAGTTGGTAGAGCACTTGCCCACGAAAGGCAAAGGTCCCGAGTTCGAGTCTCGGTCGGGCACACAGTTTTAATCTGCCAGGAAGTTTCATATCAGCGCACACTCCGCTGCAGAGTGAAAATCTCATTCTGGAAACATCCCCCAGGCTGTGGCTAAGCCATGTCTCCGCAATACCCTTTCTTTCAGGAGTGTTAGTTCTGCAAGTTTCGCAGGAGAGCTTCTGTAAAGTTTGGAAGGTAGGAGACGAGGTACTGGCAGAAGTAAAGCTGTGAGTACCGGGCGTGAGTCGTGCTTCGGTAGCTCAGTTGGTAGAGCACTTGCCCGCGAAAGGCAAAGGTCCCGAGTTCGAGTCTCGGTTGGGCACACAGTTTTAATCTGCCAGGAAGTTTCATATCAGCGCACACTCCGCTGCAGAGTGAAAATCTCATTCTAGCTTCTGTAAAGTTTGGAAGGTAGGAGACGAGATACTGGCAGAAGTAAAGTTGTGAGACCGGGCGTGAGTCGTGCTTCGGTAGCTCAGATGGTAGAGCACTTGCCCGCGAAAGGCAGAGGTCCCGAGTTCAAGTCTCGGTCGGGCACACAGTTTTAATCTGCCAGGAAGTTTTGTCCGTTCTTATTGTTTAAGCAATGGCAGCTTAGTAGTTTGTTAACAGGAAGCATTGGAAGGAACAGTGTTGTTAAAACTTTGGAAATTTCATGTTAAAGTTTAGGTTGGTAATTTTTTATGATTTTCTTAATGAACAAATCAACTACAATGACTCTAATCGCTTATTTCAATTTTTAGTAATCAGTCGTATTCAGTGAAGACCTCAGAACAGGTTTGCAATTCGTTGTGATCGTGCTTCCGGCAACGAAGCATTTCGTGAAGCTCAACGACAACTGGTTGTTGTTCCCAAGCTCTTCGACATTGTGAGCAAGATGGCTGAAGCGGTTCGTCACGGCAAAAGACATTCTTGTGGCTATCGAAGACTGTAGCACATTCAGTTTTGCACAAATATTCAGTTGTGAAAAAGATCTGTCTCCGATTGATTCCTCTCTGTTTGACTAAAGCTCAAAAGAGGATCATGTTAATTGCGGAAAGAAAATGTTTACACGCTTTCGTATCTGAGGTCGCAAACGTACAGCCATTCGGTAGTGCTCAACTTAGAGGTATTCTGGTTCGAATCCTGGTGGTGGATAGCATTTTAACTGCCAATATTTGGCCACCAACGTAGGCCAGTAGTTCTTGTGCCAATGTCAAAAATGTTAAAATGTGTGTGACATCTTATGGGACTTATCTGCTAAGGTCATCAATCGCTAAGCTTACACACTACTTAACCTAAATTATCCTACGGACAAACACACACACCCATGCCCGAGGGAAGATTATATTCTCTGCAGTGACCCTAGAAGTGAGGCCATGTGACAATCTTGATCCTTTTTCTGAGGGGGATGCTAAACTTGGCGGTGCCAGCACCGGATATTATCCTCTCCATTCTGTCATCACCATACAATGAAAACATAATAATGCACTTTACACCTATGTTTTACATTCAACAACTCAAACGCATATACGACAGAACTTTTAATTGTCCTCAAGAATGCAGAATTCTTGAAGATGTTCTGAATTCAGTGGATGAAGGGCAACAGGCAGAGGCCATATTCCTAGATTTTCGGGAAAGCTTTTGACATGGTGCCCAGCTGCAGACTATTAGCGAAGACAAGCGCATGCGGAATATGTTCTCAGATATGTAAATGGCTCGAAGATTTCTTAAGTAACTCAACTCACCACGTTGTCCTCGAAGGCAAGTGTTTATCAAAGACAAGGTTATCGTCACGAGTTGTGATAGGACTGCTATTTTTCTCTATATAATGATCTGACAGACAGGGTGGGCAAGCAATCTGCGACCGCTTGCTGATGACACTGTGGTGTATGGAAAGGTGTCGTCGTCAAGTGACTGTATTAGGGTACATGATGACTTAGACAAACTTTATAGTTAGTGTGATGAGCGGTAGCTTGCTTCAAATGTAGGAAGGTTAATTTAATGCAAATGAGTAAGAAAAACAAATTTGTGTTGTTAAAAATGGTTCAAATGGCTCTGAGCTCTATGGAACTTAACATCTGAGGTCATCATCCCACTAGAATTCAGAACTACGTAAACATAACTAACCTAAGGACATCACTCACACCCACGCCCCAGGCAGGACTCGAACCTGTGACTATAGCAGTCATGCGGTTCCGGACTGAAGCACCTAGAATCGCTCGGCCATAGCGGCTGGCTACTTTTTTGTTCGAATATAGCGTTAGTAGTTTTCTGCTGAACACGATCGCGTCGATTATACAGCTAGTTATAACGTTGGAAGCGCTACGAAATGGAACGGCCACATAACGAAGGTACTAGGGAAGGTGAATGGTCGACCTCACTTTGTTGGGAGAATTTTGAGGAACTGTAGCTCATCAGAGAAACCGTATGGAACACTAATACAAGCCATCCTTGAGTATGTGAGTTCCGCACCAGGTCGGATTAAAGGAAGACATCGAAGCATTTAAAGGCATACTGCTACATTTGTTACTGACAAATGTAGCAGTTACTGACATCCAGCTGCCCAACACTACAATGGCAGACAACAATGCAAACTAGCCACAGACTGCACACAGCACAGCCAGTGATTTTCATACAGAGCGCTACGTGGCGTTACCAATAAGAAAACATAAACAGCCTACTTACAGTTGGTTTGCGGAGTATGTATGTAAACGTAGCTGTGGATGTAGACACAGAAATGGGACGATGTGCGTGGAGGAAGTTCAACCATTCCGGCAAGCGGCTCACCTAGAGTCAGCTATACGACTCTTTTTATGGAAATAATGCGCCAGTTTCAATGCTGGTCGCTGTTTGACACAATACCCCAGTCGATCTAACGGGCCAGCCTCAACGATTACAGACAGGTGAGATACATTCGTGCAGGCATCCTGTAGTTCTGCTTGAATGCGATTATCACACCCCTAAATCCCTCATCAAAGACCTAGAAGGGCAGACGATTCCTGTCAGACGAGGACGTGCAGTAAGTGGTTACAGACTTCTTCGTGCAGCAGCACACAGTGTTTTACCAGACAGGTAACTTCAACCTGGTGCATCAGTGAGATGTGCCTCCGTACTGACAGAGATTTTGCCTCTTGACGTACCGATTCACGAGAGTACGGCCAACTCGAAACTCTTTGATCACTCCTTACACAATCCATTTTCTCTATTTTGGAGATAGATACAGTTTTAGTTTCGAGTTTAAAGAAGAATTGAATGTGTTAGCTACATTTCGCATCCAGCAAAACGTGATGTAACATGGACAACACCCAATCTCAAAGCGACCCCTATTCTTTATTGCAAACTATTCGAATTTCGTACAGAATTTTACTAAATATAGGAATGTGGCTTCGTATGACTTCAAACACAACAGTAATGAGAAGTGCGTTACAGAGTGGTAGAGCAACTGTCGTCATAGAACGGCTGGACAGCTTAGAAACAAGTTAACACAATAAACAAAAGATTTACTTAACTTGTGTTTCCTCAAAGGCACGATACTCATTACAAATAATGCAGCAATAGACAGTCCAGCCATCACAAGGTCACCAAAGAAGAGGCAAGTAGTACTGAGCACGAACGATTGTACTGTAGTGACGTGGCCACAAGTAGGCTTTCTGGCTACCGCTGGCCTTCCTATTTCCACACAGGTGAAGTAATCTTGTACAAGCTCTATAACAGCCTTTAGAAAGTGATTGTCATGCTATATCATGCCAAGCAAGTAGGAAGCACAGGGCCACTGGAAAATGACTCAGTGGATGTGTAACATTGGCTCTTCGAGATGCCAAGTGAACGCTATCGTCATCTAAAAAAAACTTGCAGTTCCATTGTCAACTTCACGACGTCTGTGGGGTGGTCTGATTCAAGACACCACAAATATCACAATAAATATGACTGTTAAAGAAATGATAGGCAGTTCCTCATGAAGCTGACGATTGAGGCTATGAGCCGCGTGAGAACCATTTATTTTACAGAATAGTTTCTTTAAAATCATTTGAGAAAGGCTGCAGTGCAACTGGTATGTACAGACCTCCATTCCTGCAATGTGTTTGAGGCGGGCGGAGAGAGTTTCAATCGTAACGGATGAAGGGCACAGCTCAGTATGCGACAGGCAACTGAGGTAGCTGCCCCTTTGGCACAGAGGGGTGGACTCTTCCAGAACTGAGAACAAGAATGCTTTTAATGCTTTTCTACGCACAGGTGAAGTAATCTTGTACGAGCTCTATAGCAGCCGTTAGGAAGTCACTGTCACGTTCTACCATGCCAAACCAGTAGGAAGCACAGGTGTAATAGGGCTCAGCTACTTCCATCCTTAGTGCCAATCTCTCTGCAGCTGATACTATGTTGTGCTTTAATAGGCAGGACTTACCTCCTCAGCTTCCTGCACAACCTTGGAAACTCAGCCAGAAAGTTGTCAACAGACTATAAATACCCTGTATGGCTAACACAGTAGAGATCAGTGATATTAATCAGCACAACAACAAAAAAATCGCGCAATCTCACTCTTGACATTACATAATTTTTGAACACAGCTTAGGAAAATGGAGTCAAGCGGAAAACTGTCATCAGGGTCGTCTGAAAATGCCGAAATATCGCATCATTGAACGACTCTACCAATCTGAATGCCTGAGAACATCACACAATCTATGGTAGGTGTCAAAGAGCTGGCAGGTACCTGGTAAAGCGCATGGGGTGACAACAGCTGCGACGGAAGGGCAGCCTCCAGAAGGCTCCAGAGCCGGTGTCAGCGTGGGTGGGGGCGGCCAGCCCCCCAGGGCCGACGCCCTGCTGCTCGCAGTAGACCACCAGCAGGCAGAACATCTGGTACACGGAGATGGCGAACAGGTCCTGCTCCAGCGCCACCATCAGGTAGAACGAGCGTGGTAGCAGCACCGACATGAACGCCACCACCGACGCCACCTGGAATCACCAGCTAACCAGCTCACTGTTGGCTTAGTTCCCACGGTGCTCGGCGGATGCATCCCAACAGAATCAGAGAAAATAATACATCCAGATATAAAACAGACATCTGGAGGGAATTATCACTAAATTTGTCATTTTCGACTTGGCGATCCCCCCAGCCTCAATAAATTTGAAGAAGATCATTATTCCACCTCGTTGTTTTTAAAATTATTTTGTTTGCGCTACTAGTTTTGGAAACTGTCCATTCTTAAGAGCATCTAAACAACATAACACTCTATAAAAAAGGAGAGCTGATTGAACGTTGCCTGCGAGAGTGGAAGCTGTCACCAAGGTCAAGGGTGGACCAACACCATACTGAATTCCACCATTACCGATGGAGGGCGCCACGACCTTGTAAGTCATTTGCAGCTAGGTTTCCCAATACTTTTGATCACATAGTGTAGCTGCTCCTTCGGCACAGAGGGGTGAACTTCTCCAGAATTGAGAACAAGAATGTTTTTCTGCACACAGTTGGAGCAATCTTATACCAGCAGCCGTCATTAAGTGATTGTCAGGAACTACACTGGGTACAGCGCTATAGAAACACATTAGCTCCCTGTAGTAACAGATGTGGGTACATCGTTGTCGTTTCATCAAGAAAATCACATGCCAAGGATAACTGTGCACAGAATGGTCGCCAGCAGTCCTCATCTAAAATATAAGATGCTTTATATGATATTGTTTACGAGATCAATAACATTACTATCTTATTAAAATACTACATCCAGTCAGAAGCACCAGGAAAACAAACCTTGTAATGTGTACTACAAATCACATGCAATTGCCATATGTGCATGATCGTGTCGGAAAATTCTGAAGTGTCATAGAATAAAAGTGCAAGAATCCAGCTGCACTATCTATACAATTTCAGAGTATATGTCTTTCTTATACTAACAGTTGTATGGGAGATGTTAGTACTTATATAGACAAATCATGTTGTTAAGACAACTGTCAACACTTATTTCATGAGTAGTACATAAGCATTTATACGATGTATAATTGACAAAATATTAGTAGGTGATCTACGAGTATATATTGTCAAATCGCAAAACTAATATCTTGATACACGAAGCTGAAGAATGGGTCATATTATACCTACTCCTTTATTGTAAAACTACATCACAGGGAACCCGATAACAGCAGCACAGCACATCGCAGTATGGAGAACAGTCATCAGAATTGAAGTGCTGGCAAAACGAACATGTTAACCACATACTAACCAGTGCCAACATAGTGAATAATGAAGATAGAATGAAGGGCTTATTTCAATACTGGTACAAGTCCATTACCTCCACTTTTCTGTCTATAACGCTTCTGACATTAATGGTCCAAACAAACAGAAAGAAAGGTTCATCTCTAGCAAGAAGCCTTATGCCTCAATAGTTCTGGTATCTCAACCGCAGATTTTTCAGCGCCCATTTAACTTTAGGGCTCTGTATCCCAGAATGAACAAAAATGGACTTGTAACACTATTGAAATAAGCCCTTCAAATAATAGCAATGAATCTAAGGCAAAACAAATAACTTCGGTGTGACACCGATTTGTGTACATAAGTCTGCATATCTCCCACATCTCAAATATAATTTTTAGTATGACAGAGAGATATACTCTGAAATCATATCGACAGAACAGTAAGATTCTTGTATTTTTATTCTCTGACTGACAGTAAACAATTTTCTCACGCAATCGTGCACACGAACAGGCATATGTAGTGCGATCTGAAGGAGACATTACAATATTTCTTTTCCTGGTGCTTCTGACTGGATATGGCATTTTAATAATGAAGTAATGCTATTGTTTTTCTAAGGACTGTCGTGCCATGCACATCGTATTGTGGATGAGGACCATTGACGAAGAAATCTCCACCCTACCAGAGTTCTAAAAGGCCCCATCAAACCCTCGAAGGCTATGCGCTTCTTCTCGCTTATGCTCTACTTTACCATTCACCACATGGGTTATCTACCATGTCATCAAATTCCTACACTTTCTGAACCACATCGAACACCTCTGCATCTCCTATATTATCAGCAAACTACGTTCTAATAAACCCATTGTTTCCCCTCTGATCACCAACCATGTTATGCTGCCGCACCTTTATAAACAACTTCCCTACACCTACACACATTTCACATCATATCCCAACGCAACCTTAACCGGCTCCCTCTCCCGGATAGTGAAACCCCACTCCGATATTTATCCATTCTACCAACTATAGCTTTTCCCACATGTTTCCAATGGACTTTAGGGCTCCCTCTTCTTTCCTCCCTCATTTCACTCCCTCCTTTCCTCTGCTCATACTATGGCCCTGCCCACCCATCGAACTCATCCTTCCTTTCTATCTTCGTCGCTATCCGCCTTATGGCCTACCGTCTTTCCGCAGATGTGTACCCACAACGACACTAAAGTTTAATCTCCTCGCGACGTCGTCAGCCAGCGCAGGTCCTTCAGCTTTTTAGTGAAAGTGTAGTGCTTCTCTTTAACGAACGTTGCTGTTTCATTTTTAATATTTTTAAACGTCTATTTTGTCTTTTTATCTTTATCTGCCACACTTTTTATTTCCTTTATAAACTTTAAACCACGAAAACCACTCTGTATATTTATAATCAGCACTACATTATATTTTACAACCTTTTTAAATTTTGCACACATAGACATGTTTTGTCATTTCTTCATTTATTTTCTGTTAATGTATAGGCTGAAGAGCGGGATACTGCACCATTAGCGGCCCAATGGGGCGAGGGGGCTGAAATGACAATAAAAAAGTTGACGACCGCTGTGCACAAATACGCCTAGCATGTGATTTTTTGATGAAACGAGGACGATTGAACCTTACGTGTTACTATAGGTAATTAATATGTTTGCATAACGCCACATCCACTGTAGTTGTATAATCTCATGTTTTAGCTCTGCTTTTTATGATGTGTCATGGTTTTTAGATGCATTTCAGAATGATGAGTGTCAGAAACTAGTACTGCAAATACAATAATTTAAAACAGCCTGATGGAACAATGTCCTTCTTCAAACAATGTTTGCGTTGTATGCATAGGCTGCACTTTGAAGCCTCTATAATTCTCTGTCATGTATAAGTTACTTCATCTGTGTACAAGTAGTGCAACTTATCTCCAACATAGCCTGCTCACTGTTATTAGCCTTTTCCTCTCTTTACGGTTTTTACCTATTACGTCACTCCAGCACTAAACGGACTCTTTCTTTCTGCTTCAGACGTGTTCTACAAACATATCCTTTTTATTTAAGTTCTGTCACATAGTTTGTCCCTGATTAGATATAGTACCTCTTCATCTGTTAACGTATCTACCCATCAAATGGTCACCAATCTTCTGCATCACCACATTCTAAAACCTTCTGTTCTCCTCTTGTCTTTTTGTTTACCACAAATGGTTCACTTTCATCCACGCATGTCCGAAGGAGCTTTGCATCGTAATTCGGAATAACACAGGCACTGTAATATCGTATCATATCGTACGTTATTATCTTGTCCCGTTTCTGTTCTGAGTCATTCTTATTTTGCCCTCTTGGTTCTTGTACATATTATTTTTTAATCACCTTTACCTACAGCATACCGTACACCTATAGCGCCCCAGTTTACATTGTAGAACATTTTTCTATGTTGACGAATCCGATGAATACGTCTTGATTTTTCTTGCATTATCAAGCACAACGTCAGAACTGTCTCTTTGGCATCTTTACCGTTTTTAAACCCAATATGATCGTCATAGAATAGATTCTCAATTGTCCTTTCCATTCTACTGTATGATATTCTCATTAGCAACATGAATGTATGAGCTGTTAAGCTGGTTGTCTACCATCGGAATTATGTGGATTAAGCTTTTTTCAAAATTCGTATGGTACGTCTATAGTGTTTCATAAAATTTGCACATCAGCTTGAATAATCGTTTAGCTGCCATTTCCCTCATAATTTTAGAGCTTCCTAGAGTATGTTATCTATGCCTTCCACCTTTTTTGACGGCAAGTCTTCCAAAACATATTCCTGTTTCTTCTCGCATCACGGCATCATTCAGCTTGTCTCCCTCGTTGCAGGCTTTGATGTACTTTGTCCACCTGTCTACTCTCTTCCCTGCTTTTAAAAGTACAATTTCTCTTGCACCTTAATGATGATACGTCTACTTTTAATTTCATCGAATGTAGTCGGTAAAATTCTGCAGGGGGTACGACCGCATTATCAATGTGTAAAATTCAGCGACGTTTCAGTCACTGTAGTGAATTTTCTTTACACAGGATGTTTTTGCTAACTACTGAACGAGAAAACCTTTAGTTCGTATATGTTGACGGAAGAGACTGTTATCGTAATCTGATAGGGAGATGAGAATGAGGAACAAGTGTGTTAGAAGTCCTTTATCGATAATTGCTATATTTCTTGTGATTCGTGGATACAGACGTTCTGAACTGTTGTTGGCTTAGTTGCTTGCCAGTGGTTGGTGGAAATAAGCGAATGAGAACCGGGCGGCAGTTGTGTCGTACTGCTGTTTACTTGCTACCTAGTGCCTAGTGCGTACCTGTGTGTATGTTAGCTGGCGCTCCGTAGCGCTGCCAAGACGCCGGAAGTCGGTAGCCGCCGTGTCTCCATGTTTACTTGTCACTTGGCTATTTCTATCACCTAACTTTGCTCTTGATGGTAAGAAGCTGTTTCATCAAAACGCAGGCTTCTCGAAATTCTATCTATTTTCCTTAGTTATCCTGGTGTCCTATCAAAGCCGACCAACCGAAAAAATCTGCTGTCTTCTGTCTGTTTCCATGCTATATTGTTTCGTCAATGAACTGAAGTATTTCTTCAGTTACCGAACGCTTCTTCGCAGTTATCTTGTACCTGTATTTTCGTACCCCACTTCTTTCCAAATTTATTTTCCCGGGCGATTTTCATCAACTGCAATCTAATATTCATCATTAATAAAGGGTAATCTGAGCGCATATCTGCTTCTGGGTACACACGATAATCCTGTATATGATTTGAATACCTTTCTTACTATCATGTAATACTGCTAGTACTTTCTCGCGTCTCCAAGATTTTCCCATTTACACTTATACCTCAAGTGATTTTTTTAACAATTTATTCTCTGTTACTAGCCGAAGATTATCAAGGAACTCATTTCATCTCTCATTCAACATTTTCCCGTAGCGATGGAAACGTTTCCGTTCAAAGCGTCACACTAACTTCTTGCCTAAATGTTGGTGCTTTTAAGCCCGTGTCGAAGACGTCCTGGATTCCATATACGCTGGAGCGACGCAATCAAACGGAAAGTTTTTGATCGTCCCATATACTTTCTGAGTGACCTGTTTAACGTGCTTAAATACTTTGTGTATACAAGACAAGCAACGTCTGACGTACCGGGTATATGCTGATCACATAGACGGTAGGTCCCGTGAGCTTGGACGCAGGCCCAGATAGGACATGGCGTAGGCTGAGGATGTACACCCCCATCGTGGAGAAGAACGCCACGGTGGAAATCACTATAGCCGACACCAGCAATGGACCCAGAGCTGCAACAAAACACACTTCACCTCGTGTTTGGGGCTGTTGAACTGCAACCGCATATTTTACGTCAAACATGGCCAAAAAACTTCATCAATAAAGCAAATAAAATCCGGCAGAACCCACTATCATCTTGAATATTTTAAGAATAAAACTTCCAAGTGTGCTAAAAGATAGTCTTTATTTATTACGACGTTTCACCATCTGTCATCATCAGATACCTGGACAAGATGAAAGGCATGTAAAGAGTGGCATGCGTTTGCTATACAAAATCAAGCTCCAACAATTTTTTTTTTTTTTTGGTCATCAATCTACTGACTGGTTTGATGCGGCTCGCCACGAATTCCTTTCCTGTGCTAACCTCTTCATCTCAGAGTAGCACTTGCAACCTACGTCCTCAATTATTTGCTTGACGTATTCCAATCTCTGTCTTCCTCTACAGTTTTTGCCCTTTACAGCACCCTCTGGTACCATGGAAGTCATTCCCTCATGTCTTAGCAGATGTCCTATCATCCTGTCCCTTCTCCTTATCAGTGTTTTCCACATATTCCTTTTCTCTCCGATTGTGCGTAGAACCTCCTCATTCCTTACCTTATCAGTCCACCTAATTTTCAACATTCGTCTATAGCACCACATCCCAAATGCTTCGATTCTCTTCTGTTCCGGTTTTCCCACAGTCCATGTTTCACTACCATACAATGCTGTACTCCAGACGTACATCCTCAGAAATTTCTTCCTCAAATTGAGGCCGGTATTTGATATTAGTAGACTTCTCTTGGCCAGAAATGCCTTTTTTGCCATAGCGAGTCTGCTTTTGATGTCCTCCTTGCTCCGTCCGTCATTGGTTATTTCACTACCTAGGTAGCAGAATTCCTTAACTTCATTGACTTCGTGACCATCAATCCTGATGTTAAGTTTCTCGCTGTTCTCATTCCTGCTACTCCTCATTACCTTCGTCTTTCTCCGATTTACTCTCAACCCATACTGTGTACTCATTAGACTGTTCATTCCGTTCAGCAGATCATTTAATTCTTCTTCACTTTCACGCAGAATAGCAATGTCATCAGCGAATCGTATCATTGATATCCTTTCACCTTGTATTTTAATTCCACTCCTGAACCTTTCTTTTATTTCCATCATTGCTTCCTCGATGTACAGATTGAAGAGTAGGGGCAAAAGGCTACAGCCTTGTCTTACACCCTTCTTAATACGAGAACTTCGTTCTTGATCGTCCACTCTTATTATTCCCTCTTGGTTGTTGTACATATTGTATATGATCCGTCTCTCCCTATAGCTTACCCCTACTTTTTTCAGAATCTCGAACAGCTTGCTCCATTTTATATTGTCGAACGCTTTTTCCAGGTCGACAAATCCTATGAAAGTGTCTTGATTTTTCTTTAGCCTTGCTTCCATTATTAGCCGTAACGTCAGAATTGCCTCTCTCGTCCCTTTACTTTTCCTAAAGCCAAACTGATCATCACCTGGCGCATTCTCAATTTTCTTTTCCATTCTTCTGTATATTATTCATGTAAGCAGCTTCGATGCATGAGCTGTTAAGCTGATTGTGCAATAATTCTCGCACTTGTCAGCTCTTGCCGTCTTCGGAATTGTGTGGATGATGCTTTTCCGAAGGTCAGGTGGTATAACGCCAGACTCATATATTCTACACACCAACGTGAATAGTCGTTTTGTTGCCACTTCCCCCAATGATTTCAGAAATTCTGATGGAATGTTATCTATCCCTTCTGCCTTATTTGACCGTAAGTCCTCCAAAGCTCTTTTAAATTCCGATTCTAATACTGTATCCCCTATCTCTTCTAAATCTACTCCTGTTTCTTCTTCTATCACATCAGACAAATCTTCACCCTCATAGAGGCTTTCAATGTATTCTTTCCACCTATCTGCTCTCTCCTCTGCATTTAACAGTGGAATTCCCGTTGCATTCTTAATGTTACCACCGTTGCTTTTTATGTCACCAAAGGTTGTTTTGTCTTTCCTGTATGCTGCGTCTGTCCTTCCGACAATCATATCTTTTTCGATGTCTTCACATTTTTCCTGCAGCCATTTCGTCTTAGCTTTCCTGCACTTCCTATTTATTTCATTCCTCAGCGACTTGTATTTCTGTATTCCTGATTTTCCTGGAACATGTTTGTACTTCCTCCTTTCATCAACCAACTGAAGTATTTCTTTTGTTACCCATGGTTTCTTCGCAACTACCTTCATTGTGCCTATGTTTTCCTTCCCAACTTCTGTGATGGCCCTTTTTAGAGATGTCCATTCCTCTTCAACTGTACTGCCTACTGCGCTATTCCTTATTGCTCTATCTATAGCGTTAGAAAACTTCAAACGTATCTCGTCATTCCTTAGTACTTCCGTATCCCACTTCTTTGCGTATTGATTCTTCCTGACTAATGGCTTGAACGTCAGCCTACTCTTCATCACTACTATATTGTGATCTGAGTCTATATCTGCTTCTGGGTACGCCTTACAATCCAGTATCTGATTTCAGAATCTCTGTCTGACCATGATGTAATCTAATTGAAATCTTCCCGTATCTCCCGGCCTTTTCCAAGTATACCTCCTCCTCTTGTGATTCTTGAACAGGGTATTCGCTATTACTAGCTGAAACTTGTTACAGAACTCAATTAGTCTTTCTCCTCTTTCATTCCTTGTCCCAAGCCCATATTCTCCTGTAACCTTTTCTTCTACTCCTTCCCCTACAACTGCATTCCAGTCACCCATGACAATTAGATTTTCGTCCCCCTTTACATACTGCATTACCCTTTCAATATCCTCATACACTTTAAAAAGTTAATAAAATTACTAAAAATTTCAGTCTCTAAAAACCCTTTGAATTACGAAACGAGTTCAGTGTCAGTATCAAAATCTGTACTATTCTGAGCGTCAACTAACAACTAATTTTAAAATTATACAAAGATATAAGTTTTAGCTGACTGGTGACGCTAGTGGTCCGGGGAGGAGGAGCAGGGGGATGATCTTGCCTTTAAATTTTACTTTTATTTTATTATCGTTCTAAAAGGTAGGCATACCTCAAATTACAAAGATGCGGAGTCATATTATAAAACTCGGTTAAAATGAATATAACTACTTACTGATGACATTTAAGCTGCGGTCATTCAGTTAATGTGGAATACAATTAAATGTGACAACGAGTATTCGTTGAATCTTGTAATAACGTCTAGACAACAACAGCATTTCTCATTAACGGAAAACTGCTTGGCAGCTGGACACACTGACCACAGAGCTATGGAGGCAGACCCTTACTAAGAAACACAATAAATATTCTGCCCCATCAGTAAAGAAAACATTACTAAAGATAAAAGCAATGGCAAGGAAGGATGTCATTGGACTCTGTTAAAAAATGCTGATCTGCTGTATAATGGCTATGTCACGGTCAATTGAATTTTATGCTTGTATGGAGACCATTGTGCAGGAAAAAGTAAGGGCTACAGTGGCAAGTTGATGAGCGGGACAAGGTGACTTTTCACTTGATGTAAGTTCATTCTGTTGAGTAACTTCATCATTCGCATACTAGTGACACACTCCGCTATGTGAAATAAAAAACTGAAACAGTGAAGCCGCTTTCACTAGTTAAGTGTGTACTAGATAACTGTCGTGCACGTGACTTGATTTGTTATGATTTTCAAAGTATTCAGCATCATTTCTTTTGATTATAGCGAACGTATTCACTTAGAGAGAATTCAGCAAATATGTTGATAATTAAAAACTTATACATCGTTCCGTCTCAGTTGCACTTGTTTTCCCAAATGACTAGATTCGGTCACTATTCGATCATCTTCAGATCTATGTAGTTGCTTGAGCAATCTGTCGTGTCGGTGCAGGAATTACACATCAAAAAAATGGTTCAAATGGCTCTGAGCACTATGGGACTCAACTGCTGAGGTCATTAGTCCCCTAGAACTTAGAACTAGTTAAACCTAACTAACCTAAGGACATCACAAACATCCAAGCCCGAGGCAGGATTCGAACCTGCGACCGTAGTGGTCTTGCGGTTCCAGACTGCAGCGCCTTTAACCGCACGGCCACTTCGGCCGGCAATTACACATCAGAATACTGAATTACGTGATTAAATAGTGAGACGGAAAATTAAACTATATGTAAAGTTTTGATTAAAGTCTTCTATTAATATACCTAAGAATTGGGTTATTCTTTGCTATATATGACTATACTAATATCAGTTCCTCAACCACTATCTTAAGAGTGAAACTGCCAAACATTCTAAATGCCATTTTTTCACAAAAAGCGCTTTCAGTGCTATTGTGTTTTGATATTCTGTTTCATGTACCTAGACTTGTTTCAACTACCAGATCACGGAGGAGATGTTTAAAACATTCATTACTGGATGGTGGATGGTCCTGTTGCCTGGTGGTACTCCGCGTTGGATTTCCAAGTGCTACGCGTCAAGGTCTCCTGCATTTTAGCTGGTGGACAGCTCCTGCTATTAAGCAGAGTGCATGCAACCTTCTATTTGTATAAAAAAGAAAAATATTTGTAATGCGAGGAGGTAATTTGGGTTTGAAAACAGAAAAAAAGTTGGAGAACTGAACAGACAAAGCTTCACGCGTCTCGTAAACGCTATGAAAACCCATTTCTTCCTTAACAGCACAAATGTCCTACGCTAAACATCTGATCCCAAGAATGCAGTCGTGTAAGAAACAGAAGTTAATATGGAAACAATTTTTTCCTCCCCTTTAACTCTGTTATTCCGTTGTAGGAATTTTAAAGCATATGAGAGATGAAATTCGTTGACTACAGTTTTGCTAGTTACAATATTACTGTTTCACTCCTGTATTTGCACTAGCATAAATAAAACGTAGAGATTCAGTATTAATGGCAGTTGAAATAAAAACCTTAGAACCAGCCAGTTCACCGGTATGGTACCCAGAACGTTCATCATAAATTATTTGTTTTGTAATTTGCCCCACTATTTATTGCAGAGATGATGTTAGCAGCGTAGTTCTACGCTACCAATACCTTCTCAATTTTTTGGATACAGTTATGTCATACACAATAAATAATTAGTCACATTTTTTTCTGTGAGCAAGTTGGTTTTATTCAAACTTCCAGTTCAGCATTTTTTCCCCACTCTTTTGGCTACAAAACCCTGTTTTTCAACACATCTCATTTCAGTGCGAAGGTTTTATGCTGCCATAATGGAAGGGCCTGCATCGTAACGTTCTACTAGCCAACGTATTGCTGCATTAATAATTCCCATATCATCCACGTACACTACTGGCCATTAAAATTGCTACACCACGAAGATGACGAGCTACAGACGTGAATCTTAAACGACAGGAAGAAGATGCTGTGATATGCAAATGATTATGTTTTCAGAGGATTCACACAAGGTTGGAGCCGGTGGCGACACCTACAACGTGCTGACATAAGGAAAGTTTCCAACCGATTTCTCATACACAAACAGCAGTTGACCAGCGTTGCTTGGAGAAATGTTGTTGTGATGCCTCGTGTAAGGAGGAGAAATGCGTACCAGCACGTTTAAACTTTGATAAAGGTCGGATTGTATCCTATCGCGATTGCGGTTTATCTTAAAGCGACATTGCTGCTCGCGTTGGTCGAGATCCAATGACTGTTAGCAGAATATGGAATCGGTGGGTCCCAACGACCTCGTATCACTACCAGTCGAGATGACAGGCGTCTTATCCGCCTGCAGCCACGTCTCGATCCCTGAGTAAACAGATGGGGACGTTTGCAAGACAACAACCATCTGCACGAACAGTTCGACGATGTTTGCAGCAGCATGGACTATCAGCTCGGAGACCATGGCTGCGGCTACCCCTGACGCTGCGTCACGGACAAGAGCACCTGTAATGGTGTACTCAACTACTAACCTGGGTGCACGAATGGCAAAACGTAATTTTTTCGGATGAATCCAGGTTCTGTTTACAGCATCATGATGGTCGCATCCGTGTTTGGCGACATCGCGGTGAACGCACATTGGAAGCGTGTATTCGTCGTCAGCCTACTGGCGTATCACCCGGCGTGATGGTATGCGTGCCATTGGTTACATATATCGGTCACCTCTTGTTCACATAGACGGCACTTTGAACAATGGACGTTACATTTCAGATGTGTTACGACCCGTGGCTCTACCCTTCATTCGATCCCTGCGAAACCCTACATTTCAGCAGGATAATGCACGACCGCATGTTGCAGGTCCTGTACGGGCCTTTCTGGATACAGAAAATGTTCGACTGCTGCTCTGGCCAGCACATTCTCCAGATCTCTCACCAATTGAAAACGTCTGGTCAATGGTGGCCGAGCAACTGGCTCGTCACAATACGCCAGTCTCTACTCTTGATGAACTGTAGTATCTTGTTGAAGCTGCATGGGCAGCTGTACCTATACATGCCTTCCAAGCTCTGTTTGACTCAATGCCCAGGCGTAATAAGGCCGTTATTGCGGCCAAATGGTTCAAAGGGCTCTGAGCACTATGGGAATCAACTGCTGTGGTCATACGTCCCCTATAACTTAGAACTACTTAAACCTAACTAACCTAAGGACAGCACACAACACCCAGCCATCACGAGGCAGAGAAAATCCCTGACCCCGCCGGGAATCGAACCCGGGAACCCGGGCGTGGGAAGCGAGAACGCTACCGCACGACCACGAGATGCGGGCTATTGCGGCCAAAGGTGGTAGTTATGGATACTGATTTCTCAGGATCTATGCACCCAAATTGCGTGAAAATGTAAGCACATGTCAGTTCTAGTATAATATATTTGTCCAATGAATACGCGTTTATCATCTGCATTTCTTCTTGGTGTAGCAATTTTAATGGCCAGTAGTGTATGATCACTCAATGGGACAAAGAGACGAAATTCTGAGGTGCGCCATCCGGGATGTAGGTTGGATGAGGAAGAATAATCCTCTGAAGTTTTGTGAGTTTTCATCGGATACGCAGATTTGCTTAAGGCCTTGGGTTGTCACGGAGGAGTGGTTTGTTTGAATTTTTGTAGTGACGATCGCGCTGAAGTTGTTTCTTCAATTTCCTGTGGATTGAACAATACACATCCGAGCTGACCGTTGCACCTTTGTGGAGGACATAAATCGGAATAACCCCTTTAGGCTCTCAGAAGACCGTCGCCATGACTTTACCGGTTTATGATGAGGCTTTGAACTTTTTCTTCGGGGGAGATGTGATATGACTCAACTCCATCGTTTGCCGTTTCGTTCCGGTTCGAAGAAAGAAAATGGTTCAAATGGCTCTGAGTGCTAGGGGACTTAACATCTTAGGTCATCAGTCCCCTATAACTTAGAACTACTTAAACCTAACTAACCTAAGGACATCACACACATCAATGCCCGAGGCAGGATTCGCACCTGCGACCGTAGCAGTCCCGCGGTTCCGGACTGTAGCGCCTAGAACCGCACGGCCACCGCGGCCCGGTTTGAAGAGATGAATCCATGTCTCGTCGCCTTTGACAATGTTCGACAAAAAATTGTCACTACCTGGCACGTAACGTGCAAGCAGTCCTGCACGGACGGACTTTCTTTGCTCGTTGCAGTCCTCTGTTAAACGGTGAGGAACCCAGCTGATACACGCCTCTGAGTATCCCAGGTGGTGCACGAGTATGTCAGCACTACCAACAGAGACATTCAGCTCAGCAGCGAAATGGTAGTTTGTGTTTCGTCGATCACTTCCAGTGAGAGTGTCTGCACGTTCCAACATCGCAGCAGTCATAGCTGTGTGCGATCGGCCGGCTCGCAGGAGAGCAGGCAGGTTTCGTGACCTTTTTGCAGTGATGGCAGACGCCCAGCACAACAACTCACCGTGCTTTTGTTCACTGCCAGGTCTCCACGAAAATTCTGAATACCAACGATGCTTTGGTTTTCCGTCAAAAGAAACTCGCTGACAATTCTCTGTTTGGAACGCGTCAACGTTACAGACGCCATTTTGAAGGCTACATACGGAGCCGACAGGTATCAGAAATTCATGAAACTATAGGAGTTCAAGCTGGAATATTCCACGATGTGCCACAAGTTCCGCATTTTTTTTAACTGAAACTGATCGATAAAAAATTAGTTGCATTACTTATTGAACGCCTATCGTACACTCCGTACAAATGTGAAATTTGGCACTTAGAATGTTTAACATTTCCACTCATAATTTATTTAAGTCTCCTTCTTGTTAATCCTACTCCAAAAATCAAAGGAATTTGACAGCGCCGACTAGGGTAAGTGACTGGAGCAATATACAATATGATATATGGTCTCCGTCTCGTATGTTTAACGTTCCTTTCATATTCCATCAAGTCCGAAAAGTTTCGGGCGTCAGTCTCATTTTCGTGGGCCGTTTGTATAAAAACTTTGTAATTGTTATACGCAAAGGTGCTTGAAAACGAACGTGAAGTCTGAAATGTGGTGCTCTTGACGGATTATTAAAGCTGCGTTAAACAGCCAAGATAAAGTCATTACTTCATATACTATCAGTATGGCTGTGATATCGCAAAACTCAGCCCTTCAGTGGATGGATGAAGTTGAAGACCTCATCTCACGTCGTGCATTTGCTGAACACTGCTTGTATCTTAGCATGGATCCAAGGAATATGAGATTGAAACTTATGATCCCATTACGTACAACGAGCCCGGTTTTGTTGCTGCAAAAACCACATTATGTTCTTGTTACTGGCCATACCGAAACGGAAATCTTACTTAGGCTGCTGCATCTAAAGGCCATTCCACAGAAACTGATAATGAATCAACATCAACATCAGAACAGTAATGTGAAGGACCTGCAACACACAGTTATCCCATTACGTCAAAGCAGTACAAAAGTATTTTGGATTCTAAATCATTGCCTTAGGAAAGACATTGCACCATGAAACGGCACAATTGCAATACGCTAAGTACAAGTGTTTTTACACACTCATCTATACAAAAGATTGTGGTTGACAAATAACAGCAGCACTAAATGCGACAAAAAGAGAATGATAAGCAATTACACGTCCTTTTCACCAGAAGACTGAATACTGTTGCAAATTCTACACATGGTGCAGTGACAATTGCTCAGACTACGAAACAACAAAATCTGTGGGTGACTTTTACTAAAGAAACATTTTGATTCTGAGTTATATTAATTTCCAACAAAGTAATCCTTTATTTACATACTGTTCAAGAAGATTTTCGTTCCTGTTATTCTTAAAATGTTGTTAATTTCGAAGACTGGTTCGATATACGTTTTACGTTAATCCATCCCGTGTAAGCCTCTTCATGTCTTCACAGCTATTGTCACCTATGTCTATTTGAACCTGCTCAGACCTTGATCTCCATCTATAACACCCCCTCCGCCACCCCCCCCCCCCTCCTCTCCACTTCCGCAACCGCCATACTACCAAACTCGAGGTTACTTGTTGTAGAATGTATGCTATCAACCAATCCCTTCTTTGAGAGAGGCTGTGCTGTAAAATTCGTTACTACCCGAATTGATTCAGCAGTTCTCTGTTAATCATACAATCTACACATCAAATCTTAATCATTGGTCTGCAGCCCCACATTTCAAAAGATAATTGCATAATACCTTTGTCATTTGTTAATCAACATTTCACTTCTATTCAAGACTGCATCATAGAGAAATATCTTTGCAAAAGTTGCCTAGTAATTATCATAATTATAATTACTATTATATTTTATTATTATATTATATAATTATAATTATGAATTATTATATAAATACAATATCATGTATAATATAATATAATATTATAATTATAATATTCAATGTTACCATGTTTCTCTTCTTCAGAAACGATGCTCTTGCAATTGGCATTATGAATTTTTGTACCCCCTCTACTTATTTTTGGTACCTCATTTTCTAACCTACATCCCTCAGAAATGTCTGATTTAATTTCATGATATTCTTTTGTCTTTGTTTTATTTTTTGCTGATATTCAACTGATGACCTTTTTTCAAAATCCTATTCATTCAGTGAATCTACTCTTCCAAGTAATTTGCTATCTCTGACAACATTACAATGTCATCATCATCAAAGCTTTTATTTCTTTTCCTGAACGTTAGTTCCCTTTTCAAATTTCTGCTTTAACTTTTTTAAATGCTTTTTCAGACTGAATAGCATCGGGAATAGTTTTCAATGCTGCCTCCCTCCCTCCTCACCAAATACTTCCTTTCATGTCCTTTGACTCTTATTACTGCAGCTTAGTTTCTGTACAAACTGAACGTTTCGCTCTTTCCCTTTATCTCTGCCATCTTCAGAGATTCGAGGAGTGTATTTCAATCAGTATTGTCACAGCTCTCTCTAAATACACAAATGCTATAGATGTAGGGTTGCCTTTCTTCAGTTTATCTTCTAAGACAAGTCGTAGGTTCGTTACTGCCACAAACTGATCTTCCCTGAGGCCAGCCACTACAAGTTTTCCATTCTTCCGCAATTATTCACGTCTGTATTTTGCAACCTTGATTTGTTAAAAAGATGGTTCTGTAATATTCATATCATCAGCACATGCCTTTCTTGGAACTGGAGGCCATGCGTTTTTCTTGAAGTGCTTTATCTGTCTCATATGTATTTCATACTAAGGGGAATAATTTTGGCATCGTATATTCTCCCAAGGATCTCAGTAATTTTAAGGGACTACCACCTGGTCAGACAGTAGATACTGAAAAGTATGCTGCCTCTTTTGATGAACCATATGTTAGTCTGACCTCTCCACAGATGGCTGCACCTACGATACTGCTATCTGTAACTCACCCCACAAGGATCCTGGCTCGTGGGGGCAAAATGCGTAGCATTAGTTAATTAATTATTGTACTGTATTATGCTTCATAAGAACAAAAGTGTATTTAACTTTTATCATTGTCATACAGAATTACTTCTAATTTTTCAAAATAATAATAATTTTTAAATAATGTAAAAATTCATACTGTGAGGGGCAATTTTGTTTCATTTTTTCTGGAAACTACGGGATGAAGGGAAATTTCATCGTTCGTAAAAAAGGTATGGGTGAGCATGATGAAGCTGACGATGCTTACTTGTTCGTCCTTCAAATTCTTTTTTGAATAGTAAATGTGATAGAAATAAACATAAACGTGCGTAGTTTTTGTGTACCTATGGTGACGAGAAATGACTAAAGGAATTACCTTTCGTCAAGTCACTGATGCAGGTGGTCATAGCAAAAATCTGCTGAGTGAGATCGGAGTACCTCTGATGGCAGCATTAAGATGACAGCATTGAGACGAACGATAATAACAATAGAAGTGATAAGCTGTATTTTATGGTCTAAAACGGAACACCTACATTTTTGTATAATATCTTATAGGAATAAAAATCGAAATCCGCGGAAGAAGACACACAGGGGTAGAGTAATTTGATATGTGGCTTTGAGTAGAAAAGACTGGTTGCTGACGCAACTGCTTGATTTGAAGGCGATCCAGAGTGACCGATCTCATTAAAAACGTGCATCTGAGAAGGAACAATAAACGAGAATTATCTTAAATATCACTACAGTTGGTGAATAAGTTGGCTATAGTGGATATCTGGCTAGGTTGGCAGACCTGCGTAGAAGTCGCTGGCCGAGGGCAGCTTGCTGAGCGTGCAGTTGGTGGCGTTGCCCGACAGCTCCTCCAGCAGCCGCTCGCTGGCGGTCCAGAAGAACTGGAACACCGGCTGGTACTCCCTAATCATGGCCGCTCGCTCACAACTCAAGGACAGCGCTGTATCCCGCCGCAGGCCGTGGCATCAAGGAAGCGGTGCGCAACAAACTGTCTCAGCTGACCTGCTGTGTCCACTTGTTTGCTGTTAGCGGGAAACCTAAAGGGAAAGAGAAACGAGTCTCAAACTTTTTTTGTACAAGTTGTAACACCATACCTCTTCTGCTGTACAGATTTATTTTGCTTTTGTTTTATTTAATGTTATAACATTGAGTATCTGTAAATGTGTTTGATTGAACATATAACACAAAATTGTATACTCTTTTCTTTGTCAAACCTTTGATGTCGTGATTTGATTCTATGCAAAGTAGTGTATCTGCAATTTATATTCTTTGTCCCATTTGGAGGGAACAAAACTTACTGTATATGATTGTAATTTTGTGTGAATAATTTTTTGTAGAGATGTCAATATGTGTAAATGTTTTGTTTTATTTAATGTATTTGGTTGCTGTTATGTAAATTGCTGATCCTCACTTAGGGCTCTTAGTTATTCTGTATGTAAAAGGTGTAGTGGTTCCCCTCGGGAAAGGAACTGTGTAGCGCACGCAAATTGTGGTTGGCCTAGGTGGAAAAGGTGGAACTGATAGTCAGTCGGAGACGAGCTATGAGTCGGGGACGAGCTACGAGTCGGGGACGAGCTACGAGTCCGTGCACTGCCATGTAAAAGATACATATTGTGCTGATTCCGAGAGAGGCTTTTCCTGCTTCTTTCCAAGGCTCGGATGGATGGATAAATAGCTGGAACTATTCTGGGATTGATATCAATCATCGCCACCAAGAAATGACAGAGTCCAGCAATTCTACCTGCAATTCCACCTAACAACATGCAGTGGCCACCACATTGCGCAATCATTACATCGGAATACTACAATGATGTACAGTGAAGGATCAGCTTAATGTATGTGTTAATGTGCTCAAATATAAGGTAATTTATATCTGAATTTATGTACCTACCCTGATTTTTCTCCTCATCATAACACCTCTCAGGTTCCTCTCCGTTTGAGCTAAAGTGATATCTGAGTGTCCTTACTAAAAGAACATTAAAGCCCAGTATTTTGCTCATTAATGCCTCTTCAACATAGTAAAAAAAGAAAGTTAAAGTTAATGTGGCAAGAGAGTGTGTTAAAGTAAATGTTGTTTGCTGAAAATATTCCTATTAAAAATGCTTATTAAAGTGCTGTTGCCAACTTCAAAATCAAAAGTTCTTAAGACTGAGGCTTATAAAGTAAATGATCACATTGTTGTCTGTAGTAAATTCTAAAAGGTGAGTCAGTTTCTTCCAATTTTGTCAACATTGTGTTTCGCTGTAGTAAAAGTGGGAAACTGCAATAGTAGAAAACTATATGTTCATGATTGCTAAGTGTTTGTCTCTCTTGTGTATTGGAAGTGCATTTTAATAGTATAACAAGATACACAGTTTGTCTATTGTATTAATGCGTGGTAACAAGTAACGGAAAGACCACTAATTAGTAAAACCATAATTTCTTTAAGCCCTGAAAGTAATAGTGTGTTTCGCTATCTCTTATATTTTTGCAAATAGTTTGTGCTGCTCCAGTTGTTAGCTTCAATCTTACCGTAAACATATGTATGTGTCAGAGTTCACTGCACTCGCGTGTGACAAAGTATAGGTTGTGTTTATCCATTAAAGTTACTAATAACTATTTTCTTGAACGAGAATGTTAATCATTCTCTTGCCTAGTTAGGCTGGCGACCGTTTTCTTTACCAGTTAAACAGTGCAGATAGGCAAAATTTTGTTTGTTACTGTTCAAATATTTACGTAATTCTGACTTTCATTTCCGATAAGCCACCTCCGTTAGGAACAACACGGTCAACCTAGCAAAATTCCTCTCAGAGGGTAACACTGCTCTGTTGCTTTATACCATTATTAATCCAACAAAATAATTCTGTTTTGCAAATTGCCTCCAGTTTCGAGGGTATGGTACAGTAATAGCAGACAGGAGTGTTATAAAGTCGAGCTGTAAATATCTGTAGACACTATTCAAAAATTGGTGGCCATTATGCTGATGGGAGAACATCCTGAACAGTGAGTTTTTTCGTACATGTCTGATGCCTAACACCGTGGCCGTTATTCAACTGAAGGCTGTTGGGGGTGACCACAGTCAGCCACAAATACTTTTAAGAGGCTTTATTTTTTCCAGTGACTGTTTTCGGTTAGTCTCCATATTATTACAATTGTTTTAGTATGGTGCTAGAATAGGTAGCAGTATATCATCAGCTCGTGTACTGCATAAGATAACTTTAGTCATAATTAGATAGCACCGCTTAACGTGCTGTATGGATGAATTTTTTAATGTAGAAAACTAAGTTAAAAACGAGACAAACGGAAAAAGTAAGTAAACTGTTTATTATTTGAAAAGTACTCATTATAGTTGTTAATACGTGTATCCACTGGGAGACAAGACGATCAATGCACTCAGCGAAAAAGTTTGTTGTTACCTTGGGAGCTATGATTGTATGCAGACGTGCAACTCTTTGTCCGAAGGTAATTGACGGCCACGAACGTCTTTCTTCAGGGCTTCAAAAATATGGAAATCGCATGGAGGATATAAAAGGGCTTCCCAGCTAAACTTCTGCAGCGTAGTCGAATAAACCTTAGAAACATGTGGACACCTCTTTACACATTTTCTGTGCAATACCGATCCCTCCCCACACGATTTCTGTAACTTTGAAGTCCTGCGGAAAGACATTCCTTACCGTTGATTTGTTTGGCCGAAGTGGTGTACGCCTTTCATTGTTTTAATATCAGAGATTGAAACACAACTATCCGACATACTATACAACTAATCTACTTTCATATTGTTTATGTTTAATTAAGAAATCTACACTATTTTATGCACATTTGCAAGGCTTGTCCAGAAAGTGAATTCCGATCAGGAATGGAAACTACTTTGAAAATCAGAAATGTTTTATTTGCGATAGTTGGCTTCACTTTCCAGCTACTTCTCTACTTAGTCGCCGCTCCAGCCAGGACATCTGTCGCAACGTTATACCAACTTTCCAATACCCTCGTCATAGAAGGCAGCCGCCTGTGCTTCCCGCCAATTCTCTACGCTGACTCGTTGTCTGTGCGAAAATGTTGTCTTCATAGCCAGTAGTTAACGTGAGCTGAGATGAAACACAGAGAGAGCCAATTAGCATCTGTAGTGCTAGTGATCAAACACTTTCCATCGAAAACGCTGCAGGAGCATTTTCATTGCCCCTGCAATATGGTTCAAATGGCTCTGAGCACTATGGGACTTAACATCTATGGTCATCAGTCCCCTAGAACTTAGAACTAGTTAAACCTAACTAACCTAAGGACATTACAAAACACCCAGTCATCACGAGGCAGAGAAAATCCCTGACCCCGCCGGGAATCGAACCCGGGAACCCGGGCGCGGATTGCCCCGGCAGATTGCGACCGAGAATTGCCACGAAGTAGGAACCGTATGACAGTTCTGTAATGTCGGCTGCATAACATCAGGCGAAATCTCTCACCAGGACCTCATACTTGGCGGGAGACACTATTTTCTACGCTTCTTTATGTGCGCACCATGCGCTCAGCACTGAAAAGATCCAAGTGATGCAACCGACAGGGATACTAGAGACACTGTCGAACAGATATGTGCAAAGCTTTATTAGATTTTCACAGTGGTTTTCATTTCTTGAATGATCGGAACTTACTTTCCGAGTATCCCTCGTATATCGTGATTCCATAGGCAGTCGCCAACGTTTTTCCATGACTCCATTGACCGTCTTGTCTCATAGTGGGATAAACGTATTAATAGGTATGGGGATCATTTTTGAAATAACACGTTACTTAAATATTTCCATTTTATCGTTTTCATTTGACAGACTCTTATACACACAGTGCAGTCACATTAATGTGACCACCACCTATGTGAGACGTCAATGTGTAATAACCACTCAGAGACAGCAGGTGGCAGTTCTAGCAGTAAGGGGTACATTAAGTATCTCCGGGCAACGCGGTAAACAGTTCAGTCATTGTCGTAATGTGGAAATGGAGTGATTTATCTGACGTCCAAAAGGGAATCATGACTGGCTTTCGTAACAAGAGTATAAGCGTTTCCGAAACGGCTAATTTCAAACTATTTGCGTGCCATCGTGGTTGAAGCACACAGTGCATGGCAAAATGGCGCTATCTAAAACCGGCGCCGAGGCAGCAGTGGTACAACATGAGCCAAATATGAGAGGGGTGAACGACGACTTGCGGAGATGTGTACGAGCGAATAGACGTGCAAGCGTTGAGCAACTGGCCGCCCAGATGAACCAAGGCGCTATCAGCTGTGTCTCGGCAACACCCGTTCTTTAATTGCTTTAACATCAGATGTTCCAACACAAGTATCCAAAATTTTCACAATGTTATATTTGAATGCCTGCTATCGACATTCTCTATTGCTGATCTTGATTCATACTGTTTATGTCTCATTAAGGAATCAATCCTTTTATTCTTATTAGTTCTACACTGTTTAATGTACATTTATATTTTACCAGACATGTGTCATGTCAAACTTAAGATTAATGCCACCCCCTCTTTTCATTACCCCCTTCCCCCTCCCTCCCCCCAACCACTGTGGCAGATTATATACTTTGTTTGTCTTTATATAGGGTGCTTTTAAATTGAATTTTAGGGTTACATCTTCTTGATGGTAAATCTTTAATTTATGTTCTTCTAAATTCCATTACCGTAGCTCAGACATTGATAGGAGAGCTATCTGGCCTTAATCTAAACCGACAGAACGTTTTACCCGGTATAGTTGTTTAAATAAAATTTTCTTCGTAATTAACACTTTGTTCTTTCTTTACTACACAGATGTTATTTTTAAAATTGCATTTAGTGTATGCAGTTGAAATTTATCTTTTAGGTTCCTGTTTTTAATGTAAAGAAAAAAATATTTGACGTACTGTATTAGCCCAAATGAACAAAAGTATCTACAGCAAAGATTTAGGTGGGCAATACTCCTTATTCAGATGTATAATCATTGTGTCTACACAGCAGATGAATAATTCGGATATACACATAATTATTTTACGAATGTGCTAATGGGGATTTGTTTACCAATAAGTGTATACAGATATATCTTTACACTGTTAATATTTCATTTACTTCATCACGACGCAGATCGATGCAGCCTGCACATTCATAGGAAATTTAAAACTGACGGAACAGTCATGCCCGAATAAAATTAAAGATCCGTTGTTCTATATGCTATAAGGGGCAAATGCTGTTCCATGTAATGTTTAACTCACGTTTGTGAATCGTTATTGGATCACTTGTTTCTCTTTGGAATATAAAATATTTTGAAATTAAAATTAAATAAATACCATTAACCGCTGACACGCGTTGATATACATCAACGGGGACAGTTGAAAATGTGTGCCCAGACCGGGGCTTGAACCCGGGATCTCCCGCTTACATGTCAGACGCTTTATCCATCTCTTTTTTTTTGTTTGATATTGTTCGTTGCATTTGTTCGGTGCGGGTGTCCCATGACACCTGTTCAGGTTCAGTGTTGAGCCGTTGACTCAGTTTTTTATTACAGAGGGCAGCACGCTGAGCTACCGCGCCGGCATCTGGGCCACCAAGGGCACAGCGGTTAGTGAGACTGAAGGGGTTTATCGCCGGTATGCTACCCGTGAGACCCACATTCTCAACTGATAGTCCACACACTGCATTTATAGTGCTCCTGCCATTACACCCATCACTCGTGGCAGAAATCCACCAAGTCCAGTAAGAGTTCAGGCAATTCGTGTGGCGCCGGCCGCGGTGGTCTTGCGGTTCTAGGCGCTGCAGTCCGGAACCGCGGGACTGCTACGGTCGCAGGTTCCAATCCTGCCTCGGGCATGGATGTGTGTGCTGTCCTTAGGTTAGTTAGGTTTAAGGAGTTCTAAGTTCTAGGGGACTGATGACCTAAGATGTTAAGTCCCATAGTGCTCAGAGCCATTTGAATCAATTCGTGTGCATCCGCACTGAAGAAGGTCGTTAGCGGGTTAGCCTGAACTATATGAAGAAGGCATCTGTTCTTTCGTACATGTCCGAAAGAATAGATGCCATCTTCATATAGGTAAAATATTTTGGCCTTTTCTGGCGCGCCAGCATCTATACGTATGCTCTCTGGCAAGCCGTAATCGATAGCAGTCAACATCATGTATGAGGGAAGTCTTTGACAAAATTAGCAGCTGATCGTAACTGTCAGTTTACACATCGAGTGGTTACAGCTTACAGGCACTGCCATGTGTTTATGCAGATGTAATGACATCCTTTAATTCACATGTAATGTTGAATATTGGCTATGTAAAAATTTTTAATTACTTCCCACATCTTCAGTGGTGCATCGTATGATGCTTATATACGTATAAGTTGAGTTATAAGTTTATATCAAGTCTGTATCCAGACTGATATTGTGCTTCCATAATTAGATTTTCACTCTGCTGCAGAGTTAGTGCTATTATTAAACATCCTGGCAGACTGACACTGTGTGCCAGACCTGTACTCGAACTCGGAACCTATGCCTTTCTCGGAAAAATGTTGTACCGATTCAGCTACCCAAGGCTACCTCACAGCTTAGTACTCTCCCCCGAAAGGCAGAGGTCCCGAGATCGGATCTCGGTCTTGCAAACAGTTTTAATCTGCCAGGAAGTTTCATATCAGCGCATATTACGCTTCAGACTAAAAATCTCTATCTGGAAATCCACTAGTTTCGGACGAGACCTTCTGTGAAGTTTAAAAGGTAGAAGATGGGGTAGTGCTAGAAGTAAAGGTGTGAGCAAGGGACATGAGACGTCCAAGGGTAACTTGGGGGTAGAGCACATGATCGCGAAAAGTTAAAGTCCCGAGGTCGAGTCCCGTTCGGACAGTTTTAATCTTTCTTTAGGAGTCCCATTGTTATTATGTATTGTAGGTTTTTGTGAAGTATGTACTGATTTAACATACGTTATAAGTTGGTATGTGTCATTTTAGGTTTTTGATAATGACGTAATTGTCAAAATCGGCCCATATTACAGCTAATATAAAATAAAAAAAGATTACAACGGAGCATGCTCTTCTTCATAGACAGGAACATGAGCGTGAAGTTACGGTGCATGCGCTCATGTTCAAGTGGAGAGAGGCTTAAGCAGCTCACTACACTCAAGGTCTGTGGAGAGAAATATTTCCTCCACTGGATCAGTGCCGGCAAGGCACACACACACAGACACACACACACACACACACACACACATACACACAAGCGCGCGTGCGCTTACACACACACGCACACATATTTACGCTGTTTACTGCCTGCATCTGTGCTACACATCGACAGATTACAAGCCTTTAAATGACCTTTGGTGCCATGTTTTAGCTTTGTATGTGATATTCAAGGTCACATTCGGCACATGCAATGTCACCCAAGGAAGGGGAGGGCAGGGGAGGGGAGGAAGGTGGGGTGAAAGGGATATGGAGAGGTTGTCCAGTGTGCATCGAGTACCCTCCCACTCCCCCACTGCTGTCATCTGTAGGAATCATTCAAGTTCTGTGCCCTGCAATGAGACGACCTTTCAACCAATTTTTAAAAAATCATCCAGTATACAGGAGGGATTCGTCGCAATGCCAGCGTGGCTTGGGATGCCAGAACCGATGCTGATGCCGAAATCGAAGCCGTAATTATGCAACGCGACGCAGGTGCGCAAGTTTTCCGGAGTGCCGACGGTGTCTGTCGTGTCACGACTGCGAAATTTCCCCTGGTCTCACCTCGCACACACATGTTACGATTTTTCTGCGAATCTGGTACCGCGCGATTTTTGCGAGCACACCGAGATGATGTCCTTGGCGTCGCTATGCTGGTGCATGCCACCTGACAGCCATTATATGCGGAGTAATGGAGATTATTAAGAAAAACTCAACCGGATTATAGAGAAGTATTTCAATTACCTTGCCTGGAACCCACAGATCGGAATTCTGGTAATGAACTCTGTTTGCATTATCGCCACCGGAATAACCGACTCCAGCCACTACCCGAGGTAGAGCACGTAATTATTCACTGTCCAGTAACATTAATGTGACTACCTGACAAAAGTCTGAATATCCAGCTTTTACAGTGCGAACCCCTGCGAGACCATGTCAAGATAACAAACATACCCGTATAACAATGTGCAAATGAACAGTTACAGAGCATACAGATAATTCTGTAACTCTTCATTTACACTTTGTTATACGAATATATTTGCTATCTTGACATGAGTCCTATATTTTGAGGAGCACCATTTTGACTATCTGGATGATCTGAAAATGTCTCTCTGCCCATAGCTAGTATCGAGTAGCCGGCCGGAGTGGCCGTTCGGTTCTAGGCGCTACAGTCGCAGATTCGAATCCTGCCTCGGGCATGGATGTGTGTGATGTTTGTAGGTTAGTTAGGTTCAATTAGTTCTAGGCGACTGATGACCTCAGAAGTTAAGTCGCATAGTGCACAGAGCAATTTTTGAAGTATCGAGTAAACAAAACTGCAATTTACAACTTTCTCCGTTTTTCGGCTACACTATGTGAGCAAAAGATCCGGACACCCAAAAAAACATACGTTTTTCATATTAGGTTCATTGTGCTGCCACCTTCTACCATGTACTCTATATCAGGGACCTCAGTAGTCATTAGAGATGATGAGAGAGCAGTATGGAGCGCTCTGCGGAACTCACGGACTTCGTACGTGGTCGGGTGATTGGGAGTCACTTGTGTCATACGTCTGTACGCGAGATTTAAACACTCCCAAACATCCCTAGGTCCACTGTTTCCGATGTGATACTGAAGTGGAAACGTGAAGAGACACGTACAGCACAAGAGCATACAGGCAGACCTCGTCTGTTAACTGACAGAGACCGCCGACAGTTGATGAGGGTGGTAACGTGTAATAGGCAGACACCTATCCAGATCATCACACAGGAATTCCAAACTGCATCTGGATCCACTGCAGGTACTATGACAGTTAGGCAGGAGGTGAGAAAACTTGGATTTCTCGGTCGAGCGGCTGCTCATAAGCCACACATCACGCCGGTAAATGCCAAACCACACATCGCTTGGTGTAAGGAGCGTAAACATTGGACGATCGAACTGTGAAAAAACGTTTTGTGGAGTGACGAATCACGGTACACAATGTGGCGATCCGATGGCAGGGTGTGGGTATAGCGAATGCCCGGTGAACATCATATGCCAGAGTGTGCAGTGCCAACAGTAAAATTCAGAGGCGGTGGTGTTATGGTGTGGTCGTTCTTTTCAATGGAGGGAGCTTGCACACATTGTTTTGCTTGGCACTACAGTAGCACAGGCTTACACTGATGTTTTAACCACCTTCTTGCCTCCCACAATTGAAGAACAATTCGGGGAAGGCGATTGTATCTTTCAACACGATCGAGCACCTGTTTACAATGCACGGCCTGTGTCGAAGTGGTTACACGACAATAACATATCTGTAACGGGCGTCTGCACAGAGTCCTGACCTGAATCCTATAGAATACCTTTGGGATGTTTTGGAACACCGACTTTGTGCCAGGCCTCACCGACCGACGTCGATACCTCTCCTCAGTGCAGCACTCCGTGAAGAATGGTCTGCCAATCCCCAAGAAACCTACCAGCACCTGATTGAACGTATGCCTGCGAGATTGGAAGCTGTCGTCTAGGCCAACACCATATTGAATTCCAGCATTACCGATGGAGGGCGCCACGAAATGTAATTCGTTTTCAGCCAGATGTCGGGATACTTCTGATCACATAGTGTATATTGATTAAAAGAAGCTGCTGGCCTGTAATAAGTCCAGCATGCTGGCAGTCTGGCAGTTCGCTCAAGAGTCTGTAAACGCGTCATCGCCGTGAGTTTCATCCTGTTGCATGGAATATAAGGTTACAACTATGGCTACGACCTACCTTCCCCCTGGTTGAAACTTTACCTCCAGGCCATGACGGGAAATGGAGAACTTGGAAGTCCCTGAATAGGCTGAGATCTAGAGTTGGAAGATCAAAAGTTAACCTGGTAAAATGGGGATACACTGATCCAAATTATATTTGCTGTGACTGTGGAGAAGTACAGACAGTCCGGCACATGCTTCGGTGTCGATTGTGTCCAGTCTCCTGTACAGAAGATGACCCTCAATAAGCAATAGAAAATGCTCTGGAAATGGCCTAGTATTGGTCAAAAGTAATTTAGTCATAACTGTGTAAAATGAACATACATGTACTTGTACATTTCTGACACGATAATAATAATTCGAAAATCTGCGTTATACTGTCATTGAAGTATTATCGTTAGATTAGTGCGATGTGCTTTGTAATGTGTCAGTACAGACTGCCGCTTTAATCCTTGGAGGAATTCTCTCTCCCTATGTGATACTTCTCCAGACCCAAGTTGAGTGTGCACAAGTATTTCACAGTATTGAAAGGTAAACAGTCTGAACACCATTCCTGAAAAGTTTGTTTTTTGGTTAAATAGTTATCCGTCTACAGTAGAGAAATGATCGAATATCTAGTTATAACCACCTTGTAGGACTGCTGTGAAACACTATCATTAGGAAAATACTGACAGTAATGATTTGTGTTATCGGACTATTCTGTGAGAGCCCACTATCACCTTTTCCTAAGATCTAGGATTCACTAGACTACAATAAAAAATATATATTGTAACTGTTGTATTACCGGACTGCTCTGTGAGAGCCCACTATCACCTGTTCCTAAGATCGAGGTTTCACTAGACTACAATAAAAAGAGTTAAGATATATTGTAACTGGAATACTGATGAGATCACTGACATTCATGATACACACCTAGTGTGTGCTGTGAGTATGTCTGTGATACATCGTCAGTCCCTGAGGTAAAACACAGTTGAAGTAACGTAATTATATTTCCATGAAAGAGCAGTTGTCAAGTCACCGAAGCCATAATCGTCAATGAATATATTTTTTTACAAATTTGTGTAAATGGAAGAATAATTTACCAAATTTACTTGCAGGTAGAGAGGGTTACAATCGTCCCTGTCGTAAAAATGGCACAGTGTGTTCTGTGCTATCTCGAGGCAATACGGAACGAATGTTGGTGTTATACGAAGTTTAAGCAGGCCCGTAGTATGATGATTCTTCTGTAAATAAGGAATCAGGCGTCCTACCAGATCTACTCGACGTGCATCTCTCATGAGTTAGATGATGATGATGTTTTGTTTGTGGGGTGCTCAACTGCGCTGTTATTAACCTTTGCTTAGTCCAATATTGCCACTGTCATGAATGATGAGGAAATGAGGTCAACAAAAAAAATCTCGAGGCAACTGAAAATCCCTGACCTCGCCGGGATTCGAACCCGTGGGGAAGCGAGAACGCGACCGCGAGACCAAGAATTAAGAGGTTCCTAGGATCAGGTCTACATTACGTGAAGTGTCGAGCAGCTTTTTCGCAGCTGAGATATTGACGCCAGTGATGGGCATCGTGCACCGCGGGCGCGATTGCCTTCGTTAGGCTATACGCGCGCCACCGACATCTGATTCACACAATGAGCAACCGTCCTATCTTCCGACAGCAGCAATACGGTGAGCCAGAGAAAGAAAAAATATCATTCGAAAAAATAAAGCGTCAGAGTAGTCCAGTTATTTGTTTGAAATAACGCACTGCGCTTGGAATGCCGTCGTAATGCTTTTCTGCTAAATAATCGTAATTGCTCACCAGACTCTCCACACTGTGTGCATGTGTGTCTATGATGCGACATCACGAGATGGGATTTTTCTTCTTTTTCTTACGCAGACTGTAGACGCTTGTATACAAATTTTGGCCGTAAAAGAAGGGGGGTTACATATACAGTGTACATAATTCCAATTCTCATTCGCTGTTCGTACATGTGCTCATTTGATGAGCCACATGGGTCCAGTAGGGAGAACTGTAATAAGTGTTTTCCCTGCAAGCATTCCTCACGGGAATACATTCACAGGTATTTTCATCAATTCTGGAAAGACATGGAAGTGGGAAAGCGTATGACAGTTTATTCGGATTACCCAGCAATCAGGAGATGTGCTGCATAAGTAGGACTATTGTTCAGCAAATAGATGCAGTGCAGGAGAATGGTATGGATTGCGGCTTCCCGAGACAGTTGGCTGTATTTGTTGGAATTGCTTACCTTTTCTGAAATCACTACCGCGTCTTCCTCTCCTACCACTCAACAAACAGTGGTGAACACATTGAGAGCGGTAAGACATGACGATATGTATGTCTGCAGGCTTTCGTGGGCGTTCTCACTACAGTTACGATCTTATGAGTTGCTAGACCGCGTCATAGTTCTTCAAAGAATCAGGATTTCGACACCTTTACTGCGATCTTCTTCAGGATATTGTTACGTCTACTGTAGATGGAAGAAATATGGCGCGGCCTATAAACCCAGAAGACTTTAGCTTCAATGATTGTGATAGTTTACTCGGGTTAATCAACAATCGAAATTACGACATTGAAGTATGTTACTATGAGACCAAAACGCTGAGGTCATTGGTCTAACTTAAACTAACTTACGCTAAGGACAACACACACCCCCATGCCCGAGGGAGGATTCGAACTCCTACGGGGGAGCCACGCGAACTGTGACAAAGTGCCTGAGACCACGCGGCTGTTCCGCGCGGATAGCAAGCAATCAAGCCAATCGAACGATATATGTGTGCGGGGATACAGGTCTGCCAGTGGAATCAGGCCGTGTAGTGGCACAATATCTGACCCCAGCATCACCACTTTTTTGTAAAGATGATGGTACTGCAATCGATGTAAGGTAGCTGAATGGTCAGCGCGACGGAATGTCATATCTAACGGCCCCGGTTCGACTCCCGGCTGGGACGGAGATTTTCTCTGCTCAGGGACTGGGTGTTGCGTGGTCCTTATCATCATCATTTTATCCCCATCGCCACGCAAGTCGCCGAAGTGGCGTCAACTCGAAAGATTTGCACCAGGCGAACGGTCTATCCGACGGGAGGCCCTTGCCCCACGGCATTTCCATTTCCACTGACGTATCAAGAAAATAATAAGTAATATTTCCATACATAATTGTATTCCCCTTAACCTCATCCTGTAAATAGTATCTCAAGTGCTTTATGAACGATGATTCAATATGCATAAAAATTCTTCCTCTTTTTCTTTCCTAACCTCGTCGTACGGCCCTTTCATAAGCACATCTTCCTGGTGTGAATTCTGTTCCTTTTGTCATGTTTGTTAAACCATAACAATTGGCCCTGATATTACTGTTTCGTTTGATGCGAAAAGTTCTTTTTTATATTTTGTTTAAAATTTATTTCTTGTCAGTGGTAAATTAAATGATAAGGAAAATTTGTCATGTCATGTAACCCAAAAAAGTAATAATACAGTAAAGTTCCTTGTGATTACATATTCCTTCACTTCTAAAATGTAATTTCTGCTTCTTCTGAAATACTTATGAAATGAAATGGGTCTGAGCACTATGGGACTTAACTTCTAATGTCATCAGTCCCCTAGAACTTAGAACTACTTAAACCTAACTAACCTAAGGACATCACACACATCCATGCCCGAGGCAGGATTCGAACCTGCGACCGTAGCGGTCACGCGG